>NW_020954546.1:32645946-32685263 GCF_900497805.2 Vombatus ursinus | reverse complement strand
TTGTATCCCTGATACCCATAATCATGCCTGGCATATAGGATAGAAACTAGAGCTCTGATTCCATTGGTATAAGACACTCTCGAATGAGGAAATTCCATCTGCCAAGGTAGGGTGTCATCTTCTCTGTAATATATAAACTTCATTACCTAGAACACTGAGAGATTAAGTTCCTTCCCCAGACCCACACACTTAGTATGTGTCAGAGAGTAGGACTTGAACCCAGGTCTTTCTAGCTTCTAAGAGGGCTCTCTATCCACTACATACTACCTTCTGCCTGGCACATAGTAGGTACTCAATAGATACTTGTTGAATGCTGAATTAAACTGAACTTAGCATTAGGACCACTATCCACCCCATCTTTTATTCATTCAATGTACCTGAGTTCTATCTCTTTTCAGGGGCTCCTAAGTAGTAAAGAAATCTCTTTTGTCTATACCTAGCAGCTCTTCGGCAGAGCTAGGAACAGACCCTGAGGCCTAGGTTAGGGGTCTTTCAACAATGTCACACTCAGGCTAGTGGAAGCAAGACCCATGCAATAAGGCCAACTTAAAGTTGACCCTACTCTATGATACAGAACCCACAATACTATAGGGCTTTGAGTAATAAAGTACTTTCTTCACAATAGCCCATCGAGGTAGAAAGGCAGAGATCATTATATCCATCTTATAGATGGGGAAAATGAGGTGAACAGAGTAGGAGGGGAAGGAGGAAGGGAGATATCTCACTTTCTCATGGATGCTAGAGTTGAGGCGCCTCAGAGTCTCCTGGAAGTTCCGGTTTTTGGGTTCAAGTGTAGCACAGCGCTGCACATCCTTGAAAGCCTGGTCCAGCTTACCCAACTGCTCCAGAGCCTGGCATCTTCGGAACAGGGCCTTGATGTCTGAAGCATTAATGTCAATGGCTAGCAAGAGAGACAAATGGAAAATGGCTTCAGGAGGTAGCTCTGAATTCTCTGTACCAGGTCCCACCTTCCTAACCCTAGAAATGCTGCTACTTATTTATCTCTTTGACTTTGGATTATCTCTGTCCACAGTCTGTTCAAGTAAGCAACTGAGTCTTCTTTGTACATGTGTGCCTCATTTCACAAAACCCAGTATTGAAAATCTGAGTTTTACAAAACTGGTACATCGAGATGTAATTACCAACATTACAAAAAGATTCAGGAGCTGACCACTGAATGATTATAATAACCAAGAAACTTGGCCCTGAAAAAGAACTGAGAAACCTCCCTCCTTTCTTTGCCATGGCAAATGAATGAGAGAATAAAGCTTTACTAAGTACTTTATGCAAACCACCATGCTAGGCACTGATGATATAAATAGAAAAGTAAGCCAGCCCTTACTCTCTAAAAGCTCACATTCTGGTGGAGGAGACACCACATGGCAGGGGACTATGTATATGAAATATGGCATACACTTTCAGACTTGGCTTATATATGGGTTGCTTTTGCTGAGCTGCTTCCGGCTGGGAAAGAGGGGGAGGAGGGATATATTCAGAAGGAAGAGAACATAAACAAAACAAAACAACAACAACAAAAAAAAACGCAGTTTAAAAAACTTTTAAAAATATTCACAGAGAAAGATTTCTTTAATAAGAAATTCCTGTGGTACGTCGAATTCACAAAAAGTTCTTTTCAACGTAACATCTCAGGAGCTACAATATAAATTGAGAAGTACACTCATCTCTTCCCATAGCACCTGGTATAAGCAATACACAAAGCGACAAGCATTTATTAAACACCTACTGTGTACTAGCTACCTCACTGGTACTGGGAATACAAAGATCAAAAGGAGACAGCCCTTGCCTTCAAAAAGTTAACGTTCTGCTAAAAGGATATAACATGTCTACAGAAAAACAAAAACCTAAAATTAAAAAAAAATTTTAAAAACCAAATATAAACAAAGTAAATAAAAAAGTGAATGGGGGTGGCGTTAAACAGGGGAATCATAAAGTCTTTTGAGGCAGTTGGCTCTTGAGTTAATAAGTAGAGAACATTCTAGGCACAGGCAAAGCCTTGGAGGTAGGAAATGGAACATCACGAAAGGGGGACAGCAGGTAGGACAGTTTGGCTGAAACTGTGTAGAATGTGTGGGGGGAGTAAATGTATAATTAGCCTAAAATGGGTGACTAAAGACAGATTTTAAAGGACTTTAAATGCCAAAGAGAGGATGAAGTTGAAAGCATTTACCAAAGGTATGTGAGGAATGCAGAGGGTGCCCTATCAATGGTCCTAACTGGTTCTTATAAATCTTTATAAATAAAGGTACTAAGAAGCACCTTGGGACAAAGAATGAGGGCATGGAGCTGAGGTCAGGGGGAAGGAGGCCACTCACCTTTGGATGCATCTGATGCTGCTTGAGTGTAGCTCTCCTGGAAATCAGAAAGACGGAAAAACTCATCAGTAAGGATTTCATAGAGAGACGAGGGAATTGGACTTGGGCTCTCAGGGCTTCCTGGTCCAACATTCTAAATTTTAGCTACCTGAGAGTTGCCCCCTCGGGAAGGGGAGGAGGGAGGCTCCCACTGAAAGGAGATGCGAAGGGGTTGAACCCTTGGAAATCAGTTCTGGAAAGCTTCCTCACCATCCCAATTTTGTGTGATCAACTTCCATCAAGGCAAGTTAGAATTAATTTGAGCTTGATGCTTCTTGGCCTCATCAGCAAAGGTCAAAGAGCACAGAACTCTGAGCCTTGGTTTAAATATAGCCCTGTACCCCTAAATCAGGTCTCCCCCCTCAAAAATAAAATCCAACACTGCTCTCTTTGCAAGGGAGAAAGTGATAGGTTCCTTCCTCCATCTTGGAGTCGAAGTTGGCCGACCTAGGAGCGCCAGGATGAAGGAGACCCCAAGGAGGCAAGGCACCAGACAGCCCAGACTCTTCCAACGGTCCCATAGGCTCCCCATCTCACACACAGGCCCTCCCCCTCCCTGCAGCTGGCCCCCTGACCGTTTTCAGCCCACAGGCTGCTCTGTTGCGGTACAGAGTGGCCAGCAAAGCTTTGTCCTTGGTCTGTGTCAGAGCCTGGCTGTAGCTTCTGGAGGCTTCTTCATAATTCTGGTTTTGAAAATATTTATTCCCCTCCTCCTTCAGCCGCACAGCATCTTCCATCCGCTGGGGAGGAGAAGAATGAAGAGTAAGATCAAAACATTTAGACAGCTCTTTCAGATCTGAAAGCACTTTACAAACATTATCTCATTTGATCCTCACAACTGTGAGGTAGGTGCTATTATTATCCCTACTTTACAGATGAGGAAACTGAGGCAGAGAAAGCAGAAGTGACTTCTCCAGAGTCACACAGCTAGTGAGTGTCTGAGGCAGGATTCAAACAGGTCTTCGGGATTCCAAATGTGGCCCCCTATCCATTGTTTGGGGAGGGAAGAATCAACCCCACATTTTCCAAATCAGCTTTACTCTGAATCAGTGCTGCCTTAACATTTGTGTCAATGAGGCTGGACCCATTACCTAACACCAGGGAAGAGATCTTTCCTACCCTAAGGAGTATTAGCTCAGGGTAAAGTCCCCAGAGGCTTCCAAAACTCACAGAAGAAGAGTGGGTACTTCCCTGGGAGACCATCTGGTGTTGCAGGTGGGGTCTGAAGACTTGGGTTCAAATCCCAGTTCTGTTATTTACTCCCTGCATGACCCTCACTCTCTGGGAGATTGGATTGGGTGGCCCCCTAAGGTCCCCACCATCTCTACATCTCTGATACCAACTAGCCAAGGGTAAAACAATACTTTCCAACAAAGCAAAACATTTCAATTTAAGGTATAAGAGGAAAGCTGCAGTGTTCAGCCCTGCCCCCCCCATCACTTAACCCTTTTCCTTCATCCCACCCCAAGACCTGGGCAGGGATTTTTCTTTTTCTTTTTCTTTTTCATTTTTTTTAGGGATTTTTCATAGATACAAATACTAATTTATTTCATAAGACTTAATAAAGCTTCATGATCCCCTCTTCTCCCTCCTTCAGTGCAAGCCCACCTCCCATCCCCTACCCAACCCCCCCAGCAAACACCACTAACTTTGTCTGAAGTAGACATGGTCAATGATACCTCCCCCGGGGAAACTTCTCTCCTTTGTCCAGCGCAGACTGCATGCAACCCTGAAGCCAGCCTGCCTCGATCTGCTCTTCCCAACCCCCCACCCAGGAGACTTTATCTCTACAACCAGTGGCTCCCAACCATATTTGGTCTGTGGGTCAGGTGTCCCTGGGGCCTGTCACTGACACTTATGGACCTTCCCTCCCCCCTCTCCAAATAGGGAATCTGTAAGAAAACACTGCATTCCCCCTCCCCAATTCTCCCAGTTTAGGGACTATTTCAGATAGCAGATGGATGGGGAGAGGTGTGTACCACAATAAGAACCCCACAAAAGTGAGAATAACTCCCATTGAGCCCATTCCAAATCCATAGTCCTGTCCTCCCCCTTCTCCTCCTCCTCCCCACCCCACACCCCCCCACCACACACAGACACTCATGGCTGCTATTTTCAGAGATAAGTGACAGCTGAGGTAGATTTTAGACAGACATGAGACAAGGATGGCAGCTGCCCAGAGCAAGAACCAACTGGTAACTTCTAGAAATGCTTTGGGAAGGCAGGATGAGAGAGGAAGAAAAAGTCCTTCAGCCCTTCCCCCAGCCCATCTCCCTTCCCCAAAACGTTCCACCCTTTCAGGACAGAATGTAAATATGGCATCCTTTGTTTTAAAGGTTTTGGTCTGTTTCAATGGCCCTCAATCTTTTCAAGTTCAAATCCTTTCTCAGTCATTTCTTAGGTCTATGACCTCAAGGAAGTCATTCTACCCCCTCAGCCTCAGTTTTTGTTGTTGTTGTTCAGTCTGACTCTTCCTGACCCCATTTGGTGTTTTCTTGGCAAAGATACCGGAGCAGTTGGCCATTTCCTTCTCTAACTCATTTGACAGATGAGGGAACCAAGGCAAAAAGGGTTAAGTGACTTGCCCAGGGTCACACAGCTAGTAAGTATCTAATGCCACATTTGAACTCAGGAAGATGAGTCTTCCTGACTCCAGGCCCAGCACTCTATCCACTGCACCACCTAGCTCAGTTTACTCATCTGCAAACTTTGAGAGTCAAACTTGATAGTTTCTTACATCTCTCCCAGTTCTAAATCTATAATCCAATGATCTGATGTATGATGATCTTTTTAAAGTATACATTAAAATTTTATCATAGTGTTCTACAAGTGAGGTAAGACTAGGTAACTTCTAAAGTGTCTTGCTGCTACAAATTTATGATTCAAGTCCCATTTTTTTAAGCTTACTGTCTGAGTGATAAGTGCCTCTGTTTCCCCATTTATAAAATAAAAGGATTGGATTAGGTTGCCTTTGAGGTCCGTTCATTCTCTAGATCTATGATCCAATAGAAAATACAGAACAAAGAGCTACTAGAAATTAAACTATCCTTTTAGATGAATTTCTATTTTGTTGGTCCCATCAGCATTTTCACATATTTGAAAAAATAATACTACACATATATGTATGATACGTTTATTCAGTCTACAGGAGCAATCGTTGCTTCCTTATAAGACTGCATATATATTTATGGACCCCTTGGTGGTCCTGGGCTCACTGGTTAAGAACAAGGAACTAATATAGTAGAAAGAGGACTGGAGTTATACTCAGATGATCCAAGTTCAAATCCCCATCCTGCCAAATGTGTAACCCTACACAAGTCACTTAATCTTCCTGGGCCTCAGTTTCCTCATCTGTAAAATGAAAGGATGGGCCAGATGACACTAAATCTATGTTCCTAAAAAAGTGACAAAAACAATCATATTTACCCATCAATCCCATTGCTGAATATTTACCCCAAAAAGTCAAGGACAAAAATAAAGGTCTCATATACACTAAAATCTGTATGGCGACCCTTCCTCTGTCTCCTTGAGGGCAGAGATTGTTTCATGTTTTGTCTTTGCACCCCCAGCAGTTAGCACAGTGCCTAGCATATGGTAGATACTTAATAAATACTTGATGATGTCACACCAGTGGTATGACCCTGGGTAAGTCACTTAAGTTCTAGCTTCCATTTATTCACCTGTAAAATAGGGATAATAACAGCAACTATCTCCCAGAGTTGTTGTGAAGATAAAATAACATTTGTAAAGAGTTTTGCAAATCTTACAATGTAATATAAATGTTACCTATTATTATTGATTGATTGGTGGGGGTAACAAAGACCTGGAAGCAAAGTTGGGACCCATCAATTGAGGAAAGACTAAACAAATTGGGTGCATGAATGTGATGGACTACTGAGTCACAAGAAGAAACAATGAATATGAAGAATTCAGAGAAACATGGGGACACTAATGTGACCTGCTCTTTGCTACCAAAAAAAAATAAAAGGCCATCTAATCAATCCCCCTCCCCTAGTTTTACATATGAGGAAACTGAAGTACAAGAAGGTGGGTGTGCCCAGGATCATACATGTAGTGAGCCTCCAAGATTATACTTGAACCCAGATCTTCTGACTCTCAGGCCATTTATTCCAACCCTCTTATTTTACACACGAGGAAACAGGCTGGGGAAAGTTAAGTTACTTGTCAGAGGTCACATAAGTAGAAAGCATCAGAGGTAAGATACGAATTCAGGTCCTCTAACTTCAGAGCCTGAGTTCCTCCTACCGGGTCACACTACCTCCCATTCTCTTCCTGCCTCTTCTCTCATTACCTTTGAATGTAATAAGCTCCTTTTGAGTAAGGATTGTTTCTTTTTGCCTTTGTGTTCCCAGCATGCCCCAGAGTCTCTGGCACATTGTAGGTACTTAATCAATGCTTGTTGACTGACTGGTTGATCATTACTCTTGGGCCACTGTTAGAAGTCCACATCCTCTTTTCTGATAGAAGAGTAAGATAGGTAAGATGCCTGAAGGTAAGATGCCTGAATAGAGTGGTAGCAGCGGTGGGAGGGAAGGAGAGATGCATCTGAGAGACACCCTGGAGGAGGCTCAACTGGGTCTGACATTTAAAGCTGGAATCACCAGGGAATCCAGCTAGTCTAACCTCCTCTGTTACAGACGAGGAAGCAGAGGCCCAGAGAGGTCAAGCTATATATCCAATGTCACATAGGTAGTAAGGAATAGAAATGGCATTTGAACTCAGGTCCTCTGACTCCAAATCAGATGCATTTAACCTAACACTGTGGCAGATTGTGTCAGTCTTGGCAACTGTTTTGAAGACTGCTATTCATCCCTGATCTCATTAAGATTATGATAATAAAAACTTCTGATAGGAATCTTCATATGGGAACCTGTGTTTGCAGGTCAGTGTGCCACAGGGAGCTGGTGGGTCACTTCGAGATCTGCAAAACACTTTATATACGTGGTCTCATTTGATGCCCACAGCAATCCTGTAAGGTAAGTGTTACAGGTGTCATTATCCTCATTTCACAAATGAGGAAACTGGCTGAGCAACTGGCCCAGGGGCTCAGAGCTGGCAAGCAACTAAATCTAAGACTTCATGTTGCCAAATCCTTTCTATCCACTAATCCACACAGTGTCTCTGATATTCCCGAGAAAGATCACATAATAGCTTGCATTTACGTAGCGATTTAAGGTTTGCAAAGCACTTTAGAAATATTATCTCACTTGATCTTCACAATAACCCTGGGGGTGGGAGGAGGGAGGGAGGATCAGTGCTATTATTATCCCCATTTTACAGATGAAGAAAACAGGCTGGGAAAGGTTATTATTATTATTAACAATAATAATAACCAACATTTATATAGTGATTACTATGTGTGCTAAGCACTTTATAATTATTAGCTCATTTGACCCTCCCAACAACCTTGGAAGAGAGATGCTATGATTATTGCCATTTTATACTTGAAGAAACTGAGAAACGTGGTTCAGTCACTCTTTGGTAGGGTTAGGGGTTTAGTTCAAGCGCAGCCGCAACTCACTGCTCCCCTAGAAACATACCATGCGGAGTTCGGTCCTCTCTTAATAAACAAAACTTAAACTGAAGTGAGCAAAGGGATGTTTATTTATTTATGGTTTTTGCAAGAGGTGGGTGTGTGATACCCCCCCCCCCAAAAAAGAAGGGACATACATACACACACACACACACACACACACACACACACACACACACACACACACACGCACTGACAGACGCCCGAGCAAGCCTTTTATGCAGTCAGTTCCTTCTTGTCCCTCCCTTCAGAGCCGGGATTGGTCCTTGCTCTTCTGGGTTACAACCTTTCTGATACTCTCACTTCATAATACTTTCCTCCTCCTGCTAACATATGAAATGTTCCTAATTCTGTGTTATTGCTCCCTTCTGGGAGGAGAAGTTAGTATTAATGAGCCTATTACCATTCGAACTCTAAGTAAAGCTTATCTTTGTCCTACTTCCAGCCTCTTTAACCAAACAACCAATTTCATCCACTTTTACCTGGTTCTAGAACCTCTGACCTAGAGCTACCTTTTCTCCCAATTTCCTTATATGGAAATATAATGGCTTCTTACCTCTCACAAAACTGAGGCAAACAGAGGTTTTGGTTTGTTTTTTTTTTTTACTTGCCCAGGGTCACACAGCTAGGTGGTACAGTGGGTAGAGCTCCAGGCCTGTAGTCAGGAAGTCCTAAATTCAAATTCCACCTCAGACACTTACTAGCTGTATGACCCTGGTCAAGTCACTTAACCCTATTTGCCTCAAGTTCCTCATCTGTCAAATGAGCTAGAGAAGGAAATGGCAAACCACTCCAGCATCTTTGCCAAGAAAGCCCCAAAAGTCCATGGGGTCACCCAGAGTCAGGCATGACTGAACAACAACAACAAGGTCACACAGCTAGGTAAGTGCCTGAGGCAGGATTTAAACTCAGGTCTTCCTCAATCCAAGACTAATGTTCTAACCCCTGTGCCACTTAGCTGCTCTGAATCCTCTGATCCTAGAATTCAGTCCATTATAGCCAACATACTGCGGTGGTGCCCTGTTGACAAGGTTCTGGGGGAAGATATAAAGACCGTCTGCCGTTTTGTGTACTCCATCACTTAGTGACCCATGTTGCTTTTGCAAATTCTCATCCTCTGGAGCTCCAGTGCCTTGCATTTCACAAGATA
Source organism: Vombatus ursinus (assembly GCF_900497805.2). Classification (NCBI taxonomy): domain Eukaryota; kingdom Metazoa; phylum Chordata; class Mammalia; order Diprotodontia; family Vombatidae; genus Vombatus; species Vombatus ursinus. The sequence goes on along the minus strand of NW_020954546.1, from coordinate 32,676,187 downwards.
TGGCCTTGGATTCCTTTTGCTTTTTTTTTTTTTTTTTCATTCTCTTTATTTGTATTCCAAACTTAACAAACACCAAACAAAAGCAGCATTTCCTCGGACTTCATAGAACAGAAGGAGGGGATTGATTGCCCATTGAAATCATGAATCTCCATTATGTGGAGCTGGCTTTTTTTTTTTTTTAAGTTTTATTAGATTTCAAAAACAAGTGTTTGACGTGCAAGCCACAGCTGGATAGGAAGGGCTGTCATCCGGACCAGCCTTTAGCTAGACTGCTCAGGCTGTATCTAGACCATCAGCTCAGTTAAGAAGCTTGTCTCCCGAGGCATGAATGCGGGGGGAGGGGTAGTAATTTGTGCCGCCATCTCGAACTACAACTTTTGAAATATTGTATTTTAAAATATTGAAATAAATGTTCATATTTTAAATCCCAATGAAAGCTTGCTCTCCGTGGCACAGGGGTGCATTTATTTTATAATCCAAGACACAGTTATTACTTATTCGTTGCAATGTTGCATTATTTTATTATTCTTTTCCTCTCTCCCCTTGTAACATTCTCAGAGCTCCAGGAGCAGTGAAGAGGGATGGATTTGGATTCCAGGTTCGGTACTACTGCTGTGTTCTTGGACAAGTTGCCTCAAGTTTCCTTCATTGTAAAATGATGATGGGTCAGTCAGTAAGCATTTGACAGCACAGGGACAGACTTGGTGCCAGGCACTTGCTTGGCAATTCGATGCAAAGACAAAAACGAAAGCGCCTATATAGAGAGGGGGCGACGTGTACAAGTGAGGATAGGTCCTGGACCTGTTTATTAGTAGCTACAGAGAAGTCTCTATCTAGGAAGGTGTCTCTCTACCATTTAGCCTTAGAGAATTGCCTAGCCCAGAACCGAGAGGTTAGGTTATTTGCCCAAGATCACACAGGCAGTCTGGGTCAGGGGCAGGTCTTGACAGGGAGGTGGTCTTCCCCACTAAATTTAAGTCATTACATCAACTACCTCTCACAACGCACACAAGTATACGTATATGAAACAAATGCAAAATAAGGACAAAGTAATTTTTCAAGGAGGCTCTAACAGCTAGGGAGCTAGGGAAAGGCTTCCCGTGGAAAGCGGTGGTGCTTAGGCTGAGCTTTGATTCTAGGGGTGCTAAGAAGTGGGGGTATTGGGGGTTTTGGTGAATTTTGGTGAACCAGCTTTGGGGACAGGTTCTCCATCACTTTCTTAAGTACAGACTATTAACAAAACAATATATCAAGTCCTGATTTGTGGAATTTGATCATTTTCGAGGTGAGAAAACGTAAAATTTTCACTGAAAATTTAACCACCTGCCCCTCTCCCCGACCTGGTAGGAGCTGGCTCTAGCCCGCCCCTAAAGGAGGTGAGCAAGGGGAGCGTTCTGGGCCTAGGGGAGGGGAGAGAGCCAGTGCAAAGCACCGGAGACCTGAGTGTGAGAGCAACAGCACGCCGAATGACGTCAAAGTCCATGTCCACCTGCAGACCTACGCTCGCATCCTGGATTCTAGAGTCTCTCCCTCCAGAGCCAACACCCCCGCCCTCTCGCAGCTATGGCGGAGGCGGAGACAACGTCCCGCCGCACCACCAGGGGGCAGGGTGCGCTCTCGGCGGCGTGGCCGTGCTGTGGGGGCGGCGCTCTAGGCCTCCCGCATCGTTTTCCTCCACGTGGGGATTCGGGATGGCGGCGGAAGCGACTGTGAGCCGGTTTGGGGTTTGGGGGCGTGGGAGTTTAGGGGCGATCGGGGAGAAGGAGTAGCCCACGCGGGGGGGGACCCTAACCCTGGGAACGAAGAGTGACACGCATGGGGTGGGGGTCCCAATAGACTCCCCTCTCCCCGGTACAGCCGCTCCCCTCGAGTGTCGGTGGCAGAACGAGGGGGTGCGTGGGGAAGTTCGGGGCGGTGTGTGTGCCCCAATAGACTGTCTGCCCCCTAGAGGAGCTCTCAACCCTCCCCTCCCTCCCCGCGTGTCCGTGGCAGGACTAGGGGGTGCGTGGGGATGTTCAGGAGGGTGTCCCAAAAGGTAGACACCCACCCACGACATCCCTTACCAGATGGAGGCTCTTAACCCCCCTCCCACCCCCGTGTGTCCGTGGCAGGACGAGGTGGTGCGTGGGGATGTGCAGCGGCTGCTGGTCCAGTTCCAAGATGAAGGCGGGCAGCTGTTGGGCTCGCCCTTCGACGTGCCCGTGGACATCACCCCGGACAAACTCCAGCTCGTCTGTAATGCCCTGTTGAGTAAGGTAGGAAGTCCCCACGACCCGCGTGGGTTAAGTAAGAGGCTAGGGCCTCGGCACAGGAGGCAGGAAGACCAGGACTAGCAGTGCACCCCTGGGCCTCAGTTTCCTCATCTGTAATCCATGGCACCTCAGAAAACTTCTGACCCTAAATCTGTGAACCTGTGAAATGCCCCCTGTGTGATCCCTAGACTTGTCAAGTTAAGCATTTATTGGTGCCTACTATCTAGAAGAAAGAAAACAAGCATTTATTAAGCGCTAACCCAATGCCAGGTATTGTGCTAGTCTCCGAACTTTAGGGTTTCAATTAACCAAGGGTCCATGAATTTGGTGGGTTTTTTAAATATGAAAAAAATGATAATTATTTCAATATAATTGGTTTCCTTTGTAATCCTAGTTAAAAACATTATGCTGATAAGGGATACTTGGGTCTTGCCAGATGCAAAAAAGTTAAGAACCCTTGCCCTAGAAAGACACAAAGTTTACATGAGGTGATTCCTGACCTCAGGGAGCTTACGGTCTAGTGATTATGGAAGAAAAAGGCTGCAGGAAGAGCCCTGAGTTCCTATTTGTTTATTTTTGTGTGAGTGGGAGGGCTCTTTGAGACATACCTTTTCAGAACATCCTTGCTGCCCATCTCCAGCTAGAGAAGTGAGGGACTCGGGATGCCCAATGGACATGGCCTAGGCAGGGATTTCTATTGCTCAGCTATGTATTTTGGTTACAAGGTTGGTTTGTTTTTTTTTTTCAAGAGATGAGGAGGAGGGGTATCTGGAAGGGAGAGAAAATAATTGCTTGTTGATTTGGGGGAAAAGAATTTTTTTAATGACTGTCTATTTTATTTTTATTTTCAGCTCCAAATTTTCTCCCTCCACCCCTTCTCCACACATTGAGAAGGCAAGAAATACAGTACCCTTTAGACATGTGATGTCATGAAAGACATATTTGCACATTAGTCATGTTGAAAGAATGTCTCTTCATTTTGTAGACTCGTAGATTTAGAGCTAGAAGGAACTGAAGAAACCATCTAGGTTGTTTCCCCCCCCCCCCCATCACAGATGAGGACTTGGCCCAAGTACCATCTTTTCCATGACTTTTTTTGGGAGGGGGCTTGGCAATGGGGTTAAGTGATTTGCCCACACCCACACAGCTAGTACATGTTATTTGAATAACATGTTATGTTATTTGAACTCAGGTCCTCCAGACTCCAGGACCAGTTCTCTATTCACTGTGCCACCTAGCTGCCCCTTTTTTTCATTATTATTAATTTGTTTTGATGTATCAACAATCACTTCCATAAGCTTTAGAGTTTTAAATTTTTCTCCCTCTCCTTTCCCACCTCCCTCCCCAAGATGGCTCGCAATCTGATGTAGGCTCTACATATACATTCCTATTAAACATATTTTCATATTAGTGATGTTCTAAGTAAGAATTAGAACCAATAGGAGGAACCACCAGAAAGAGGAAACAAAACAAAACAGAAGAAAAAAATAGCAAATGGTATGCTTCGATCTGCATTCAAACTCCATAGTTCTTTCTCTGCATGTGGATAGCATTTTCCATCATGAGGCCTTTGGAGATGTCTTAGATTGTTGCATTGCTGAGAAGGGTTAAGTCTATCAATATTAGTCATCGCACAAGGTGGCTGTTTATGAAGTCTTTCTTAAATCTTCCCCTTCACCCCTGCCTGTAGTGCCTCATTCTCAAAACTGTCCTCCGCCCCTTAATTGGGATAAGGTAGAAGCAATGTGTGATGTTTCCTAAAGGGGCACTTGAAGTGAATCTTGAAGGAAACCAGTGTTCTAAGAGGTAGAGGTGAGGGGGGAGGCCCTTCCAGACGTGAGGGACCGGCTATGCAAAGGCATGGTGACTGGAGATGGGATGGGGTATGTGAGAACCAAGAAGGCGGCCAATTTGGCTGGATTGTAGGGTACACAAAGAGGGGTAATTATCCCAGAAAGGGAGGTTGGGTAACAAACAGGTTTGTATTTGATCATGGTGGTAATAGGGAACCATTGGAGTTCAGTGAAGTAGGAGGGGTGATACGGCCCAATCTGGGCTTTAGGAAAATCATTCTGGCGGTTGTATGGAGATTGGATTGGAATAGGGAGAGACTCCAGGCCCAGAGAACAATTAGGAAGCTCCTGCAGTGGTCCAGACTAGAGGGACGGGGGCTGAATGGGTAGAGAGAAGGGGATGACGTTGAAAGGTAGAAATGACTGGACTTGGCCTGATTGGCCCTGTGGGGTGAGAGAGAGTGCAGAAGAGTCAGGGATGACTCAGGCTGAAGTCCTGAGTCACCTGGAGGGTGGTGACGCCCTTGACAGCAATATGGCAAGTTTGGAAGAAGGGTGGGCTTGGGTAGCAGAAGAAGATGACTCGTTCTGCTTTGGCCGTGTTGAGTTTGAGCTGCCTGTGGGTTGGCTAAGTTCAAAACGTCCGGGGGAGAGTTGGTGGGCCAGGTCTGGAACAGGAGAGGGACCAGGGCTGGGTATTTAGATCTGGGACCGGATGAGGTCACTAAGTATGACGAGAAAGAGAAGAGGGTCCAGGACAGAGCCCTGGGGGACACCCACAGTCGCGTGGTGGGGAGCAGTGAGACAGGGAGGAGTCGGACCGAGAAAGTGGCTACTAAGTCGTCTGTGACCGGCATTGGGGAAGGGACCTCTGCACAGCCTTTCCCGCTGGCATCGGGGTGCCGCATCCCACTCCTCCGGCAGAAATGCTCTTCATGCTGTCTTGCTGTCATTGAGGGCGATCGCTCAGAGAGGGTGGGCCCAGGGATGTGATGATGTGATGAATGATGATCGGGTCACAGAATGATCACGGGTCCACCTGCCTCATTTTACAGAGGAGGAAACTGAGGCCCAACCTGACTTTCCTTGGATCAGTTCAGGGAGTCTTCACTGAAAAGGGGGCCGTCGCCTGTTCTTTGGTAAGGGTTCACTTCATTCCTCTTCCTCTCTAGGAGGACCCCCTACCCTTGGCCTTTTATGTCCACGATTCAGAGATCATCACTTCACTGGAGAAGACGCTTGAGTCTAAGTCGGTGGAGACCGAGAAAGTCCTTGACATCATTTACCAGCCACAAGCTGTGTTCCGGGTCCGAGCCATCACCCGATGTACCAGCTCCCTGGAGGGTCACACTGAGGCTGTCATCTCTGTAGCCTTCAGCCCCACGGGGAAGTAAGGACGGAGCCAGACTTGGGGTGTTGGACAGGAGACCTGAGCCTCTGAGTCTGGGGCCTGGTGGAAGGGTTCAGCCATCTCAGATGGGGCCTCCATCAGTTGGTGGGGCATGTTTCCCAGAATCTGTCCTGATTGTCCTCATTCCTAGGGGAGGGAGGGGCGGAGTCCGAGCCACATTCTGAGGGTGTGCCCACCCCACTGTGGGAAAGGTATTTGTTTCTGATTAGGTAGATTACTTGTTGTTTTACTCTTTAAAAAAAAAAGGGAATCCAAACAGATCCTGGTTATTGGGGAATGTTTAATAGGCTACATGGCCTTTGGGACCCAAGGGACTCCCTGGTGTAAAGCTCAGAGGTGCCATTCTCTGCTTCCCCCAGGTATCTGGCCAGCGGCTCCGGAGACACCACTGTGCGCTTCTGGGATCTCAATACAGAAACTCCCCACTTCACTTCCAGGGGTCAGTATGGGGGCAGGTGAGCAGAGGGGGCACGCGGCTCTCAAAGCCTCTCTCCGGGGCAGGGCAGAGCAGCCTAAAAGAGTGCCTTGGGGAGGGCTGGGGACTAAGGAGGCCCAGATTCAAACCCCACACCACCTTGTAAGACCTAGGCAGCATCCCTCCCATCCACAGTCAAGACTGCATCCCTCCTCAGGCCCGGCCTTCTCGTGAATGAGAGATTGGATGGAAGGGAGAATGTAGCCTTACACACCTGTCCCTGCTCATGGATGGATAACTCTGAAATCCACGGCTGGATTTAGACGGGGTGGGGGATGGGCATCTTCTGGTACCAAGGGCTGCCTGTTCTGTCCCCTTATGGCCTCCTCTCCCTGTCCTTTGCTCTCTTAGGTCACAGACATTGGGTCCTCAGCATCTCCTGGTCTCCAGATGGCAAGAAACTGGCCTCAGGCTGTAAGAATGGCCAAGTGAGTGGCTACCCTGTGACCATTTAGGCAATCTGGGGTCTGCTCCCCCAGGGAGCTGGAGTTCTGTGTCTCCAGAGAAGGGCCATGTAGAAGATGTATTTAGGTAGTATCTACCCTGTTTAATGAAATGTTTATTGAGTGCTTTGTACACTAAGTAGTCTGATACAAATGCCAGACAGTTCTGCCCTCACGGAGCTTACATTCTAAAAGCAGAAGACATAAACACACACACACACACACACACATACAGAGCGAGCACATATTCTAGGAGGGTGGGAACTGGGCAAGGAAGGGCCTTTAATCTAGGAAGTCACAGGAATGGTCCAGGCAGATAACTGGATAGTATGGGAAGCATGCGTGATCGGAGGTGACCTAGGTCAGGGCCAGCCATGGGAGATGGCGTTTGCCAATGAGGACAGCTCAGTTCCAGGTCTGGAGGCCCAAAGACCAGTGGATTAAGCTCCCTGGCTCTGATCCTGAGTGTGGGGAATGGACTGATTCCAGGTGGGAGGGGGAGAGAAGGGCAAGGCCCTGGGTTGGGGTTCAGGGGGACTCCAAGGGCTCCTTTCCCTCAGATTCTCCTGTGGGACCCAAACACGGGGAAGCAGTTGGGCAGGGCCCTTGCCGGACATAGCAGGTGGATCACAGGACTGAGCTGGGAGCCGCTGCACATGTGAGTGGAAGGGGTGTTGCCCACTCGGTCCCACCAAAGAGGATGCATGGGGGGTGAGGAGGGTGGGCCCAGGAGCCTCAGCCCTTCAGCTTTCAGCTGCTCCATCCTCGGAGGCGCCTGGGTGAATGTGTGGCGTGGGGCAGGTGGGTGAGCTGAGTGGAGGTGTGCTCGCCGTGCCATGCTGGCCTCGCCTGGCAGCTTCGATTTTCCTAGACATCACCAAGGGGTTTAATTGGAGGAGAGCCCTTTGGGGGACCTTGGCCAAGCGAGGAGTCGGGAGGGACTGTGGAGGGGAAGCCAGTGTTGCACCAGCATGGGGATCACACCTTTCTCCTGTCCAGGAACCCCGAGTGCCGCTACATGGCCAGTAGTTCGAAGGATGGCAGCGTCCGGGTCTGGGACACAACCGTTGGCCGATGCGACCACATCCTTACCGGACACACCCAGTCGGTCACCTGTATCAGATGGGGAGGGGATGGCCTTCTCTACTCGGCCTCCCAGGACCGAACCATCAAAGTCTGGCGGGCTCTTGATGTGAGGAGTCGTAAGACAAAGGGAGTTAGAGCTTGGGGAGGGGGGAACCTGAGAGATAATCTAGTTTAGCTTTCCTCCATTTTACAGATGAGGAAACTGAAGCTCGGGGAGGTTGACCCTGGCACCTATTTTGTGTATTTTCTGATTCTCATCCCCCATTTCCCCTCTTTCCCAGGGGGTGCTGTGCAGGACACTACAGGGGCACGCCCATTGGGTGAACACCATGGCACTCAGCACTGACTACGTCCTTCGAACGGGTGCCTTCGAGCCGGCAGAGGCCTCAGTTAACCCTCAGGATGTCCAGGGCTCCTGTGAGTGAAATGGAAGGGCTAGGGGAGAGAAGGAGGTTGATGGCAGCCTCTGGAGGGAGGCCCTGGGCCGTTTGTCTCAGGTTGTTTTCTGACTTCATCCTTTTCCTAATCTTTCTTCTTTTCTGTCCCATGCTGGACACAGTGCAGGAGCTGAAAGAGAGAGCGCTGGACCGTTACAACCAGATTAGGGTGAGTGTGTGGGGCGGCCCTCCTCCAGGCCATGAGAAGCCCTTCTCTCCAGACTTCCCTTCTTCCCGGCAGCCTCCTCTGTTGATTATCCCCAGAACACTGAGAATAACAGAACCATGAAATGTTGAGGTTTGAAGGGGTCTTGGAGTAAACTGAGGCAAAAAAAAGCACAAGGTTACTGGCGCAGCTGGAATTTAAATTCAGCTCTTCTGCCAGTGCAATATTCTTGTTGTTTCCATGTAGGTAGATGTTTAATGAGTAGGAGTGTACATTTAGAGCAGGAAGTAATGATAAAGACCCACCTGATTATTCAACAGAAGAGGAAGCTGAGGTTACAGAGGGGTTAGAGCTGAGTTCAAAGTGGACGTCAGATACTTAGTAGTTATGGGATTCTAGGGGAGTCTGTACTTCAGGTATGCCTGCCTCCATTTTCTCATCTGTAAAATGGGTATGATGATAGTACCTCCCTCCCAGAGTTGTTGTGAGACTTGAGTGAGATAATGATTGTAAAGTTCATAGCCCTTTATATAGGGGAGTTGTTGTTATTTAGTCACTTCCCCAGAGTCAGACAGACAGCTAGTGCCCGAGACGAGATTCTCAGCAGTATAACCACCGCACTGCTCAGCTGCCTCTAGATTTTAGAGCTGGAGGGGCCCTTATTGGCCGTAGGGGACCAAAGCATAGAGAGGTTGTCGCCTGACCAGGGTGACACAGAAGGTTCTGAACTCAGGTCTTCCCGCGTCTGGTCGTAGCTCTGTAACTTTCATGTAGGGCCGCATAACTGACACTGTTTGATTGAACAGACACTCATTAAGCTCTTCCTGCATACTGGTGCTCGATTCTGGGGTTCCAAGACAGAAATGGGCTTCGCCCTCTTTGCAAGGTCCCCAGCAGTCCTCGTGACTTTGGTCCTTCTTGACTCCTCTGCACCACCTGATGGAGTGTCGGGGCATAACACACGTTGATTTCAGTTACTGTTGGCAACGGGTCTCCTCCCCTGAGAGTCAGACCCTGTTTGTCTGCCTCCTGAGCAGCGGTGGATGAGGATGAGTGTGTGTGTGTTCTCACCGCCCTAGGGTCTGGGGCCAGAGAGGTTGGTCTCGGGTTCCGATGACTTCACGCTGTTCCTGTGGACCCCGTCAGAGGACAAGAAGCCCCTGCAGCGAATGCTGGGACACCAGGCCCTCATCAATCAGGTGCTCTTCTCCCCTGACGCTCGCATCATCGCCAGTGCCTCCTTCGACAAGTCTATCAAGTTGTGGGAAGGGAAGACCGGCAAGTGAGTCTGCAGTGGGGAGGTGTGGAGGCGTGGGGCTGTGGGATGCCCCTGTCGGGGAGGGTGTCATCTAGCTTTAGTCCACCCCCTCTAAGACCGAGGCCCAGGAGAGTGCTGGGCACCAGCCACCGCTTCATGTTCCGTCATCTGTAAAATGGAGGGGTTTTCTCCATGGCCTCTAGAGGTCCTTCCTCTTCAAATCTCTGGTCTTTTAAGAGGGGGCTTGTGTCCCTTAAGACACGTGCATAGAAAATAGATATTAGGCACTGAGAAGCAAGTCTAAATTAGTAGAGTAGCACCTGTATGTGTTAGTCATGAAGAGATACAGGGAGGGAAATCAATTAGTCAGCAAGTATTTATTAATCACCGACCATGTACCAAGCCCTGAGGAGATAAAGATAAAAATGAAACCGTTGGTTCATCCCACTAAGGCGGGCTGTAAAACACCCAGACTAGGGGTGGATGGGGCTTTGCTCCTCGCATGTACAGGCATTCCCAACCTCTTCTCCCTCCTGTGCCATACCTGTCCTGGTCCTCTCTGCCTGCCCTCTCCCTCTTATTCTTTGCTGCGCTATTTGTTCCCAGAACGGTAACTGAAGAATCATGGGAGGAAAGATTTAGAACTAGAAGGGATCTTGGAGTTCATCTAATCTAACCTCCCTCCTTCATCGTACAAATGAAGAAACTGAGTCCCAAGTGTCAGGGGTAGGATTTGAACCTAGATCCTTGGACTCCAAGATCAGTGCTCTTTCACGGTTAACCCTGATGTCTCCCACTGACCTCGAAACAGTGTCCTGGAGGCTAATAAGGAAAGGCATCCTGGAGAAGGTTAATTTTAAGGAATGAGAAGGAGAAGAAGAGAGGATTCCAGAGAGAAGAAAATGCCTTTTGGAAAGGAGAGAACAAAAAGAGTTGTAGGTTAAAGCTTTGACGAGTAACAAAAGTAAGAAATTAGAAGAAGAGTGTGGCCAAGGGTCTTAAAAGCTGAGGAGGAAATGACAGTAGGCTCTTGAGCAAAGGAGGGACCCGTGTCCTCTGCCTCTACTCCAGGTATCTGGCTTCCCTCCGAGGCCACGTGGCAGCCGTGTACCAGATCGCCTGGTCTGCAGACAGCCGGCTCCTGGTGAGCGGGAGCAGTGACAGTACGCTCAAGGTGTGGGACGTGAAGACCCGGAAGCTGGCTGTGGACCTCCCTGGTCACGCTGATGAGGTAGCCGCACCCCAGGATTCAGAGGGAGGGAGGGAAGGAATGATGGAGGGAGGACCAGGGCGGGGTGTGGGTTGCTGCTGCCTCACTTGACTTGGCTTTGACTTAAAATGTCTTCCTCTTGGTTCAGGTGTTTGCTGTGGACTGGAGTCCGGATGGCCAGCGGGTGGCAAGTGGTGGGAAGGACAAATGTCTCCGCATGTGAGTCTGGGGCTCTGAGGGATCAGCCAGCTCTTGAAGGCTGGGCTGTCGCTACCCGCTGTTTCCCTCCACGTGCCCCCTGGGCAGGTTCAGCATCTTTTCCACCAAAATACAGAATTCTGGGTTCCTTTTAAAGCACTTAGGCCAACTCTTGGGTCCCTCAGCTTTTCTGAATCTGTTCTTAAATGGATCACTGATCTAAGATCTCTCAGACGGCAGCTGGGGGATTGGGGTGGAGGGACAGGAACAGAGGCTGGCACAGTGTGGCACACTTACAATCCTTCCTCAGACACTTCCTAGCTGAGTGACCCTAGGCATAGTCACTTAACCTCTCTGTGTCTCAGTTTCCTCATCTGTATAATGGGAGATGTTGTCCTGGATGGCCTCTAAGGGCCCTTCTAGATCTAAATTCAGTGATGCTTTGATTGGGAGGGGAGAATGACAGAAGGTTGAGCTGTATGTAGTAGAGAGGTCCTGCAGGAGGGTCAACCCCAGCCGGCATCACTGAGCCTTGTGGGGTGCTGGAGAGGGGAGCTGGAGCAGAGTGTCAGGTCCCTCCCACCGGGAGCCTGAGACACCCAGGCTCTCATCCTGGGGGTCAGGTGGGGGAGGCACAGCCGCAGCTGGGTGGTCCAGGTTCCTTCTCAGGCCTTCTTGAATGAAGAGCCCTTTCTCACCGAGAGCTCTGTCCTGATGCTTTCTTTTGTCCACAGATGGAGGAGGTGAGAGCCCGGAGCCTTCCCGCCCCTTCCGCTCTAACACTGTGAATCCACAGCTCCATCTGTACCCTCCGCTAGCCGTCTTGGGGGCTGCAGGCAGGCTGGCTTGTCGGGGAGTGGGACAGGCGTTCTGCAGTCAGCGATGGCCGGACCAAAAGATGGTCAATGCAACCGTTGGACACGTGTGACGTAGGACGCGGATGGAGACGGGCGCGGCAAGGCGTGTGACAAGGGGCAGTGACCTTGGACCCCGAGCTGCAGCCGGAGAAGACGCGGAGGGCCTCCTGCAGGCCTCCACACCTGCCGCTTTTTATTCCCCTCTAAATGTTGACTTCCTCCAGAGTAGGATGCCTCTCTTTTGCCAAATAAATAAGTTATTTTTCTGTGGTTTTTTGTCATCAAATCCCGAGCTCTGGCAAAATCCTGGGACAGTCCTCTTGTCAAGCCCCCTCCCTCCCTTTGGCTAAGGCTACAGCAAAGCCGTCTCAGACAGAAAGTTTTGCCTTTGATATCTTCTGACCTTCATGGCCTCTCTCTTCATCCTCCTTACCTCGTTCTTTGGTCCAGCCCAACCAGTCTTGTTGCTCCTCACCCTGACATTCCATCGCTGAACTTTTGCCTAGGCCGTGCCCCATACCCAGCATGCCCTCCTTCCTCACTTCTACCTTTTTGAATCCCCAGTTTCTTTCAAAACTCAGCTCAGGTGCCCCCTCTTTGGGTCTTAGAAGCCTAGATTTAGAGCTGAGACATCATTGTGGTCCTACTTCATTTTACAAATGAAACTAAAACAAAGAGGTTAATGATGATGCTGGTGATAATCTAGCATTTATATAGTAACTTAAGGTTTGCTAAAGTGTTTTACTAAGTCCTTTCCTGATCACTGCCTTTTTTTAAAAAAAATGTTCTTTGTATTCAATTGAAAGTGTATGTTTTGTCTCCCTAAATAGAAAGTGAGCTCCGTAAAGGCAGGAAAGGTTTAATTTTTGTCTTTTATCTCTCAGGGCTTGGCATATAGTAGGTGATTAATAAATGCTTGTTGACTGATTTCCCTCCCCAGTCTCCCTTCCCCAGTCCATTTTTTCCCCCGCACAGGAGAGGAAATAAAAGCCCACCACAGTTTTCAAAAGCACAGACAGGAACCAAAAGGAACTTCCGGATCTAGTGTTTTTTTGACCCACCTCCACCCTCATAAGAGTCTGAGGCAGGATTTGAACTCGGGTCTTCCTGGCTCCACTCCTCTATCCAGTGGGCCACCCAGAGGGGTCCAACATTAGGTGGCCTCCCAGGTCTCTTCTAGCTCTGGTCCTGTGATAATCATGCCACTGAGCGGTGATGCTTCGATGAAATCAGGCATAGAAAATGCTTTGCAGACATTAAAATGCCTTAATCTCAATGCTGCTGCAACTGTCTCTCAAGGACTCTAAGCCCGGGGAAATAATATGCCCATGCTCCTCCAGCTGTCGTTGTGCCCTTGGTAAAGGAGTCCAGGAGACCACACTCGGGTCTATTGGTTGAATTCCAAAGTCACCCTAGTGTGAGCTGCCTTAGGACCCAGGTCTAAAACTTTCCCTCCTTGTGAGTCGCTCTTTCCACTTTTCTGTGATTAACTATTAAATCTTAAAAACTGCAGAAAGACTTGGGATTGTGTGTGTGTGTGTGTGAGAGAGAGAGGCAACCTGGCTTCTCATAGAAAGAAGCTCATTGTGAGTAGGGATTATATCTTTTTTTTTTATTATTATTATTTGCATCTCCAGGACCTCTAAGCACAGCTTCCCAGGACATAGTAGGTACTTGATAGATAAATGCTTTTTTTTAAAAAATTGATGATTTGGGGCAGGTTGGTGGTGCAGTGGATAGATCATCGGCCCTGAAGTCAGGAGGACCTGAGTTCAAATCTGGCCTCGAAACAAACACTTGATACTTACTAGCTGTGTGACCCTGGGCAAGTCACTTAACCCGAATTGCCTAAAAAAAAAATGATTTGTGGACTAAATATCCTTGGAGGGAAATCTAGAATCTGTGTGTGTCTTGACCCAGGTGTTCCCACTGCTTGAACCTTAAGTCCAGAGAGAGCCTGGGTGGGGCTGAAGTTAGAAAACCAGAGTCCAAATACCTGTCATAGCTCTCACCTCCTCCCTATGGGACCTGGATGGAGGAAGTCACCAGGTGACCAGGCTTCAGCTTCCTCATCTGTAAAATGAGGTCCTTTACCAGCTCTAAATCTCTGGTTGTGAACCGGAGTTGCATAAATGCTAGGCCTCAGTTTCCTTATCAGTCAAAATAGAGGAATAGACTAAGATGACCTTTCTAAGGTCCCTTTCTAGCTCTAACTCTGGTTATAACCCTAAGTCATATAGCCTCTGGGCCTCAGTTTCCTTATCAGTAAATTTAGAGGATTGGACTTAAGATGGCATTTCTAAGGTCCTGTGAATCTGGTTGCGACCCATCATTAAAATCTGAGCCTCAGTTTCCTCATCTGTAAAATTAGGCTATTGATTCCAGCTCTAGATCTTTGCATCCTATGTTTCCCTCCACTTGATGAACCCTTTGATATAGTAGATGAAGAACATGGGGCACAGAGAAATTAAACTCCAAAGTCACGTAGGTAGGAAGAACCCAGATTTTAAAATCCTAGAGGTTAATCTAGAATTTTGCAAAAGTTCTTTACAGGTGTTAATTTATTTGATCCTCCCAATGACCCTGTGCACATACAGGTGCTCTTATTACCCCCATTTTACAGGTGAGGAAATTGAGGCAAACAGGCTAAGTGACCTGTCTCCAAAGTCACACAGCTGAATCACACACACAATCTGAGCCCAGCTCCTCTGACTCAACATACGTGACAGCTTGTCCGACTCTATGTATATTGCTTTCTGACTTTGTCCTTTCTGACTCTGGGATATGTCCCCCCTCACTTCAAGGCAAGCACCCTGAGGGCCGAGAGGTGTTTATAGCTCTTTAATGAGGACGTGCTGTGAGTCCAGCTCTGAGGGGGGAAGGAAGGAGCCTGCCAGAAGCTATAGTCAGTGGCTCGACCTGGCTGCCAGCCAGTCTGAGGCTACTTGGGTCCAGTTAAGTGGGGGTCCTGCCGCATCATGTCCCCGCCAGGGGGTCGAGAGGCAGGGAAGCTGGGGCATTCCAGGGCTTGGGCAAGCAGAGGTGGGGCTCATCAGTGCTATGCTCTGTGTTGGTGCTAGACGAGGCTCCTGAGGGGCCCTGAGCGGGGGCCGAATAAATGGGTGAATGGTTGGGGCCGGAAGAGCCCTCTTAGTTGGGAAAAATGAATTCCAAGTCCTCCAGTCTCCTCAGCTCTTTGACCCCAACGTGTACCGTTTTCCTCTGGGGTTCTCGACGAAGCACGGTGATTTGGATGGGGTTCTCCTTGGGGAAGCCACTCACATTAATGGCCAGTGTGGAAAACTGAGTCAGAGAGAAAAAGAAAGCGGTGCTCGTTTCGCTCCTTTTCTAAATTCCCATTTTGATTTCCCACCCTAATTTTATTTCCCACTCTAATTCTATTGCTGCACCTCTTTGTCCCCAGTATACTCCCCTCAGGTTTCCAACTTCTTCCCTGGTTCCTATTTCCTACCCCCCCCCCATTTTCCTCCCTCAACATTTCCTCCCTCCATGCCCCCAACAATCGGGTTATTCCATAAAACGCTTATTAAATGCCTACTATGTGCCAGGCACAGATGACAAAAAAAAACCCGAACAAACCCCAGTTCCTGTCTCGAGAAGCTTATGCTCTACAAGGGGAGACGTGTGTGCGCGCTCTTTAAGGGGAGGGAACAGTTTATCCCCAAGCTTAGAGGTGCCTGGCACATAATTCTTATTGTTTAGTCTTTTCAGTAGCGTCCTACTCTTCATGACCCCATTTGAGGTTTTCTTGGCAGAGATACTGGAGTGGTTTGCCATTTCTTTCTCCGGCTCATTTTACAGATAAGGAAACTGAGGTACAGAGGGTAAAGTGACTTGGCCAGGGTCACACAGCTAGTGTTTGAGATCAGATTAGAACTCAGAAGGATGAGTCTTCCTGACTCCAGGCCTGGTGCTCAATCCACTGCCTGCCACCTAACCTGGCACATAGTAGGTATTTAGTAAGTATTTAATAAGTGCTTGTTGTCTGGTTCTATTTATTCAATTTCCCAGTATCTGTACAAATACACAAATAGCCTAGAGCACTGGATCTCAATTTTCTATGCTTGCTAAGGTAGCGGAGGAGGAGAGGAAGTAGGCAATGGTTATAGAGGATCCTCAAAGCCCTGGGTTTGAAAGCTTAATTGTGGGTCCACAGCTCTGGTAGGATGGCAGATTTTTAAGAACTAAAAGGGACCTTAGAAATTCATTTAGCACCAATCCCCTCATTTCATAGAGGAGGAAACTGAGGCCTAGAGAGCTTAAAGTGAACCTGCCTGAAGTTACAGAGATAGTAGGGAGCACAGCCCAAAGCTAAACCTAGGTCTTGAGATGCCAAATCCCATACTCTTTACCTGGCTTAGAGTAACAGTAAAAATACAAAATGGGAAGATTTTGTATGGGATTAGGGGCAGTTAGGCAGCACAGGTTATGCTGGGGATTGGAGTTAAAATCTGACCTCAGTTACTTACTAGCTGTATGATTCTGAGAAAGTCACTTGACCTCTGCCTGCCTCAGTTTCCCTATCAGTACAATGGCAAAATAATACATTACCTTCCTTCCCAAGGTAATTGTGAAGATGAAATGAGATAATATTTGTAAAGTGCTTTGCTAACTTTAAAGGGCTACGTGTAAATCTATTATTCCAGCTTGGAAAAGGCCATGAAGGAAGGTTCTGTCTTTCTGTCTGTGTGTCCGTGGGTCTGTCTGTCTCTCCCTCCCTGTAGTTGGCACTGACTGCGCCTCGCGGTTCCCTTCCACTCTCCCCCTCCTCTCCAGGGACGACGGGCCTGGACTCACTTTGTAGGGTTTGCACCATTCCCCTGGGCCTGCTAGGTTAGCAGCACGGATCCTGATGTAGTACTCGGTGTTCGGCTTCAGTTCCATGAGCTTGACAGACGTGCCCGTGATGTGGTTGAAGATCCAGGGGCAGTATTTTTCCCTGGGCATCTCATTCTTCACTTTGTCTTTCTTTAGCTCTGTCTCCTGCAGGAGAACCTGGTAGAAACTCACCCGCTGCTTGCCTTGGCTCCTGTTCCAGGTGATCTGGGGGAAGAGAGAACCCACACGGGCTTCCTTGTACCCAACCCATTCACAGCACCTGGAACATGAGTGGAAGCGCTTAAGAAATGCTTGCTGACATGGCTCGGTAGGGGACAAATACTCGTGGAATCATGGGAATCTAGAAGGAAACTCAAAGGCCATCTTTAGTCTAATTCCCTCAAGTTACAGATGAGGAAACTGAGGTCTAGGGGAGTGAAATGGCCTTTAAGATCCTAACTCTAGGAGCCAGAAGAGACCACAGAAGCCATCTATCCCAGGTTCCTCATTTTAAAGACAAGGAGAGGCAGTAGATAGAGCACTGGCCCTAGAGTCAGGAGGACCTGAGTTCAAATCGGACCTCAGACATTTATTAGCTGTGTGACCCTGGGCAAGTCACTTAAGCAGGATTGCCTCCCCCAAAAATAAACAAGCAAAGAAAATAAAGGTGAGGAAACCCAGAGAAGTTTAATTGACTTGCCTATGGTCACACAATAAACATCAGGAGGCAAGATTTGAACTCAGATCCTCTAACTCCAGAGCCAGGAATCTTTCCAGGTTGCATCTATGACTCTTAGTATGGAATGAGTCACAAGGTTTATTGTACCCTTAAACTTGACTTCAAAGGATCATAGATTTAGAACCGAAAGCAAACTCTGAGGTCAATGAATCCAACCTACTATTATTAATTTTACCAATGGGGGAAACTGAGGCCTGGAAAGGTTTAGTGACTTTACTCCAGGTCACACAGGTGGGAGTAGCAGAGCTGGGATTTGAAGCACAGGTCCTCAGATCTCAAATCCAACTCTCTTTCCCACTGTAGCAGCTGCTCTTTGGGTCCTATTCCTGAGGCACAATTCTGAGGATGTTATCAAGAGGAAAATAGGACCATTATGCTGCTGCCCAAAACTATTCATCCATAATTGTTTTATTTGTAATAGCAAAAAATTGGAGGGGAAGAAAGCAACTGAGAATACCAATAACAATTGGAGAAGAGTTCTATGAACTGTAGTATATGTTAATATAATGGAATCCTATTGGGCTAGATAAAAATGACATGTGAAGAATATCAAGAAATTTGGGAAGGATTGTCCAAGAGTGAGGTCAGGTGAACAATCAGGCCAACTTTCCACGGACCATGGCAAACAATAGGAGACATAAATAGATGTCGAGAAGGCAAGGAAACTTTACAAACAAGAACTCTCAGAACCGTTTGGAAGGAGGAAACCAATAACAACTCAATTGTTATTATTATTTTGTTCAAATTTACGTTAGTATTTTTTCCAAGTAAAGTATAAGTTCAAATTTTGGAGTTTTTATCTGAGGGCCAACTCCACATTTTGCTTGTTTTTTTTTGAGTGTTACTAAATTTCCAATAATAATTAAATAATTTTTAAATGATTAACCTACACTCAGTCCAAGTTGCACCCTGACTCCATCCATATCTCTTCCCTTCTGGTGTGTAGAGCATTGTACTTCATTCATTCATTCCTCTACCCATTCATTCATATTTATTCATTTGCTGCCTGGTCAATGTGAAAGTGAAATTTTCTGCCATTTCTTTAGATTGAGAACCAAAAGGCCTCCGAGGCCTCCCATATCATCCACTCCTCATTTATTCATTTCCTCACTCATTCTTTCACTCATTCCTTCATTCACTCATCCATTTAATTCGTTCATTCGCTCATTCTTTCACTTACTCATTCACTCACTCATTTCTTTCATTCACTCATTCTTTCACTTATTCATTCATTCACTCACTCATTCTTTCACTTATTATTCACTCGCTCATTTCATTCATTCACTCATTATATTCATTCACTTACTCATTCACTCACTCATTCACCCTTCTTTCATGGAAGTTTGAGTTTTTTCCCTCGCTGCCCCCATCAGACAACGTCACCCACCACAGCTGTGGAGTCACTGACGGTGTGCTCACAGATGAAGGGGACTTCGGGGATATCCACAACCACAGGAGACTCTGAGGAAGTAGAGATGGTGTCTACATCCGTCTCAGGGTTGTCCAGATCCAGGGGGACAAAGTTCGTCACTAGGGGCTCGGAATGGCTGGAACAGATGGACCGGTCCCCCTTCTCATTGTTCTCGGCCAAGGAGGCCAAGCTGAGCTTTGTCAGCTGTCTTTCCAGCAAGTCTAAGAAGCTGTTGCTGTTGGGCTGATACGGGGAAAATTCGAATGTGTTCAGCATGCTGGTGGGAATGGGGGAGTCGCTGGAGACTTCAGAACTAGACTCTTCTGACTCGAAAGGCTGACTAGGGAGGACAAAAACAACAAAGCATGCTGGAAAGGTGACAGCTGGACAGCCCTGGTCCATCCCATGGTTGGCCCGTAGAGATCACTTCAGGGATGCATCATTTGCTAAAATCACTGCGTGCCCACAACTCAAATCAACTCAAATGAGATATTTGTAAAGTGCTTAACAGAACATAGTGGATGCCATATAAATGCTTCCAGAGGTGGGGAACCTGTAGCCTCGAGGCCACATGTGGCCCTCTAGGTCCTCAAGGATGGCCCTTTGACTAAAGACATAGGGTGCCACATGCGGCCTCGAGGCTACAGATTCCCCACCCTTGCATTCCTTTCCTCCTTCTCTCCTTCCCTTCCCTGCCTCATGGTACTAAATTTAATTCAATTCAGCAAGCATTTACCAATTGCCTCCTAAGTGCCAAGCACTAACTAGGCACTGTAAATACGGAGACAAAACCAGCATATATAGTCCCTTGTCCTTAAGTAAGTTTACCTTTCAAGACCTATCTGGAAAGATAAGTTGGAGCCAGATTGTAAAATGCCAAACTACTTTATCTTAGAGGCAATAGAGAACTTACTGAGGCTTCCCAAAAAGCAGCGACTGAGGTCAGAGCTATGCTTTACTATGCTTTAGTAATATCAAGGATCTAGAATGGTGAGGTGCACCACCAAGCAAGACATCCAGTAGGCACCATTGAACTGAAGTAGTTGGAGGAAACCACGGTCTGTGTTTCTCTGTATTCTATGATGATAGAATCCATTTTTCTCCTCCCCTCCTAGCTATAAGGTTTTGCGAAGTTTGGGGGTAGTTATAGGGGCAGGGGGATTGTGTCATTCCAAGAGCAGCTGACACTAGAAGGGAAATGAAACCAACTAACTAGATGGGAGAAGATAAAATTGCATTGGTGGTAGAGAGTAGGTGGAAAAATATGTCAACCCACTCTCATCTGAATACAAAGGTTTCCTCCTCATCGTCCCAAGAATGCAGGGAACAGGTTGATCATGGGTCAAAGAAATTGATCCTTTCTCTAAAGGCTGCCCTGTCTGTTCCTAAGCCTTGTTCTTCTATAAAGAATGAAAGGAGGGATGGTGCTGGTCCTTACATCTCTTCTGAGTCTCCTTCCTCAACAAGGGTAGGCTTGGTGCATCTTGGGGGCATAGTGAACCCCTGGACAGAGAACCTCCGATCCACATGAATTGGGAACAACTTCTTAAATTGGCTAAATGGATCCTTCTTGTTGGAAATGTTTTGGTCCAAATCCTCCTCATCCTCCTCTTCCACTCTCCAGAGGACCCCAGATGCCATCTGCCTTCGCAAAGTGAGACCGAGAGGCTCAGTCACCAAGCAGGCTGGAAGCAGACATAAACTGTCAATGCAGCCTCTGCAGCCCTTGATTTTGGGGGGTGACTAGGGGGTGATGTCACCATGATACCAAACTGTAACAATTAGGTTTCCCCTGCCCCCTGATTGGTGGCTATTGCCATGAGGTCACTGTAGTACCAGATAGCCAGGACCAGAGATAGATGGAAGGGAGAGAAATCGGAGGACCTGGGGATGAGAGTGGGGATAAATGTGGGTGGGTTAGTTGCATGTTTAAAATAGGGAAACTCTAGACTTTCTCTGAAATCTATGGATTTTCCTCATGCACATGCACTTTTTGGGGGAACAGGGAGACATGTTGATTTGTGTTGATGACATAGGGAAAGAAATTCTGATGTAGGAATCAGAAGACTTGACTTTTAGTTTTGTCACTAGCTGTGGGACCTTAGGCAAGTTTCACTTCCCTTTGGGCCTCAGTTTCATCATTAAATTCATCACCAATAGCTAGCATCTATGCAGGGTTTACCATCTGCCAGACACTGTGCTAAGCACTTTCCAATTATCAATTCATTCGATCTTCACAACAACCCTGGCAGGTAGGTGCTCTTCTTATCCCCGTTTTACAGACAAGGAAACTGAGGCAAACATAGTTAAGTGACTTGCTCAGAGTCACAGAGCTAGGAAGTATCCCTGACTGAATCTGAACTCAGGTCTTTCTGACTCCAGCCTCAGCACCCTATCCACTGCTCCACCTAGCTGCCCCTTTTCATGTCTCCAGTGAGATGACTGGTCTATAGATTAGGGGTCCTTAATCTGGGGACCTATGAACTTGTTTTTAAAAATAAATTTTGGTAACTATTTCAATAGAATTGGATTACCTTGTAATCCAGTGTATTTTAGTTTATGCATTTAAAACACGATTCTGAGAAGGCGTCAGTAGGCTTCACTGGGCTTCGCCCAAGAAGTCCAGGACACAACAGAAGTTAAGCACCTCTGCACTAGAGAATCTCTAAGGTTCACTGAGGTAAACAGTCAATAAATGTTCATGACCACCACCTGCTTATGTGCAGAAGCCACTCTTTCTTTTTTCTGAAGATCTCAAAGCAATTTATAGAGCTATCCTGGTGGGGTGGGGGTGGTTGTCCTGATTTTGTAGAGAGGGACGAGGAAGCCTTGGCAAGCCCCTCTCTGTCAGAATAGGGACAGAACCCAGCAGTCCTTCACATCCTGGAACCCTGGGGTGGGAGGAATCCATAGCAAACCTTTATTTCTTGTGATGATAAGAGAGAGAAGCTGGGGGGCAGAAAAAAATCCTGAGATAATCCACAAGGGCTCTGAAGGCTAGTGACTATTCTTCATTCATTCATTCATTCTGTCAGAGGTATATGTGGAAGCAGACAATCTGGCTGAGTTCCTGGCTTGCTGACTTTGCTAGTCATCTTAAATCACCCCCATTCTCTGGGCTTAAGTTCCCTCATCAGTAAAATGGGGGGACCAGA
This sequence comes from Vombatus ursinus, assembly GCF_900497805.2. Classification (NCBI taxonomy): domain Eukaryota; kingdom Metazoa; phylum Chordata; class Mammalia; order Diprotodontia; family Vombatidae; genus Vombatus; species Vombatus ursinus. The sequence continues at coordinate 32,654,457 of NW_020954546.1, read as the reverse complement.
TTACATCAGTAGTTCTCAAAGGTTGGGTGCTAAATTTCTCTAGGTATGCTGTAGAACACTCCCTCCCCAATTCCTTACAACAGAATGATAAAAACAGAAAATTTGTGAGCAAAAAATGTTTGAGGACCACTGGACTTAAGAGATGATATCTAAGTTGTTGTTCTAGACCAGGGGTGGAGAACTGGAAGCCTTCAGGCCACACATTCTGGCCTTCTAGGTCCTTGGGTTCAGCCTTTTGACTGAGTCCAGGTTTTACAGAACACATCCTTTTATTTATTTATTTTTGGCTAGGCGATAGGGTTCAGTGACTTGCCCAGGGTCACAAAGCTAGTAAGTGTTATGTGCCTGAGGCCTGATTTGAACTCAGGTCCTCCTGGCTCCCACTGCACCACCTAGCTACCTCCTTCATTTATTTATTTATTTGTTTATTTATTTATTTATTTGTTTGTTCATTCATTTATTTATTTACAAATCCTTTTATTGAGGGGATTTGTTCTGTGAAGTTTGGATTCAGCCAAAGGGCTGCACTTGAGGACCTAGAGGGCCACATGTGGCCTCAAGGCCGCAGGTTCCCTATTCCTGTAGTCTGGACCCTTACTGAGGTAGAAAATTCCTGAAGAGGGAACGTCTATGCACCTGCTCAGTAATTCAGAGTCTTCAGGGACTCCTCAGGTGCTTGAGAGGTTCTTGCCCAGCTGGGCTCACAGGACCTAATATGTGTATAAACCCCAGTCTTCCTGATTTTTGTTGAACCTCTTCTCTCCTTGCCTCAACTTTTCCAGGAGATGTGACAAAAATGAATAAAAGAGTATGTGTTGTGGGGGTGGGGGAGATTAGGGGGTCTGCATATGGGAAGAGCGGAGGAAGGAAGGGCAGATACTAAAAGGGCCCTCCATGATCCTTAAAGGGACATCACAGACAGGGAAAAGATACGACAAGGAAATGAAGATTGGTGGGAAGAAAGAGAAGGAAGGAAGGAAAGTAGGGAGGAAAGAAAAGAAAGGAGAGGGGAGAAAGAAAGGAGTGACAGAAGTTAAGAGAAGAAGAAAGAAGGGAACAGAAGAACAGGAAGGAAAGGGGAAAGGAAGAGAAGGGAAAAAACAAGGAAGGGAAGAAACAGGGAAGTTAAGGGCAAGAAGAGGGAGGGAATGAGGAGAGAAGAAATGAAAGATGGGAAGGGCAGGAGGGTGAGAGGGAGTTAGGAAAAGAGTGGGGCAAAGGAGGAACGAAGCTGTGTGATCAAGGGATTCTTCAGCCTCTGTTTTAGTAGCAAAAGCCCTAGACAGAGAGAGAGGCTGGGTTCAAATTCGACTTCCCCCACTACCAGTGTGACCTTGGGGAAACAAGTGACCTCGGCTTTTGGGGCTTTCCCCCTCTCATTTGTAAAACAAGCACCTTGGATCAGATGCCCTCCGTGGTGGTTGGTCGTTTTCAGCCCTTCTCCCAGAAGAGACTGACCGCGTCCCAGGCGCCCCCCCCCCGCGCTTTGCAGCCGCTGCAACTCCCCGTGCCGCCGGCAGATGGGAGTGTGGGGCAAGGTCCAGGCTGGGCGCGAAGCGAGGAACCAGCAGGAAGTGGAGGCGGCCAGAGCAGAGCTGGGCGTGAGTGGCGGGGCTGGAAGCGCTGACCCCCAGCCCAGCTGGTCCCTGGTGGGGAGGGTAAAGGCGTGGGAGGTGGGGAGAAAGCCCAGCCTGCTCTGCACGCTGCCAGTTGTTGGGAGGCTGGGGCAGGTCTAGGGAGGCACAACTCGGGGGCGGGGGGGGCTCCCCTCTTTGTTTGCCCCTTGCAGCTTTCTGGATGTCTTGTAGTCACCGTGCTTTCCACCCCCAGGTAGGGAGGAGACTAAACGGGGGGCAGGGACAGACCCTGGACAGTTCTCAGCCCTGGGGTCCTCGGGGGTCGGGCTGGGGCTGCAAGGGGTGATGACTGGCCTCTCTCCCTCCCAGATTCTGAGCCTTGCGGATCTAGCACGCCCCGTCTTGCTTCCGTACCCCGAGGATGGGGGTGCTCAGGGTGGGGCTTTGCCCGGCTCTCACCCAGGAGATGATCCAGCTGCTGAGGGGCATTGGCATTAAGACAGGTAAAGGGGCACGAGACTACAAAACATACATGCGGGTGGAGGTATGTATGTATAGAGGCAGCCCTGAGTGGTGGGAACTTAGAGAATCCACAAGGACCCAGGTTCAGATCCTGCCTCTGATGCTTACCAGCCAGCTAGGTGCAGTCATGGAGTGGGCATGGCCTTAGAGTCAAGATCTGGAAGCACTTCTGCTTCCAACACTTACTAGTTGTGTGACCTTGGACCTTTGTCAGCCTCAGTTTCCTCATCAGTAACATGGGGATAGTTACACCACCTTCCTGGCAGAAATGTGTACTCTGTAAACCTGAAAGCACCATATAAATGGTAGCTATTATTTTTGTTATTTTTACTTAACCTTTCTGTCTCAGTTTCTTTATTTGTAAAATGAGAAGAATAATACCACCTACCTTGCAGAGTTGTTTTGAGGGTCAAAAGAGGGGCCACACATAAAGCAAAAAGCTCTCTGTAAGTGCTATTATTATTGTCATTATTATTATTATTATTTATCCTTTCTCAGCCTCAGTTTCTTCATCTGTAAAATAATACCTCGCAGGCTCATGGATCAAACGAGTTTGTAAAGTGCTTTGCAAACTTCAAAGTACTAAGTAAATGTTCGTTATTGCTCTAATACAGTGAATCTGATTTGTTGTTGTTCATTTATTTCAGACCTCGCTGACTCTTCATGACCCCATTTGGGTTTTTCTTGGCAGAGATACTGGAGCAGTTTGCCATTTCCTTCTCCAGATCATTTAATAGATGAGGAAACTGAGGCAAACAGGGTTCAGTGACTTGCCCAAGGTCACACAGCTAGCAAGTGTCTGAGGCAGTAAGTGTATGAATTGGGGTCTTCCTGACTCTAGACCCAGCACTCTGTGCCCTGTGCCGCCTAGCTGCCCAAGTGGATCTGATGCACTGGAAAGAATGCTTGGCCCTGGGCAGCTTGAACTAGCTCATCGGAGCAGATTCAAGTCGGAGGGTTCTAATTCCAGCTCTAGCGCTTACTCCTTGTGTGACCTTGAATCAATTACTTAACTTCTGTAGGCCTCAATGTCCTCATCTGTAACTAGATGGCCTTTTAAATCTGTCATCCTAAAAATCAAAAGTCAGTTTCCTTAGTTGTCAGTCAGCTGGGCCTGGAGTCAGGAGGACTCATCTTCCTGAGTTTCCAATCTGGTTTCAGACACTTCCTAGCTATGTGACCCTGGGTGAGTCACTTAACCCTGTTTGCCTCAGTTCCCTCATCTGCACAATGAGCTGGAGAAGAAAATGGCAAACCACTCAAGTATCTCTGCCAAGAATTATCAGTGGAACGTGACTGAACGTCAACTGGACAACAACAGGCATTTATTAAGCACCTTCTGTATGCCAAGCACCATGCTTAGACTGGATATACAAAGAAAGGCAACAAAGAGTCCGAGTAAAATGGGTGATATTTGCATTACCTAATAGAGTTATGAGGAAAGTTTTTTTTTTAAATTTTTATAAACGCTAAATAATAGTAGCTCACATTTATACAACAATCTCAGGTTTCCCAAGTGCTACATGTGTGTTATCGTATTTAATTCTGGCCAGCCCTGGAAAGTGAACGCTATTATTACACCCATCTTATGGATGAGCTCAGAAAAATTCAATGACTCTTACTAGGGTCACGTAGCTAGTAAGTATCTAAGGTAAGATTCGAACCCAGATCTTCTTGAAGTCAAATCCAGTGTTCTAACCATGATATCACACTATCTAGGACTAACTAGGAACAGTTTTTATTACGTGTGCCAGCCTGTTCTATGTTGTTTGGAGGCAGAACTGGCAAGCCCTCAGAATCCACCTGCTGTCCCAGTATAGACTTGCAAATCAATGGATTTCCTCCACAGTCTCCCCCAATGGACTTCATTGGCCCCTGGAAGAGGTTTTGGTTGAATTCTGGGTTACATTTACTTTTATCCATTTCATTTCATTTTTAAACATATTTTTATTGATAATTTTTGTTTTTATGTCACATTCACCTAGAATGCTTTGTCTCCTCATCTCTGCCTTCTGGCTTCCCTGATTTCCTTCAAGACTAGGTTAAAAATCTGACCTCCTACAGGAAGCCTTTCTGAGGCAGCTAGGTGCCATTTCCTTCTCCAGCTCATTTTACAGATGAAGAAACTGAGGCACACAGGGTTAAGTGACTTGCCCAAGGTCACACAGCTAGTAAGTATCTGAGGCAAGATGTGAACTCAGGTCTTCCTGACTCCAGGAAGATATACCCAGCCCTAATAAATTGTTGAATTGTTGAATTAATTGTTGGATGATAATAAACCCTTATAAGTTGTTGAATTAACTTGAATCAATCAATGTGCGGAGGGACCATGCTGTTGTGTGACCTCTCCTGATCTCAGGGGAGGATGCTGGGGTTGGGGAGGTGGGTGGGTGGGTGGATAGGGGGAGCTTCATTTTCTCCATTCTGTGTCTCCTTTCAGTGGTGGACCTTGTTTCTGCAGACCTGGAAGAGGTATCTCGGAAATGTTCCTTGTCTTATAAGGTGAGGGCAAGGATGCCTCTTTCTCTGGAGCTGAGCTCCTGGTTTTAAGAATGTCCAGACCCCTGCCTGCATGAAGGGAGACCATGGAGTAAGAAGCCTGGGCAGAAGGGATAGGGAAGACCCTGAACCCCTTTATCTTTGCATGTTTTCAGAGCACTTACAAGCATATTTCTCTTTCAGAATTGAGAAAGTATGCCTCCCTCCCTTCTTTTCAGAGGTGGGGGCTATGGGTGCAGAATCTGGCATATATCAACAAGGGTTGATGTGTGTGTGATGGTTCTGTTGAACCATTTTTTTTTTTTTTTTTGTTATCCAGGCTAGCTCTCTGGGTAAAGGGAATCAAAGGGAGAGTGAATCTATTTTTTGGATATGAATGTAATATAAAAAATGAAAACATTAAAAATAAGATAAAAATTTAAAAAATAAAATGTCTTCTGTTCCTGCCCTCACCCACTTCTGTGCTGTGTTGGTGGCAGGCCTTAGTTGCTGTGAGGAGGGTACTGCTGGTTCAGTTCTCCTCTTTCCCCTTCAACGGTGCTGATCTCTACGAAGAGCTCAAGACCTCCACTGCCATCTTGGCCACAGGCATTGCAAGGTGTGTTCTGGGAAAGGGACCCACTCCCTGGGCTTAGCTTTTGAGACTTGAGTCTAGTCACCCCAGGCCTGTTTTCATAGAAGGCCTGTGTGGTCTGGGGGTGGAGAAGGGGGTGGAGAGAGGGTCAGCACTCCCACTTCTTCCTGCCGCAAGGTATGATACCATTAGGCAGGCTGGTCACTGTTCTGCTGTTTCTGTGTTTCTCCTACAAACCTTCTAGAGGGCAGGGCCTGGGTTTTATTTGTCTTTGTCACAGTAAATTGCAGTCTGGTGGCTCTGAATGAAAATAAATCAGGGAGAATAATCCTTGCCCCCAACTTCCCAATTCATAGGCCTGCCTTAGGGAAGAAATAAGGTTAAGTCCAGAGCTGAAATGATATTTTTATTTGTTCCTAGCTAGGTGGTGAAGTTCGGGGTGGGGAAGAGTTAGGAAGGAAAGGGATTCATGCTAAACCACCATGTGAAATTTCATATATATGTAAAAATAAGCCAAACATAATAGAGGTTCATAGTGTCCTACAAAATCCTCTTTTTTTCCCATTGTTTTTATAAGGAAATGTTTTGATGTGGTGGTGTTTTTTTGTTTTTTTTTTAAGATCACCTCATCTATAAAATAGGCCTAAGAAATACTTCCTTCCTCATGGAGTAGATAAGGAAATGTTCGTGTTTGTTGATATTTGTCAAGTTTATGACAAAAAAGATTTTTTTTAAAAGGACAAAAAGGAAGTTGGTCTGAAGTGAAAGATGATTATTTCAGTTTTAGACATATTGAGTTTGAGATGACAACAGGACATCCTTCTCTGGGTGTTCTTTGAGCAGATGGAAATACGAGGCTGGTAAATGTTTAACAACTGGTTCTCTAGGAAAAAAAAGTACAAACAACGCTTTGTAGCTTAATATGTATTATTATATAGGTAGGTGGCGAAGTGGATAGAGTGCCAGGCCTGGAGTCAGGAAGACCTGAGTTCAAATATGACCTCAGACACTGACTAGCTGTGTGACCCTGGGCAAGTCACTTAAGCCTGTGTGCCTCAGTTTCCTCCTCTGTAAAATGAGCTGGAGAAGGAAATGGCAAACCACTTCAGTATCTCTGCCAAGAAAGTCCCAAATGGGGTCACAAAGAGTCAGACACGACTGAAATGACTGGACAACATATTAACAGTTTCTCCCTCACTTTCTTAAGTCTAGACGGCTAACCAAACAATAACCCTGATTTGCAACCTTTGCTGATTTCGGGGGTATAAATGCTTACACTGAAAATTTAACCATTGGCTCCTGGTACTAGAGCCTACGGGAGAGAAACGTCTTTACTTCCTTACTACCTTGGAGAGCAGAGGAGTATTTGTTGATACTCAGATGAGAGCAGCGAAGTGAAGTCAAGTCAGAATCTTGGGAGATAGTCACAGAAGGAGGCAAAGAAGATGGTGTTATGATGAGAGGACCAGGATATCAGGGTCACAGAAGGTACAGAAAGGGAGAATTTTAAGGAATAACGTTAGACAGTCTCCAGTCCCTCAGAGAGACTTTGTAGGACAAAGACTGAGAAAAGACCATTGGATGTGATGATGAGAAAATCACTAGTAGCTCTCATGGTATTCTGAGTGGGGTGCTGGGCTTGGAGTCAAGAAAACCTGGGTTCACATCCTGCCTTATTACTCTGTGTGACCATCAGTTTCCCCATTTATAAAATGCAAAAGTCTAATATGGCCTCTAACTTGGTTTCTAATATTAAACTATGTTCTTGAGGAAGGAGGTGGGAGAGGATTATTTCTTTCTTCTTTTCCATCCCACTTCCTTGAAAGATGATTCTTTCCCTTTTCTCTCTGGCTGATAGCCTGGATAAGCTGCTGGACTCTGGCCTCTACACTGGAGAAGTCACAGAAATCACCGGCCCCCCAGCCAGTGGCAAAACCCAGGTATGATGTCAGAGCTTTAACAGGCATGGGGCCAGCAGGGTTCTGTACCAGGTACCAGTATTACAGAGATATTCACGCTTCTTCCAGGGTCTGAGGATGAGGGGGGCATACTGGTTTTTTTCCTTCTCTGGGAAGGCACATTTCCATCTTTCTGGCTCTAGAATTCCCATCCCAGATTTTGCCATCAGAAGTGTGGGTCACAACTGCCCTTGTAGGACTTTGGCTACCCCCTTCCCTTTATGCCATCAGATTGTCCTCTGGGCTGCCTTTCCTTACCCCAACAGCCTAATTTGTCTCAGGCCCAGTTTCTGCTAGTTCTAGCTCCATTAGCCTGGAGGCAGGAAACAGGTGTGTGTTGACAGGTAGACCTACTACCTGATATAATGTAAGTACTTTGAGACCAAGGATTGTTTTGCTTCTCTTTTTGTGTCTCCATACCATTGTGCTGTGCCTAGTACACAGCAGGCTCTTAATCAGTGCTTATTGACCAACAGTTAATTGAGTGGGTACCAGCAATTTGTCAGGCAAGGCTACAGGGCCCCTGCAGAGAAGGGGACAGACTTGGGTTTTGCCACGGGTAGCAACTCCAAAGTTATGTGAGTTGCCTGAGGTCCCAAGCAGCTCTGTGCCCCATCAGCCCGTCTCCACGGGAAGGACCAGGGGAGTCTAGGGAGAGTTTGGCAGAGATTCTCCGGAGGCCTGAGCTCACCCCAGCTCTTTCTTTCCTCGGCCCAGGTGTGCCTCTGCACAGCAGCCAGTGTGGCCTACAGCCTGGGTCAGAGTGTCCTGTACATCGACTCCACCGGAGGCCTGACAGCCTCACGCCTCCTCCAGCTGCTGCAGGCCAGGACCGAGGATGAAGAGGAGCAGGTCAGGGTGGGAAGGACGTCCCTGCAGTACGCATCAGTCCTGGAAATGGAAGCTTCACCCAAAAGAACCATCATCTCACTCCCGTGTTTTCAGGCCTGCGGTCTATCTCCGGGCCTCCTTGGCACTGGTCCCTCCATTGTTCTGGGCCTCTCTGTGCATTTGTGCCCCAAAACTCAGATACTTCTCCCTGTCATTTCTTCCAGAAGGTCTTTAGAGTTCTCCCTGGAGACCCTAAACCTTGCTTTCAGGGCCTGGTGGGACTCAGTCTCCCCCTTCTCATTGGTGTAAGTTCCCTCTGTCTTAGAGGCAGCTATGTGCCGCAGTGGATTGAGTGGTAGACTTGGAGTCCAGAAAACCTGGTTTCAAATCCTGCCTCAGTTACTTATTAACTGTGTGGCCCTTGGCAAGTCATTTAACTGCTACTTGCCTCAGTTTCCTTGTCTGTAAAATGGGAATAGTAATAGCACCTCTCAGGGTTGTTGTGAGCATCAAATGAGATAGTAATTGTACAGCACTTAGCACACTGCCT
>NW_020954546.1:32581064-32645936 GCF_900497805.2 Vombatus ursinus | reverse complement strand
TAACCACTGTCTGCCTCAGTTTCCTCATCTGTAAAATGGGGATAATAGCAGCCACCTCTTACAGAGCTGTTGTGAGGATCAAATAAGATAACATGTAAAGTGCTTAGCTGACTGTAAATCATTAAGTATAAACTAGTCATTGTTACGCTGTATTCCTGAAGCAGGGACTTTGGAATGCTGATGCCTGTGTTTCTCCTTCTTACCAGGCAGGGGCTCTGCAGAGGATCCACGTGGTACGTGTGTTTGACATCTTCCAAATGCTGGACGCGTTCCAGGACCTCCGGGGTAGTATCTCCCAGCAGGTGAGCCCCCATCGGGCAGAGTCTCTTATTGTTTTCTGTGGGCGATTGTCCTGTGACAGGTCATCCGTCCTTGGAATGGACCAAATGTGCTTCTAAGATGGGCATTGTAGAATCCTAGAGTTTTAAAGCCAGAAGCTTTTGCAGAGGGTGTGCTAGTCCTGTGGAGGTCCAGAAGGAGGATGGAACTTGCCTAGGCTTTACACAGCTAGTCAGAAACAGAGCTCGGACTAATGCCCAGCCCTCTGAACTCAGAATCACGGAATCTCAGGTATAAGGGGCCACAGGGGCCAGCTCGCCGAACTCGTCCCTGAAGAAGAGTCCTCTCCAGTATATTGGAGCGTATTGTCATCATCTAGGCTTTGTTTGAAGACTTTCAGAGAGAAGGAAGAATCTGCCTCCAGCTTCCCTTTGTGCATTGTCCTCCCCAGTCAGAATATAAGCTTCTTGAGGGCAGGGGCTGTCTTGCTTGGTTATATTTATATTCTTAGCAGGTAGTTGCGCCTGGTCTCAGGCAGACCAGGTGATGCAGACTCAGGTCTTCTTAACTCTAGTCCTAGTGCTCAAGCCATTTTACCACCTTGCAGTAATATACAAAGCATATGGGGATACAAATACAAAAGATAGTCCCTGCTCTCAGGAAGTTTACACTCTAATACAGGGATACTATGTAGCTAGAGGAGTGGTGGCCTTGGAAGGGGGTTTTGGCCTAAAGGACCACACAAGTGTTGGGTTAATGTATAGGACAGTCAAATGATGTCCCCTTACCCCAAACCAATGGTACTCTTGATTGGAGCAAGAGATAGAGAATTATGGAGGAGGGGGTGTGCCTATGGCAACAGGTATGCAGCAAGATGTCTCGGGTAGACAGCTGGATAGGATTTGAAAGTCAATCTGGGTCTGGTCCATGGAGTCAATTTAGTCAATATGGCCAGCTAGTTTGTACTCACTCAGTCACTTATCAGATGAATGGATTCACTTTCCCAAGGCCTAGGAGCATCGATTTGGGAGGTGTGTGATGTGGAGAGTGCTAGTGAAGGTGGGAGGTGGGGAAAATCTGACAGGAGTAGCCAAGAGGTGGCAAGAATGAAGGCGAGTTGTTTCGTGAAAGTCAGCAACTAACGAAGCTTGGTTTCCTAGTATTTCTGGAGCTGTAGGTGAGGTAAGGTCATGTCTCTCCTTCATTTTCCTCGTGTTAAGCAGCAAGTTTATCCTGTAAAACTCATCCCCCGACCCCCAAAAAAGAAACCAACTCATCCCCCACCCTGGAGGCTACTAAGGAAAGAAGGAGGACCATAGAACCATTTGTACTGTCTTTCTCCTCTCCAGGCGACCAATGCTTCGGGGCCGGTAAAGATAGTGGTGGTGGATTCAGTCTCCGCAGTGGTCTCCCCTCTTTTGGGAGGCCAGCATAGTGAGGGTGAGTTATGCCTAGAAGACAGTGGCATCCCACCCAGATTGTTGGGAAAAGCTTGGGGGATCTTTATCCTCAAACCTCCTTTCTAGCCTTTAATACCCCCTTCCACCCCCCACCCTCCAAACCATCTTTTCCTTCCCAAGGTTTGGCCTTAATGATGCAGCTCGCCCGAGAGCTCAAGACCCTGGCCCGGGAGCTGGGAATTGCAGTCTTGGTGAGTTGAAGCAGTCGTCAGAGTGGCCCTAATTCCCTCTGGCTTTTTTTGCCTTTGCAGTGGGATAGGATTTCATTTTCTGGCTGAAATGTAGGTCCCTGTTTATATGGAATTTTGAGGTAGGTCAGTCAGTCAATAAGCATTTATTAAACACCTGCTGTGTGCCCAGGCCAGTGCTGAGTGCTTGGGATGGGAAGGCCCAAAACTTGTGCTTTGGGTTCCCCAGATTAGATTGGCCGCACCAGGGCAGTAGGGCAGTTTGAGATGTCGATCAGAAAATGTCTTTCCATGCCTTCATGTGAACTCTATATAACACAACCTCCCAAAGATTCAGAGGGGACCACATAGCTAGGTGGTGTGCTAGATGCTGGCCCTGTGGGTTAGACAGTTTCCTAGCCATATAAAGACAGGTTCAGGGGCAGCTAGGTGGCACAGTGAATAGAGCACCGGCCCTGGATTCAGGAGGACCTGAGTTCAAATCCGGCCTCAGACACATAACACTTGCTAGATGTGTGACCCTGGGCAAGTCATTTAACCCCATTACCTAGCCCCCCCCCCAAAAAAAAGACAGGTTCAACAATAGTAATAAAAGATAAATAATAAACTGTTTTCCTCACAGGTACCACCTGTGCCAAACCATATGGTCACCAATCAAGAAGGCCAAGCCACTGGGCATGAAAAGCAGAGTTAGAATGATAGGATCTTAGGGCTGAGAGCCACTAGGTGTCTCAGAGGCATAGATAGAACGCTGGGCTTGGAGTGGGAAGACCTGAGTTCAAGTCCAACCTCAGATGCTTACAAGCTGTGTGACCCTGGACAAGTCACATACCCTCTGCCTCAGTTTCTTCCTCTGTCAAATGGGGATGATGATAATAATACTAATAATAAATGGGGGTTGTGGTGAGGATCAAATGACATTATGTAAAGTGCTTTGCAAACCTTAGAGTGCCATATAAATGCCCAAGGTGGTGTTGGTTGGTGGTGGTGGTGGTGGTGGTGGTGGTGGTGGTGATGCAGAGAAGTGACCAGATCGGAACTGTTCTTTAGTGATGTCACTTTGGCAGCCACACGGAGGAGGAATCGGAGAGAGGAGAGGCTTGAGGCAGGGAGACCAGTGATGAGGCAGTTGTAACAGAATAGGCTAGAGGGGATGGAGAGCCTGTGCTTGGGTGGCCGCTGGGTGAGTGTAGACAAGAGAAGGGCACACATGGGAGGGGGGCGAGCAGAGGTAGAATTGACCAGATGTGGTCGTTGATTGACTGGAGGATGTTGTTGAGGGAATTTCTATAAAGTGCTTGGGAAGTGTCAAACCGGTAAATTACTGTTATCACTTGGGCCACCTGAAAGCCTTGGTCCCCAGAGCCAGTTAAAGTTCAGTGTCTTTAAGGACAAGTAGCCCAGCCTGCGGTGTTCCTGGTACATGTCGGGGTGACCTGTAGTGAAAGATTGAATGGATAAGGACTGATCTTCTCTGTTGAAGGTGACTAACCATGTGACCAGGGAGCGAGAGAGTGGAAAGCTCAGACCGGCCCTGGGCCGATCCTGGAGTTTTGTCCCCAGCACCAGAGTGTTCCTGGAAGCCCGGGAAGGGCCCGGAGCCCCAGCTGGCTGCCGTGTGGCCTCTCTGACCAAGTCTCCGCGACAGGTGAGGGGGCACACTTGGGGAGCCCAAGACTGGAAGGGAAAAGGAGTTTGTGACGCTATCCCTTTCCCCTGTTACCCCTCTCTTTTCTGTACTGATGATCCAGGGAACATTCTGGGCTCATTGGCCCACTCTGCTTTCAGGGTGGGTGACAAAGGATAGAGGCCAGGTGTTAGAGTAGTGGCTTCTGAGGGAGGGCTTCCCTTCCCCCCCCCAGGTGTGTCACTTAACCTCTGTTTGCCTCAGTTTCCTCATTTGTAAAATGGGAACATTAAAAGCCCCTGCCTCCCGGGATTTTTGTGAGGATTAAATGAGATGATATTTGTAAAAAGCACTTAGCACAGTGCCTGGCACATAGTAGGTATTTAATACATACTTATTCTCCTCCCCCTTCCCCTGCTCCCCGGTGACATCATGTGCTTGTTCATTTGTTCATTCGTCAAGCATTCCTGTATTAAGCATTTCTTGAGCATTTTCCACACTGTGCTGGTTCTGTGCTAGGTCTAGTTGAGGAGAATACAAAGATGCATGCAATGTGGTACCTCAAGAGACTTACCATCTAGTGAAGGAAGCTGTGCATAAAAAGCTGTAGTACAAAGAGATGATGATCAGTGCGCAGAAGAGGCCCAAAGTTCTAGAAAAGTCTTGAAGAGGGAAAGGTGAAATAGGGATGGTGGAAGGGGGAGGCTGGAGGAGAGGTGTCAGTGGAAGATGTGGCATTTGAACTGCGCCTCAGAGGAAGGATAGTTCTTTTTTTATATTTTTATATAAAATATATATTTATATTTAAATATATTGAATATATATTTATATTTAAATATATTGAATATATATTTATATATAAAATATTTATATATTTTTATTTTCAAATAGAATGAACATTTGCTTATAGGCAGTTAGATAAAAGAAGAGGATGGCACATGAAACTGCAGATCTCTGTTTTGTAGAATTTGCTTTTCTACTCAAGTGTATAATAAGATCCCCTTGTAGCTTTCAAAGCTATCCTGCTGGTCTGGGCTTCTTTCTGGCCTTTCCTTCTGTTCTTTTCTCCACACTTTACAAAAATATACCTCAAGGACTTATTATTATTATTATGTTACTCTGTACATATTCTGGGCAGCTAGGTGGTGCAGTAGATAAGATACAGAGCTGGCCCTGTAGTCAGGAGGATGTGAGTTCAAATTCAACCTCAGACTTACTAGCTATGTGACCTGAGCAAGTCATTTAATCCCATTTGCCTCAGGTCTTCATATGTAAAATGAGCTGGAGAAGGAAATGGCAAACCACTCCAGTGTCTTTGCCAAGAGTTGCACATGACTGAAATGGCTGAAAAACAAAAATGTCTATTCTTCCTTGACTTCTAACCCCCAACCCCTCTAGGGAAATAAAATAAGAAGAAAGAAAAGCAATAAATAAAATTTCAGCAGGTGAGAATAGTAGGGAAGGTATTCCAAGGGGGAGACACATCATGAGCCCAGTGCCTGGCATACAGTAGGAACCTAATAGATGCTTGTTGCCTGACAAACAAAGGCACAGAAAGCTGGAAAGCACATTGAGATGTGTTCAGGAAATAGCAAGTCAGTTACTTTGACTAGAACTTACGGTACGTGAAGGGAAGGAAGGTAAGAAAATAAAGCTGGAAAGGCAGGTTGGAGTTGCATCATTTCCCTGTCCCTTGCCTCAGTTCCACCTTTTGTCAAATCTGGGAAAACATTCCTCTAAAGATTTTTCACTTTTCTTGTGTCCTGGACTCTTTGGGCGGTCTGGTGAAGCCTGTGGACCCCTCCTTAGAATCACAGGGTTACAGAGGAAAACAATTATGTTGAAATACAATTGTCAAAATATTTTTTAAAAAGTTCATGGGCTCCAGATCAAAAACTTCTGTGCTAACATAATTTAGTTTTTTGTTTCCCTTTTAATTAAAACATTGTATTGATGCCATTTGTCTTTATACTGGCCATTCCCCACTTGTTCTAGATCAGGAATTCCTAACCTTATACCTGTGAATAGTTTTCAGGAGATCAATGAATTTGGTCGGGAAAACAATTACATCTTTATTTTTTACTACAGTTTGACTGAAAGTTAACACTTCCTTCAGTTATTTAAAGACATGATCAAGAAGGGGTGTGCCATAGGTTTCAGCAGACTATGCCAGAGGGGTCCATGATACAAAAAAGGTGAAGAGCCCCTGCTCTAGATGGAAACTTCCCGTAAGATTTTCTCCCTGTTTCTCATATAATTTGATTATCAGCAGCTGCAGCTTGGTCCTGATTAGTGGGAAGAGTGAATCCCATGAAGTGGTTGTGTGTATTTGTGTTAGCATTATTTGAAGTTATAATTCTGTAAAATAGGTCATTGGTTCTGGCCCAGTGGAAATATGCAGTGCAGATTTGAATAGTGTGACTGGTTCTTGGGATTCTTTCTTTGTACTAATCAGAACCTGGCTGTATTCTGTCAGGGGGGCACCTTTTGTAATTGAGAGGTGGTTGGTTAACCGTGGTTTGGAAAGCCCGCCCCAGTCACTCCTAGCTGGGTTGTGCTTCCTCTAGAGGACTGAATGGAGGCCTTCAAGGGACAGGACAAAGACCCTGCGTCTCAGGCTCTTGAGCACTATTGATCGATATTTTCTGTGCATTTCAATAAATATCTATAAAGTTTGCAACATACAAGATATTGTGTAAGAGATGCAGAAACAAAAATAACACAGATCTTGCCTCAAGGAGCTTACATTCTAGTGGAAGGACATAGCCTGTGCACAGATAAGTAAATCTTTGATGATTTGAAGATATAGAAAGAACTAGCAGCGGAGGAGAGCTGGGAGTGTGTGTGTGTGTGTATGTGTAGGAGTGGATGTTGGGGGAATCCACAAGTGGCATTTGTGCTTGAGTCCCTAGGAAAGCTAGAGATTTTAAGAGTTAGAGGCAGCATAAAGTAGTGGCTAAAACACCAGATTTGCAGTTAGAAAGACCTGGATCTATGTGCTATCTCATACCCTAACTAGCTATGTGACTCTGAGCTAACCTCTCTGGACTTCGGTTTCTTCATCTGTGAAATAACAATAATAATAAAACAGCATTTATATGATGCTTTAAATATGATCCTCACAACTCTAGAAGGTAGGTACTGTTACTATGCCCATTTTACAGATAAAGAAACTGAAGGGGGAAAAAGGTTAGGTGACTTTCCCAGGATCACACAGCTAGCAAGGCAGGATTTGAACTCTGGCCTTCCTTCAAGTCTAGCACTCTATCCAAAGAACCACCTAGCTGACTGAAAGGAGGGGGTTGGATTTGGTGTCCCCTAAGGTCCTTTCCAATTCCAATTCCAATTCTGTGATCCTATGAGGGTAATTTAGGCATGGGGGACAGCCTGGAGGCAGGGCGTGAAATGAGAAAACAGCGAGTAGAGACCATTGGCTGGGGTGTAGTATTGGTAAAGGTGAATAACACAAAATAAGTCTGGAGGGGTAGACTAGAGCCAGATTATGGAGAGCCTTGTGTACGGTTCTTCTTAAATAGCTTTTATTCTTCTCTATACTAACTAACACACAATGATAACACACTTCTCTACGATAAACACAATGTAGCCAGTTGCCACAGTTACCTATATTTATAGGCAAACTGCATTCCCTTCACCATCTGTCTTTGTACTGAAGGCCAGGCTCCCATATTCTCACCCTTTATTCAAGTATATTCTATGAATTATTCATGAGTGGGTGGAGGGAGGTGGGGCACCTCGCTTTACATTTTCATCAGCTTTAACTATGGCCACTTCCCCCCTACTGATATATGGGGAAGAAAGTCGAAGGACTGGAGAAGAAATTGCTAGGGTATCAGTCTAGGCTGTGGCCTATCTTGTAGATTAGAGCACTGGATTTGTGGGGCAGGAGCGGAGTTCAGGTCTTAGCTCTTCCCCTTTGTGACTTCGGGCAATTCATTTAACTTCTCTTGGCCTCAGTATCCTCATCTGTCAAAATCGAAATCAAACTGTAATGAATTCCTAGGTCCTTTCAGTTCTAAATCTGTATTCTCTAATTCTATGATTCTGTGATACTAGGCAGATTTGTCTTATCTCTTCCATCTGGGTTTGGAGATGGTGATGGTGATAATAATAGTAGCTAACATTTATATAGCACTTACTATGTGCCAGGCACCATGCTAAGAGGTTTACAAATATTATCTCATTTGATTACAACAACCCTGGGAGGTAGGTGCTGTTATTATCCCCATTTTACAGATAAGGAAACTGAGGCAAACAGAAGTTTAGTAACTTGCTCAGGTCACACAGTTAGTGTATCTAAGGCTGGATTTTGAACACAGATCTTCTAGAGTTAGGCCTGGTGCTCTATCCACTGAGCCACCTAGGCTGCTGCCTCTGAGAAATTCACAAACCCATCAAAGTGCTTCTAGTGAAAGGGGCTCCATCCTTGGGATGGATTAGACAGAGCGTTAACTCCTCTCCTATGTCCCCTTTCAGCCCACAGGAATCCAGGAGGTCATGGAAATTGGAAGCTGTGGGACTCCAGAACAGAATTCCTCATTAGAAGGCAGCAAGTCATAATCATATCACCTCTTTGGAACATGAGGAGGGGTCAAAGGCTCCCTGTCATCCAGTTCCCAGAGAGGAAACTAGCAGTCACAAAGAAGACAGAAAAGGCATGGGATAGTCTGGATAAAGTGCTGGACTGGGTCCAAGGAAGGACCTGAGTTCAAGTCTTGATTCTGATACTGTGAACATGGACAAGGGGCTTTGCCTCTCTGGGCCTCAGTTTCCTCATCTGTAAAATGACAGGGTTGGATTAAATGAGCTGAGGTCCCTTCCCATTCTGAATCTATGATCTATGGTAACCACTGAAGTCAAAGGTAGCCCAGCATGAGGGACCCAGAGTGGAAACCTTATCCTCAGGCTGGAGAGTCTGACCTGGGAAGGGAAGGGCATCCCTGGCTGCAGTGAGACCTTAGCATCATTCCTTGTAGGAAATAACTTAGAACCACAGGTACCTTGCTCAACTTGTATCATTTCTCTGTCTCTGAGAGCCATTGGCTGAAAGTAGCTCATCTTTGGCACCCTCAAAGAGGTGAACCAATAGCTGGATACATGAGTCTTGCCAGCTAGGGTCATGATCAGTTGTTTATATCCCATGTCACCTCCACCGTGCCTCAGTTTCTCTGAACTGTAAACCAGGGCTGGCACACCAACCACCAAGAGGAGCTGCTTCTAAATGCTACAGATGGAAACCATTCCTTCCCTTTGTCCCTGGCCTAAATAACAAGAAAGAAATCTAGTAAGCAGCTCTGACCCAAAGCCACCTAATTTCCCCTCAATGACATGTATATCCTTTTCTCCCTGTGAGGTCCCAACAAGACCTCTTTCCTCCTTTCTCCTCTTCTGGCTGATTTGATTTCATACACCTGCATGCATTCCTGCACTAAAGCACAGGTGAGAAAACTAGTTCTCTGTTGTCCCAGGGATATAATTTAACAAGGAGCATAGATGTGGTCTGCTGCTGGTGAATCCAGCCACCTGTTTAATATACATGGTACCCTAGTGGGGGCCCGTTCCTGGTTCAGAATAACCAAAGGCATAAACCGTGGCTGTGTCCATAAATGAGAGAATGAGTTCACCTGACACAACCAGCTGGGAAAATTGATGCTGGTGTAAATAATGCATAACTGATCTTGTCCTTTATGAAGATATTCATTGCTTGTAGCTCAGGGACCCACTGTAATTACGTATCTCTTTGTGCCAGCTGGACCCCCCCAGCCTCCTGCCCTGTGGGCATGAAATCACCCCTCTGTCTGGCACCAGCATCAGGGCCTTTAGTCCCAAACCCGGAGCCAGGGAAGGAGCCCAGGACAACAAAGAAGGGGAAATAAAAAGCAAATGGGAGAATCTCTCAGCTGTGTTCACTGACAGCGTCCTTTCTAGAGGGTCATCCATTTTGGTTAGAAAACCCCAGGAGTGGGGGAATGGGGTGAAAGGATGGTACCCAGAGAGAGCAAGGATTGGGGAAATGGAGGCAAGATGCTCAGGAATAGTGTGGGCTGGCCACTCAGCTTTTATATGCACTTACTGTGTGCTAGGCACTGTGCTAAGTGCAGGGGATGGAAAAATAACAGGCAAAAATACAGACCCTGCCCTGGAGCTTACAAGCATCAGGAACAGAAGTCTTTCAGCCAATCAGGAGTCACATCTCTGCTGGTAAGCAGCATATGGTTTGTCCTTTAGGACCATGGGGTCAAACTCAAATAGAAATGGATCCCTTCAGAAAACCACGAATTAACATTATCTATGTTATGTTGTATTTTTATTTATTTTATTAAACATTTCCCAATTACATTTTGATCTGGTTGGGGCTATACTTTGACACCTCTGCTTTAGGGGGCTGTCAGCTCACCTTGGGGGTGTGCTATACTGGAGAGAAAAAATTCCTGAATTCAAGGAATTTTTCCACTTGGAGCAGAGAGGGTTGCTATCATGTACTATACACAAATAAGTGCATTCATGGTTGGTTTTACTGACTTTTATGTATACAAAATATAAAGTAATTTTAGGAGGAGGTAGGTAGACAGTACTCCTCAAACTTTTGGTTTCAGAACCCCTATATAATCTTAAAAATTACTGAGGACACCAAAGAGTTTTTTTTTAAATGTGGGATATATTTATCAACATTTATTGTATTAGAAATTAAAACCAAATTTTAAAATATTCATTTTTAAATAATAATAATAAACCCATTACATGCTATCATAAGTAACATTTTAATGAAAAATAACTTTTCCAAAACAAAAAAAGATTTAATGAGAATATCATTACTTTACATATTTTTGCAAGCTTCCAGTATCTGGCTTAATAAAGACAGCTGGATTCTCCTGTCTGCTTCAGAATTTAGTCTGCTGTGATAAGTTGTTTTGGTTGAAGTATGTGGAGAATACAGTTATATGGTAGGAAAAGGGAGAAATATTTGAATAGACAAATAACATCTTCATATTATTATGAAAATAGTTTTGACCTCCCAGGCCCCCTGAATGGGTATCAGACACCTCCAGGGATCCTCAGGCTCACCCTTTGAGAATCTTGATTGTGTAATGGATAGAGTAATGTTGATTTGGAGTCAAGTGACATAGTGGACAGAGGGCTGGGCCTGGAGTCAGGAGGACTCCTGTTTCTTAGTTTAAATCTGGCCTCAGATGCTAGCTATGTGACCTTGGGCAAGTCACTTTACCCTGTTTGCCTCAGTTTCCTCATCTGTCAAATGAGCTAGAGAAGGAAATGGCAAACCACTCCAGTATCTCTGGCAAGAAAACCTCAAGTGGAGTCACAGAGAATGAGACATGACTGAAATGACTGAATAACAACAAAAATATTTGAATCCTCTCTGAGGTGCTATATGTGTGATACTGGGCAAGTCCTTTGGCCTCAGTTTCCTTATTTGTAAAATGGGGATAATTGCACCTTACTCACAGGGTTATGGTGAAGAGCAAATGAGTTTTAAAATCTGTCGAGTGCTTTGTAAACCATAAAGTGCTACATATACATCCCTTATTATTCTGGGAGAGTGAAGTGAGGAGGCTGGGAAATCCAGATGGAGGGGAGAGTCAATTGTGCAAGCAATGAAATGCTGTTTTTTAGGAACAGCTGGATACAGGTTTGTCCAGAACCTGGTTAGCAGGAAGGGGAGGAAGGTCAGAAAAGACTGTCTGGATGATCCTCCTGGTCATTGCCCCCCTTAGCTTCCTGCCTGGCCCAAGATAAGAAGAGGTCTCCTATTTGCCCTGGAAGGGCAGCAGAGGCAAACGTAGTATCCTAGTCTCCATGGCAGCAGGAGGCTTAAGTTAAAGTCCCAGGTCTGCCCTTGTATGCACTGAGATCTTGGGTTAACACACAGCCTCTGGCTCATAGATAAGGCCCCATAAGTAGAGGAATATAATAGCCTGGGATCTTTAAGAGGCTTATTTAAGGATCATATGTCACTCCCCATCCCCTATAACAACCAAAAATACATTCCAGCCTCTTCTCAGAATGACTTGCCATTAAAAGGTTCTGGGACAGAGATCCCACTTGATCAGCATTTTCCAAAGCCTCCTGGGAGGTTGGAAGGATGGATGAAATCAAGAGTGGAAAATGCTTGAAAGAAGATATTACATGGGCTACACTGCTCTGCTTTGGCCAAGTGAGAAGCTCTCCACCGCTCGCCCCCCTTTTTTTTCATGTATTCCCAGAATCCTGAGGCCCCTTTGGTTTCCCTTTAGGCCATTTCTGCAGGTGATGACTTTAATTTCTGACTTGACTTCTGCCAGAAGAGCTAGGATGGGCCGGCAAAAGGACCAGAAGGTCACCTAGTCCACCCATTTCAAAGAGACAAAAACTGAGGACCAGGGTCACACAAGTACAGCCTTAGGAGTAACAGCGTTAGGAGTTAATCCCTTCGAATACAGTGTTCTGTCTGCCACTCCGCCATGCTTCCTGCCTCTTCCAACACTCCAGACATCGAAGTGTCCCTGCTTTCAGTGTCCACCTCACCAGACTGAGGGCTGAAAGGACATCAGAGCCAGCTGGCCTGGCCTTCCCATGCTGTAGACAACTTAGAAGGAGCTGGGTGGTGCAGTGGGTAAGAGCACTGGAGTCAGGTAGACCCGAGTTAAAATCCAGCCCCTCAGACACTTAGGAGCTGTGTGACCCTGGGCAAGTCATTTAACCTTTCTTAGACTCAGTTTCCTCATTGTAATAATAGCACTTATTTCCCAGGATTGTTGTGAGGGTCAAGTGAGACAATATACATGCACTGCTTTGTAAACCTTAAAATGCTATTTATTATTATTAATTATTATCCCCACCTTAACTTGAGGAAGAAGTGTCTCTGTTCTCTAAAGCTAACTCTTTTATCTCTTGATTCTATCTATGCCCTCCTCTGCTATCTACAAGACTATGTTCCATTAATGTTCCCTTTCCATTTGGCTTCTTTTATCTTTCTCCCTCTTTTTTTTTTAAGAATATATTTTTTCTCAATTGCACGTAAATCCAATTTTTAACATTTTTAAAAATAATTAAGTTCCAAGTTCTCTTCCTCCCCTTTCCCCTCCTTAAGAAGGCAAGCAATCTGATATAGATGATACGTGTGCATTCATGCAAAACCTATTTCCATATTAGCTATGTTGCAAAAGAAAACACAGTAAAAAAAAAAAGAAAATTAAAGAAAGTTTAAAAAAGTATGCTTCAATCTGTATTGAGACTCCATCAGTTTTTTCTCTGGAGGTGGATAGCATTTTTCAATACTGTCAATTCAAGTCCTTCGTAATTGTCTTGGATCATTGTGTTGCCGAGAATAGCTAATAACTGATCATTGTACAATATTATGTTATTGTGTACAATGATTTCCCTCTTTTCTAACCAAATATATGCTTAACTCCTTAGCTCAAAAATTCACCAAAAAATTCCTTTTCCAGTATTGTGTTCCACAAGTTCCTCCACACTTCAACCAAGTAATAAATCAGTTTATCAACAAATATTTAATCACCTACCTGGTGAAATTAAGCATAATACTTCAAGGGAAAAAATGAAATAGAATGAAATAGAAATATTTCAAGCTTTCATAAGGAGAAGACCAGAACTGAACAAAAAATTTGATCTCCAATGTCAAGACCTAAGAGAAGCCTAAAAAGGTAAAAATGGAAAAGAAAACGTAAGGGATAACTGAACTGTTTATATCCCTACATGGGAAGATGATACTTGTGATTCTTAAAAATTGTATCATTAATGGTACAGCTAGAAGGAATATACATAGACAGAGAGTATGGGCATAAGGTGAATTGGAGGGAATGACATTAAAAAAAATAAGGGATGAGAAAGAGAAGTACACTGGGCGCAGAAGGAAGGGGGAGGTAGAATGTGATAAATTATTTCACATGAATAGGTTCAAAAAACTACACTCTAATAGTGGAGAGAAAGACGGGAGGGTGGGCGATGGGCATCGCTTGAGCCTTACTCATCAGTATTGGCTCAAAGAAGCAATAATCAGTTGAATATTGAAATCTATCTTACGGGACAGGAAAGTAGGAGGGGAGGAGACTAAGTAAAGGCGAGGGAGAGACTGACAGAAGAGAGGGCAGACCTAGGGAGGCAGTAGATAGAAACAAAACACTGTCGAGGAGGAAAAGGGTGAGAGGAGAGAGGGGACAAGTGAGGAAAAATAGGATGGAGGAAAATATACAGTAATCATAACTGTGAATGTGAATGGATGAACTCTCCCATAAAACAATTATATAGCAGAGTGGATCAAAAATATGTTGTTGACAAGAAACACAGTTGGAGCAGAGAGACATGCAATAAAGGTAAGGGGCTGGAGCAGAATCTGTTATGCTTTAGCTGAAGTAAAAAAAAAAAAGGCAGGGGTAGCAATCCTGATCTCAGACAAAGCAAAAGCAAAAATAGACCAAATTAGAAGAGATAAGGAAACTATATTTTGCTAAAAGGTACCATAGGCAATGAAGTAATATCATTACAAAACATATATACACCAGGTGGTATAGCTTCCAAATTCTTAAAGGAGAAGTTAAGTGATGGGAATGGCTGAACAAGTTGTGGTATATGAATATAATGGAATGCTACTGTGCTATGAGAAATGATGAGAAGGCAAACTTCAGAAAAACCTGGAAAGACTTACGTGAACTGATGCTGAGTGAAGTGAGCAGAATCAGGAGAACGTTGTACACAGTAACAGCCACATTGTGCGATGACTAACTTTGAAAGACTTAGCTTTTCTCAGCAATGGAAGGATCTAAGACATCTCCTAAAGACTCATGATGGAAAATCTTGTCCACATCCAGAAAAATAACTATGGAGTCTGAATGCAGGTCGAAGCATGCTATTTGCTCTCTCTCTCTTTTTTTTTGTTTTGTTTTGTTTCTTCTTTCTTGTGGTTTCTCCCATTGGTTCTAATTCTTCTTTACAACATGATTAATGTGAAAATAGGTTTAATATGAATGTATATGTAGAGCCTATATCAAATTGCATGCCATCTTGGGGAAGGATGGGGTGAAAATTTGGAACTCAAAATCTTATGGAAGGGAATGTTGAAAACTAAAAATAAATAAAATTTTTTAAAAAGTTAAGTGAGTTACAGGTTCATGATTAAGCAAGAGATAGAGAGAATTACAAAATGTAAAATGGATAGTTTTGATTACATTAAATTAAAAAGCCTTTGAACAAACAAAATCAATGCAACCAATGCAAGCAAGATTAGGACAGTAGAAAGCTGGGAAACAATCTTTACAGCAAGTATCTTCGATAAAGGCCTCATTTCTCAAATATATAGAGAAGTGAGTCAAATTTATAAGAATATAAGCCATGCCCAATGGAGTATAGAAATCTATCTTACGCTACAGGAAAATAGAAGGGGAAAGGGATAAGAAAAGGGGGGGGTGATAGAAGGGAGGGCAGATTGGGGGAAGGGGTAATCAGAATTCACACCGTCATGGGGTGGAGTAGGGGAGACAAGGGGAGAAAATCTGGACCTCAAAATCTTGTGGAAGTGAATGTTGAAAACTAAAAATAAATAAATAAATTGGAAAAAAAAAGAATATAAGCCATTCCCCAATTAATAAATGGTCAAAGGATATGAACAGGCAGTTTTCAGACAAGGAAAACAAAGCTATCTACAGACATATGAAGAAGTGCTTTAAATCACTTTTGACTAGAGAAATGCAAATTAAAACAACTCTGAGGTACCACCTCACACCTATCAGATTGGCTAACATGACAAAACAGGAAAATGATAAATGTTGGAGAGGACGTGGTAAAATTGGGACACTAATGCACTGTTGGTAGAGTTGTGAATTGATCCAACCATTCTGGAGAGCAATTTGGAACTATGCCCAACGGGCAACCAAGCTGTGCATACCCTTTGATCCAGCAATACCGCTACTAGGTCTATATCCTAGACATACTAAAAAAGGGAAAAAGACCTACATGTGCAAAAATATTTATAGCAGCTCTTTTCATGGTGGCAAAATATTGGAAATTGAAGGAATGCCCATCAGTTGGGGAATGGCTGAACAAGCTGAGGTATATGAATGTAATGGAATACTATTGTGCTATAAGTAATGATGAGCAGGTGGACTTCAGAAAAACCTGGAAAGACTTGTATGAACTGATGCTGAGTGAAGTGAGCAGAACCAGGAAAACATTGTACACAGTATCAGCAACATTGAGTGATGATCAACTGTAAATGACTCAGCTCTTCTCAGAAACACAATGATGCAAGACAAGTCCAAAGGACTCAGGAAGGAAAATGCTATCCACATCCAGATAAAGAACTGATGGACTCTGAATGCAGATCACAGCATACTTTTTTCACTTACTTTATTCTTTTTTGTGGGTTTTTTCCTTTTGATCTTTTTTCTTCTTTCACAACTGTGGACTAATATGGAAATATGTCTTACATAATAGCACATGTATAATCTATATCAAATTGCCTACCATTTTAGGAAGAGGAGAGGGGAGGGAGAAAAATTTGGAACTCAAAATCTTGCAAAAACAAATGCTAATTGTCTTGACATCCAATTGGGAAAAAATACTATTTAATAACACACAAATATTTATGTGGAGTGGGAGCGGGTGTGTGTGAGCATAGGCAAGGCAACTGGCCAGATGATGGCCACAGAATTAGGTGATAAATAGCTGGATCTGGCCTGCTTCACCAGGTGAAGCAGTCAGCAGTGGGGAGGAGGCCCAGGATGGGAGTTCCAGATCAGAAAGGATTAAATCCCCCAGAGCATGATTCCAGATCCTGGCCTATAAGCTGGCTGGTTACAAAGACAAAAAGATCCAGTTCCAGTCCTTGGCAGAACTTACATTCTGTTGGGGGAAGAGTCTGAAATGAACTGTTCACTGTTGTCTCTGTGCCTTGGCACAAATGTGGCCGCTTCTGCTATCTGGAACGTCAAATGCCAAAAAACCAAAGAGTTTGCATTTTATTCTCTCCAACTCCACCAGATGAAACCTCATCCTTCAAGAGAGTGGCCAAGACAGCTAGACTGGGACTCAGAAGGTCCTAAGTTCTGATTCTACCTCAGACACTCGCTAACAGTGTGACCTTGGGCAAGTCAACCTCCATTTGTTTTGGTTTCTTCCTCGGTAAAATGAGGATAATAATAGCACCGACCTCGGAGGGTTGTTGTCAGCTTCAGATGAGATAATAAGTACAACTCTTTGCAGACCTCAAAAGCATTACATCAGCGTTTAGTTATTAAATGCTACTTCTGCGTCCTCTAAGAAGTCCTTCCTTTTTCCCCCTTAAGCTAATATGATCTCTGAACTCTCATGGACCACTGTATTTCTATAATAATAATAACAACAACAACAACAACGGCTAACATTTATATAGTGCTTTAAGGTTTACTGAGGGTTTTATGGACATTAACTCATTTTATCTTCACAACAACTATGAATGAACTATTATTATTCCCATTTTGCATAGGAGAAGACTGAAGCAGGTTAAGTGATTTTCCCAAGTTCACACAGCAGGCAAGTGTCTGAGAGACAGAATTTAAACTCAGGTTGATGGGGTTGGGATCTGGGCCCCAGAAATGAAAAATCCTGGACTTTCCCACATGGCCAAATCTCTGGTGTTCCCCTGAGGCTATAACGCCATCAACTGGCCTTTCATTGTGGCCTCCTTATGGCCTCAGGCCATTTCTCCATTCTCCCTTGGCCACGTGGTCCAGGTTCCTGGAATTCTATTACCTCATAGACTACTTGGCCACTCCTAAATCCCTCCCATATATAAGGTCTATATACAAAGTCCATCTTGTCTCCATTAAGATGCTTAGATTCTTATAATCTAGCCACAGTTTAGATTCTTAAAATCTAGCCACTGGTCAGGTTCTTAAAATCTAGCCAATAGCTTACTAATGTTCAGACTTCTTAAGAGCCTGCCCAGTATAATGGATGTTCTAATAAACCTTGTCTTTGGCTGAAAGAAGGCTTGGGTCGAATTCTTTCGGGCAGGACCTGCATGTTGTGATTTTGGGGTCACAGCACCCCTGAACCTCTAAACCACATCAAGGTCCTCCTGAGTCTTGGTGCCTCTTATACTATTAAACACATTCTGCCTCCTATCGTGAGTCCTGATTTCCCCCACTCTATTTCGTCCCTCTTCTTTGTATTACCAATAGCACTTCCTTTAACTCCAAAATATAGTAGGTGTTTAATAAGTATTTGTTGAAGTTTTTCTCCATGACTAAGGGAAGATTAAAAT
The DNA here is from genome assembly GCF_900497805.2 of Vombatus ursinus. Taxonomy (NCBI): domain Eukaryota; kingdom Metazoa; phylum Chordata; class Mammalia; order Diprotodontia; family Vombatidae; genus Vombatus; species Vombatus ursinus. Next base: position 32,628,107 of record NW_020954546.1, on the reverse strand, counting down.
TTGATGGGAGGGGGAGGGGGAAATCTGGAAATGATTATAGTGAAAAAAGCAAGCAAAAGACCAATAAAATAAAACAATACAAAAATAAAAAATAAGTATTGAATGAATGATTGACTGGTTAAATTCCCAGATAACTGTTTTTTCTCTTTTGTTCCTTCTCTACTGTCTGTGCCTCCAGCCAACCTCATTTCACACCTTTGGGTGCTGGATGTGTAGAATGCTTGGCCATAATGAGAGATTTCCGGTTTTGCTATTGACAGGCTGTGTGACCTTGGGTAGGTCATACCCCTTCCTGCTCCTTTGATTTCCTCATCTCCAAAATGAATTACTTGCACTAGATCCTATGATTTCTCCCATTTTACAATCAGTGACAAAAATCCACAGCAAAAGAATTCACCAAGCCTGTCTTAAATTTAGAGCTGTGAAGAAATTTTATAAGTCCGTTTTATTTTATTCAGATCCCTATTGCAGTTAGGTGGCCAGAACAGCTTAGTGGGTTGGTGGATAGACCACTGGGTCTGAAATCAGAAAGACTCATCTTTCTGAGTTCAAATCTAGCCTCATATACTTACTAGCTGTATGACTCTGGACAAGTCACTTAACCCTGTTTGCCTTAGTTTCCTCATCTGGCAAACGAACTGAAGAAGGAAATGGTAAAGCACTCTAGTGTCTTTGCTAAGGAAAATCCCAAACAGGGTCACAGAAGTTGGAACCGACTGAAACAGCTGAACAACAGAAAAAGAATACATGCTTGTTGATGAAATATGGAGAATAGCAAGCAAACTAGTTTGGCTAGAACATTGAGTTCCATAAAAGTAGACTGGATCCATATTTTAATGGACTTTACAAGCTAAACCAAAGAGTTTGCATTTTATCCTAGAGGCCAGAGGAAGCCATGGGAGTTTCTTAAGTGGAGCAGTGACATGGTTGGATCTGTACTTCAGGAAATTAATTTGCAATTAAATTTAAATTATCTATTCTCTCTTCAAAAATATCCAAACGAAATTCCAAACAATAGAGGTAGGAGAACTAAGAAGAGAAAATGGATAGCGTGGTTTGTACATAAGATCTCACCTCTTCATTTTGGTTCTTGGTATTCCTTTTCTTCTGGTGAAAAGCCCAGCAGACTAGTTAATCCTAAATTGTCTTTAGAAGAATTTGCTATCTCCGTTTTGTAATAATAATAATGATAGCAATTTAGGCTGATACGGTGCCTCAAGATTTAGAAAGCATTTTCCTCCAGCAGCCCTTCGAGGTAGGTCATGGAATTTTTACTACCCTTATTTTTACTCGGAGGCAGAGATGAGATAGGTAGTAAAGCCTCCTCTCAGGGCAGTCATTCGACCAGCAGTAATTAAGCACTACGTGCTAGACCGGGTTCTAAGCCATGGGTTACAAAGGCAGAAACAATTCCTACCCTCAAGGGGCTCACAATTTAGTGCGGAAGACAGTATGCCAACAACTACTATGCGGAACTGAAGTAAGGTGATTTCGGAGAGAAGGCGCTGGCTTTGAGGGCGGACCAGAAAAGGCTTCCAGCTGGAGGTGAGTTTTAAAACTAGCCCTGGGGGCTATGAGGCAGAGATTGGGATAGTGAACATTCCAGACTTGGGGGAGAGCCAGCAAAGGCTGCAGAATTAAGATGGAGCGTCTTGTGTGAGAAACAAGAAGGCGGCAGGTGGTGTAGGATTTTAGGTACGTGGATGGGGGTAAAGTATAAGAACACTGAAAAGGGGTGGGAGGAGGGACAGGTTGCAAAGGCTTTTAAATGCCAAGGATTTTATATTCCAGAGGTAATAGGGAGCCACTGTAGATCACTGAGCGTTGGGATGACTTGGCCAGACCTGTGTTTTAGAAAAAAGCACTCTGGTGTCTGAGTGGAGGATGGATTGGGATGAGGTGAGACGAGGCAGAGGGAGCATTTAGAAGGCCACTGTGGTAGTCCTGGCTTGAGGTGACAAGGACTTTACCGGGGCGGCACCTGACAATCATAGGAGAGCCAGTGTAATGGTAGACGAGACAAGACTTGGTTTGATACATGTGGAGTGAATTGAGAGGAAATGAAGATGATGCTGATGTTGTGAGCCTGGGTGCTTGGGAGGATGATGGTGTCCTCCACACTAACACTAATAAAGTTCAGAACGGGAGAGGGTTTGTTGTGGGGGGGAGGGGAGAAAATAATAGGTTGTGTTTTGAACATACATGTTGAGTTTGACACCCAGTTTTCCACCTCTTGTTCTTGTTCAAATCAATACTAGCATTGTTACTGGAAAATGTGGCAGTCACCCCATGACTCCATTCACAATCCCTGGGACTCCCTGGACTAAAACCCCTTTTGCTAACTCCACTCCCCTACGTGTGTTGAATCTTCCTACTTGAGGGCAGGGACTGACTCACGTTTGTTTTTGTACTGTTCAGCACACAAGTTGCTTAATAAATACGTGCTCATTCATTCATTCGTTCATTTATTCATTCTTTTCTTGGGCTCTATGGTGCGGAGCAGAGCTAGGTTTCCTGACTCCAAAGGCTCTAACTCACAGTGGGTGGAATGTAAGAAGTCCAGGGAGCTAGGGCCATGTGCCCAAAGGCCCACAGTGGGAGCTGGGTAGGATTAGGGTTTACTGACTCCAGGGTTCTGGGCTTCTCTTAAGGAAAATGATGTGATTCATATGACTTCATCACTGGTGGGGAAAAGCGGGTGATTCATAAATATGTATTGGGAAATACTTAGTAAATGAGTCAAAATAATAAAAATATGTCAGAGTAAACAACAGCTATAAATATGTCACTTGGTAGAGGAATTAGTGCTTTATTACCACAAAATGCCTATTGCCTTACCGGATAGGATTACGGATTACTTGCACAATGGATGCATTATTGAGTTCCTCTGAAGAAACGCACCAATAAAAAAGAAAAACAGCATTGATGGTTACAACTAACTTGGGGAAGTGAAGGTATCTGGGGAAATTCAGTCTTGAGACCTCTCAGCCCAGGTGATATGCAAATCGCTTAGCAGCATTCCAGTGATTTAACTACTTACTATATAGTCAGAGGATGCAGAGTTAATGATTTCCCTGAATGGCACCATTAAAAAAAAAAGTACAGTCATTGGGTCCAATGGGTGAGTTAAGCACACCTTTTCTTGGAAAGAAGTCAGGTGCTCCATTCTTAGGTAAACTATTTCTTCCAGGAAGACCATCTGATGACTTGGTCTTCTGCCCTGCCAGTGTAGTGGACCTCTTATTTTCCTGAAATTTTAGGTAACACTCAAGGGGAGGGAGATTTAACCAGAGACTGGTGGTCCCTGTACTCTTGACATGACTGGGTAGGTACAAATGAAAGTTCATCTCAGTAATGAGAGAATGAGAGTTTGGACTCTCAGAGACCAGAGGCCAGAGGTGAGGGTGGGGAGGAGAGAAAATAAATGCATAAAACCCTGTGAGAAGGAAGCTGATTGCCCCAGGAGTGGGTGGTGAGTGGAACACAATTTCAAAAATTGCCTGGCTGGAGAAAGTGGGATGTGTTGAATTCAGGTAAGGTGCCCTTTTGAAGATCTTCCTGTACTGCTTTATTAATTATTTGAACTTTTCAATAGTTTTGAACACAGAATAACTCTGGGAGGTGTGGATGAGTAAACTGAGGCACGAAAATGAAATTAACTAGGTAGAAGGGAGGGTTCAGTTTTACAACCATCTGTATATGGTATGATTAGGGTTCTGGTTAGTTCAGGAAATCTCACATCTCTTTGGGATGTCTTCCTACACTCCAGCTCTATCTTTTGAAATACAACCCATTCTTCATGGTCCAATGGTCACCTCTCCAGGAAGCCCTCTCTGCTCCAGTGAAGATTGGGGTGATTGATGTCTCCCACCCCTGAACTGCATAGCATTTTGTAAGTACCACTCCTGACACAGATCACATTCCACCTGGTGTTTATATTTGTGTACATGGCATCTCCCCTACTGCTCACCGAAGGCAGGGTCTATAGCTTATTTCTTTTTGTGTCCTCTACAGTGCTTTGCATCAATGAATATTTAATAAATGATTGTTGGTTTTCAGGGATAGGGGACAAGGGAATGAGTATGGGTTAATGCAGTGATGATGATGTTCAGTCGTTTTTTCAGTCGTGAACTCATATGGGGTTTTCTTGGCAAAAATATTGCAGTGGTTTGCTATTTCCTTCAAACACGTCATTTTACAGATGAGGAAACTGAGGCAAACAGATTAAGTGATTTGCTCAGGGTCACACAGCTAGTAAACGTCTGAGACCAAATTTAAACTCAGGAAGTTGAGTGTTCCTGACTCCAAGCCCAGAGCTCTATCCACTGTGCCTCCTAGTTGACCCAATGAGTTAATGCAAACTTATTCTTATTACCAAAGCATTTTTTCCTAAGTGCATGTCCAATGGTTAGAGGATCAGTAGTATCAGCTTTGGAATGTAGATCAGAACAAGGGCGTTTTCAATGAAGTACTTATTAACTCTACTTCTGATAAGCAAAAAAGAGAAGGCTACAGATAGTGTCCCAAGGAACTTATCACTCAATTATGAATCAATTAATTATTTATTAAATCATTAATCAATAGCCATTAAGTCCCTATTATGTGCCAGGCACTATGATAGGCTCTGGAATATAGATATTAAAAAAAAGATACTTGCCCTCAGGGAGTTTACATTCTATCAGTGGAGACAACTTGTGCATATATAAGTATAAAGTAATTTTGTTGAGGGGAAGGCACTAAAATTAGTCCATTATACTGTGAGTTCCTTGACAACAGGAACTGTCTTTTGCCTTTCTTTGGACCTCCGGTGCTTAGCAAGGTGCCTGGCATATACTAGGTGCTTAATAAATGCTTATTGTTGACTGACTGACTAGCAGCCAGTGGATGTGTGAGCTGGACTTGGAAGGAAGCTAGGGATTTTAAAAGGCAAAGGTAGCAAACCCCAGGTGTGGGGATAACTTCTACAAAGGTATGAAGACTGGAGATGTAGTTTTGAATGTAAGAATCAGCAAGAAGGTCTACTGGAAAGTAGAATGTGTGGAAGGGAGTAACATACAAATAAGGCTAGAAATAGAGGTCAGAGCCTGGTTATGAAGGACTTTAAATACCAAGCAGAGGAGTCTGCATTTGATCATTTGATTGGGAGCCCCTGGAGCTTGTTGGGTAGAGGAGGGACGTGGTTGGGTGTGTGCTTTTAGGAAGGCTATTTTGGCAGCAATGTGGATGAGGATCTGGAAAGGAGAGACGCTTGAGAAAGGAAGGCCGATTAGGAGGGCATTCCAGTGGTCCAGGTGAGAGGTGATGAAGCCTAGAACTAGGGTGGTAGTGGCGTGAATAGAGAGGAAGATTTGAGAGGTGTCAGGAGATAAAATGGATAAAACTTGACATCTGATTGGATGTGGAGAGTGGAAGACAAAAATTCCTCATTGCAAGCACAAGCCTGCCAGAAACAATTTTTGTTAATTTATCATTGTTCTATCTGGAAAGAGAAATGTCCACAATGCTGGAGTCCCCTGATGCCTTTGGACATGTCTCTGACAAGCATGTTTATGATTGTGTTTCAGTCACGTTGACTGCCATTTGGAGTTTTACTGGCAAAGATAATGGAGTGGTTTACCATTCCCTTCTCCAGTTCATTTTACAGATGAGGAAACTGAGGCAAACAGGGTTAAGTGACTTGCCCAGGGCTGGTCAGTGTCTGAGGTTGGATTTGAACTTGGGTTTTCCTGACTCCAGGCCTGGTGCTCTATCCACTGTGCTACCTTATCTGCCCTAACAGGCATGTTAGGAGGCAGCTAGTTGGCACAGTATATAGATAAGACTATAGGACTTGGAATCAGGAAGACCTGGGTTCAAATCCAGCATCAGTCATTTACTAACTGTGTGCACCCTGAGTAAGTTACTCAATTTAGTCATCTGTAAAATGGGGATAATAATAGCACTTACCTCACAGAGTTGTTGTGAGGATCAAATGAGTTAACATATGTAAAACACCTTATAAATCTTATACAAATACTAGCTATTATTTATTAACACAAGACATTTTAAAAGTAACATTTATGAGAATCTTGAACAAGGAAAATTCACATTATGACGAAACATAGTCACAACACTCAGGGTAAGGTACTATTTAACATTTTGCTTCATTAAACGGTATAATTGTCCCTTAATCTTTTCTACACACTCTTATGGAGTCATTTTCCTAAAACCTCTCATTCCCTCTATGACCACTTTCCTCTGGCTCTTTACTCTTTACACAAGGGTGAACTGAAGTAAGAAAAAAGACCTCTTTCCTCCGATCAATACCCTAATACCTTCAAAAATGGGGAGAGAAAGGTCTGCTTTTACCTAGGTTCTTACTCTAATCCCTTCTGATGATGGAGAAGGCTATGACTGGAACTAGAGAAATATCCATATTTCCTTTTCAAAGAGTAGTTATTGCCTTTGATCCATTGGGGGAGGGGGGGAGGGATGCCTAACCTCTGATTATTGATATTTTACACATGTTCCTAAATGAAAGAGAATGTGCCTAAGAAAAAGAGGAGCTGGAATTTAGTGGAAGGTATGGTTTCCTGATAATTTTGATTAAGTACTGATCAAGTTTCCTTCAAGTAAAGTTTGGAAGGAGCTTTAGTTTGAGAAATATTTATTTCTTAATCTTTTTCAGTTGAAACTAAAAAAAAAAAAAGTCTTCATAAGCTTCCAAAGAAGGGTGAGGAGTTGAGGTTGGGAACCAAGGTACCTAAGAGAAGAGCAGTGACCTGGATAGAAATAGGAATGTTCAGAAAAGGGGTGGGTGTTAGAGGTCACTTTTGGATATAGTGAGCTTGGGATGCCTATAGGACATCCAACTGGAAGTGTCCAAAGACAGTTGTGACACTTGGGTGCTGTGGGATTAGGCCTCAGGAGAGAGAAGAGGGTTGGATATGTATCTAGTCAAATCAACAAGCATTTATTAGATACCTGCTATGTGCTAGGTAGTGTGCTAAATGTTGGGGTACAAAGAAAGGCAAAAGATAGGCCTTTCTTCAAGGAGCTCACAATCTAACGGAGGAAAAAACCCCATGAAAACAACTACGCACAAACAAGATGCAGACAGGCTAAATTATTTCATCAACAGAATGAAGACACTGGCATTAAGGGGAGTGAGAAGAGCTTTCTCGTAGAAGGTGGGATTTTAGCTAGGACTTAGGGGAAGCCAGGAAGCAGGGATGAGGATGGAGAGTAAAACGGCCTAGAGTTGGAGCGTCTTGTTTGGGGAACAGCAAAGGAGGATTGCCATGTGCTACTGGAGTAAGATGTAAGAAGACTGGAAAGGTAAAAGGGGGCCAGGTTATGAAGGGCTTTGATTTCCAAACAGGATTTGATATTTGATTTGGGAGATGATAAGGAGGCACTGGAATGCATTGGGCAGGTGTGCGTGAGGCTGGGGCTATCAGGGTAACGCTTAAGGAAGATCAATTTAACAACTGAGTGGAAGAGGGCCTGGAGTGGGGAGAGAGGTGAGGCAGGCTGACCTAGCAGGAGGCTATTACAATAGTCCAGGTGCGAAGTGATGAGGGGGCCTTCACCAAGGTGAAGGCAGTGTTAGAGGAAAGAAGGGGGTGTATTTGAGAGATGTCACGAAAGTAAAATTGATAGGACTTGGCTTAAGTTGGACATTGGTGGTGGTGGTGGTGGTGGGAGAGAAAGTGAAGAACTGAGAATGACCCCTAGGTTTTGAGCCTGGGTAACTAAGAAGATGGTGATGCCCTTTACAATGATAGGGAAATTAGGAAGAGGGGAGAGATTTTAGGGAAAGATGATGAGTTCTGTTTTAAATAAGTTGAGTTTGAGATGCCTATGGTACATGCAGTTCAAAACGTCCATTACAATTATCTCTTAACTCCAATATCCAATAGTTGGAAGAGACGTTAGGGCTACATAATTATATCTGAGAATCAGCAGAACAGAGATGATAATTGAATCAGTGGGAGATGAGAAAATCAATAAGTGAAACAGTATAAAGGGAAAACAAAAGAGGGCCCAGGACAGAATAGCATGACTCTGAAGATCCAGCAAAGGGGACTGAGAAGGATCAGTCTGACAGGTAGGAACCAGGATGGAGTAGTACCATGGAAACTTAGAGAAAGAATCTTCAAAAACTCAAAAAACCAGTCCCCGCCCTCAAATAGCTCACATCTAATCAAAAAGGCAACATGCGAAGAACTGTGAACAAAATATAGATGGGATAAATCGGAAATACTCAACAGAAGGGAAAATTAAGAAGGACTGGGAAAGGCATTTGACAGAGTGTGGGACTTTAGCTAAAACTTGAAAGAAACCATGGAAACCAGGAAGTGGAGTTGAGGGACAAAACTTCCAGGCATGGAGCACAGCCAGTGAAAATGTCCAAAGTTGGGAGATGAGAGTAAGTGGAAGCAATGAGAGTAGACTGATGTGGCTTTACAAGTACGGATTCCCTGTTTTTGGCATGTAGTTGTAGTTATGAATAGGTACTTCATAATTTTACCTATAATTATATTCATGCATAATTATACCAGAGAGATAGATGACAGATAAATATTTATTAAGCACTTACCATGCCTAGCAAAGTTCTAAGTGCTGGGGATACTTGCCCTCCAGGAGCTTACAACACATAAAAGGGACCTGGGAAGGACTAGTTCTGGGAGTCATGGATTGAGCTATGCTTTTAAGTGAGCAAATGGAGGTTTGGGGAAGGAATTCAGCCATTGGAGGAAGAGGAGGCTATAGGGTTGAAGATATTGCCTGGGTGAGGGAGTGTGCTCATCTCTTCCTTTCAGAGATACCAAACCCAAGGCTATTGGATTAACACAAGCAGTAAGGCTATAAAAGCTGGGATATGAAACTTCAGAGGTGGAAGTGACCCTGCAGGTCATCTAGTCCAGGTGCAGGAATCCTCTGTATAACATCCCTGACAATTACCTCCTTCAAACTGGGCTCTGGAAACCCTCCCTAATGGTTGCGCTCTCCGCAGCAGATGTTCCAACTCCCAAGCCTACCCAGAAACCTCCAGTGTCTCTTCTCTGCTCCTGGATCCCCTAGATTTCTAATTATTCTCATCCATATGTCTGCCTCCCTCTCTCCTGTTAGCGCTCCGGGGTCTTCTTGGGGAGGCAGCGATGGCCACACAAGTCCATCACTGCCACGCTGGGGGCCACTTTTGGCCAGTCTTGCCTCTGATTCAGAGCTCCGATGTATTCTGGATCTCACCAAGATGGGAACCCTTTGCACTGGGGGGAGTTGCTTACACTTACTCCCTTCGCCCTAAGACTCCCTCCAATGTATCTCATCGTCTTGTTTGCACCTAGTTGTTTGTACGTGGTCTTTAGACTGTAAGCTCCTTGAAGGCAGGGGCTGTTTTTGCTTTTCTTTGCTCCCGCGGCCCTTAGCGCGATGTAGTAGGCGCTTAAAGAAATGCTCGTTGACTGGGCCCTGGGACTTCGAACACGGGCAATTCGGCTGCCCGGCTTCGCCGCACGCCCACCGTTCTCCTGCAGGGTTTTGGCCCCGCTCCCAGGCACGCGCCCTTCTCTAGAGAATCGCGCACCCAGTGTCCCTGGATTTCCCAGGCCCTTTTCGGACCGCCAGGGGGAGCGCGCGCTCCGCCGTGCCTCTCTAGTTGCCAGCCTCCCGCGAGGCTCTATGGTCCTGCCCCCGAGAACAGCGGCGGCGGACGGGCGCAGGCGCGAGGAGCGCTCGAGGAGGGGTGGGGCGTGCGCGGTGGGGCGGGGCGTGCACAGCGGGGCGGGGCCGCGCCGGGCCGGGGAGGAGACTTCCTGGGGCCACCGGGGAGGATGTCGCGGCTGCCCCCCTCGGCCCCTCAGCCCCGGAGACGTCGCCGCCGCCGTCGCCGCGGCGCTTGAAGCGACCCCTCCCCGACCGGGACGCGGAAGCTGGGCCCCCGCCTTCGCGCGGGTGGAGCGGGGGACGGTGGCAGGTGAGGCGTGGACCCGGGGGAGGGGGCTCTCCGCTCTCCCACTCAGCCCTGCGTCCCTCCCCCATCTCCCCTCCGTCCCCGCCCCCTCCCCCCCGCCGGAGACCCTGGGTGGAGGGAGGTTCCCTCTGTCCCCGTGGCAGTGAGAAGCACCCCCAGACCCTTGGGGCGGCCGCTGGGTCTGAAGCCCGAAGACCTGGGTTCGAAGCCTTGCTCTGCAGCTCGCTTCTCCGTGTGACCGTGAGCGAGTCGTTTGCCTGCGCCCCGCCTCAGTTTACCCTCTCTACAATAACCGGGTTCGGACTGGGATTTCGACACAGGGACCCCCCTGAGCTCAAACTTATGTAAACCCACTCCTGTGTGGATTCCTGGGGTCAAATGGGACTTTGGGAATAATTTTAGCAAACGTTTCTATAGCGCCTACTGTGTGCCAGGCACTGTGGTAATCTCTATAATAATAGCCAACCTTTCTATAGCGCCTGTCCCTATATGTGCCTATTGTGTGCCAGGTACAGTGTTAAGGTCTTTAAATAGTAATTGCTACTATTTCTGTAGTGCCTGCTCTGTGCCAGGCACCGTGCTAATAGGTGACATTTTTATATAGTGCCTACTACGTGTGAGGTCCTGTGCTAAGCGCTTTAAAATGATTATCTCGTGTGATCCTCATATTGTTATCCCCATTTTGTAGATGGGGAAACTGAGGCACACCAAGGTTTGGTGACTTGCCCAGGGATACCCAGCTAGGAAGTGTCTACTATGTGACTCTCCCCTTCCCTGTTTCCCCCTCTCTCCTCTCCCTCCTACTCACCCTCCTGGGCAGCCACTTGGTGGAGCAGCTCAGAGAGCCTTGGATTTAGAGTTGATGGGACCTGCATCGAGATCTCTATTTTGCTCTTTACTCTTGGTATGACCTGGGCCAAGTCATGCCCTTGCAGTAGTTCTTGATGTATGAAAATGAAGGGGATCACTTAGTCACTCCATGACTTCCAAGGTCCTTTCCGTCTCTAAATGATGTATCTTGTTTGCGTGTCCTACTCTTTGTGACCCCTTTTGTCGCTTTCTTGGCAAAGATGCTGGAGTGATTTGCCTATTTCCTTCTCCAGCACATTTGACAGGTGAGGAAACTGAGGCAAACAGGATTAAGTGACTTGCCCAGGGTCACACAATAAGTGTCTGAGGCCAGATTTGAACTCACAAAGATGAGTCTTCTTACTCCATGCCTAACACTTTATCCACTGCATCATCTGGATGCCAAGCTGTGGGTCTAATGACCCAGTATTTGTAAAGCTTTTTCCTCTCAGTGCCGCCGCTCCCCCCCCCATACTCCCATTTTGTCCTGTCTGCAGCTTGTTTGGACTTGGTTAATTTGCTAGTCATCTCTTTTTGACTGAGGTCTTGGGGAGCTGGGACTATTCTTCAGCATTCTTTGTATTATGCCAGTTCTTAAGCCCTGTCGCTAACGCCGAGCAAGTTGTATGAATGCTGGCTGCCTGACACCTAGAAGTACTAAGTAAAGTCTAACTATTATCATTTAGGAAGCATTCCTGGAAGCGATTGAGGATGCTGAGACACTTCCTGCCTTCAGGGATTGTCCATTCTAATGAGGGGGAAGAAACTCCCCCCCACCCTTAAGGGATTACTTGTGGTGATCTGCATAATCCCTTCTCTTCCCTTGGGACTGCTGGGGGTGGGGAGGAAAGCCCAAGTGCTCCCTTCTCTTTGCGCCCTCCCTTGTATAGTCTCCAAACCCTTCTTGAACCACCTTGAGTTGGATTGTAGGGGAAGGTAACTTGTTTATGAGTAGAGCTAAAGGTAACTTCCCTTGAGAAGGACCCTATCTTTGCTTTTTTAAAAGAATAATCACCACCTTGGAAAATTAAATGCCTGGGATTCGATCAGGATCTTTGGAGAGCTGTGGTTTCCCCCACCAGCGTCCACTATCTTCCTAGAGATTAATCTGCGTTTGCTCCTTGGAGTGGTGTGTGGGTAGCTGCCCTAGAAGCGGGCTGTGGGTGGGGCACAACTGGTCTTCCACTTCAGGGCCCTATTCAGGGTTGAGAAGCAGGGAATGAAGCAGGACTGTCCTCAGAGCCTTGGTTCCTAGACTAAAACCTCAGCGAGTTTATTCTTTTTTTTGTTTCTTCAGTCACTTGAACAGAGCATTCTGCTCTGAACAAAAACTGTGTGCCATTGAGAAAGAATGAGGTGTTAACATTACTGGAACAGCCTTCTCAGCAGGGAATGTAATTGGTGCATTGCACATGTTTTTTTCCCACTCCCATTGCTTTGGATTCTATTTAACATCCAGTGTAATGAGGTGATGAATAAACATGCGTTGGTTTATGCAGCTTGCCAGGCAGAAGTTAGACATGTCCTGAGTTCTTAGAGGCTTAGACCAGTCTGGAGGGCGTCTGCACATTCCTGCTGCTGCCTCCGATGCCCTGCTCGGGCTTAGAGGGCTCAGCTCAGTGGATGGTCTGCTCCCTGTTATGGCAGGGTCTCCAGGGAGAAAGGAGGCAATGCTGGCTGTTTAATGTCTGCCTTATTGTAAATCCAGCCAGGCTGCTTGTTTGTGATTTGTAAAGAGAATTTCGGTTTGACAGTTTCGACTTTTCTCCTCGATCTCATGGGCATGAGGAAATGGGAAGTGCATCTGAAATTTTGTGGTTCCCCATGGTGGATTGGAGAATGTTATTTGCACAAGTTGTAATTGGGTAGGAGGGGAAAGCTCAGTGCTTTGTCAAGATTGTGTCCAAGGTTGGAGAAGAGTCCAGAAGATTGACCTTGTCTTTGCCGAAGGGAGGGGCTCTGGGTGTGAACTTTTGGATGAGCTGTCAGATGAGGCCAGTGTGTCCACTGGTGTGGGGCAACTGGCCTTTTCTTATTAAAATGTTTGTTATAGGGGATGGTTGGGTAGGGGAGGGGGAAAGGTTATATGTTGGGAAATAAAGGAGATGAAGAAATAAGAAATGAAGCAAGTCAGAGATCTTAGCAGTGGCATGGAAACTCAGCAGACTGGGTTGTATTTTGTAGCCTCAGCAACAGACATAGTGTCTGGTTTCTAGTTACTCCAAGGTTCCACCAAGACTTGAACCTTGATCACTGGATTCAGAGTCTAGAATGCTAACCATTATGCTAGTAGGTGCTTAATGTATTTTGTATTTCTGAAGTGGCAAATGGAGTGGGTTTTGCCCCATGTAGCTCCAAATTATGATGGTGTGGCTAATAGCACAAGCTTGCTTTGTGCTTGAAGAAAAATGTGAACATACTGCAAGAGACATTTGAATGTCTATATCTAATTACAGAGACCAGACCCCTTCAGACCTCTGTATTGAGCAGCCCGAAAGCTGTTATCTTGATCGTTTACATTGGAATGCAAGGTGGTAAATTCTCTTAATTGATTAGTTAATTTAACCAGCTGCTAAAAGAGTGGAATACACAGAAAAAGAGAACATGCCTCTGAAAGCTTAGACTTAATATAGTTCAGAACTTTCTGATGCAAATTAAGTTTGTGTAGAGTCTGACTTAGCACTTTTAAATGCAAAGGGTTAGTGGAGTGGGGGAAGGAAATACGAATTTATATGGCACCTACATGTGCTAAGTATTTTACAAATGTTATCTCATTTGATCCTCACAACCACCCTGTGAGGTAGGTGCTGTAATTATTTCCACTTTACAGTTGAGGAAACTGAGGCAAACATATGAGTTGACTTGCCCAGGGTCACCTAACTAGTAGGTGGCTGAGACCAGATTTGAACCCAGATGTTCCTGACCCCAGGCCTGGCACCACCTGGCTGTCAATATGGCAGCTATTGTGGACGTTTCTTGGCAATGACAAGCATTTAAAGAAGAGCATTTCTCTGAAAAATTAATTCTCTCTTTTTGTGTTCATTCTCAATAAATGAACAAGTTTCCTACATGCCAACTGTGTGCTAGGGATACAAAGACAGCAGTGAAACTGCCCCCACCCCCAGGGATTTACATTCATAGGGGGAAGGGAGACCACTTGTAAATATGCACGTATGTGCTATCTAAATATGTGGTCATTTTTTTAGAGGGCTAGGGAAGGCACTAGTTGCTGGGAGGATTGAGAAACTTGTGGAGAAGGTAGCTTTGGAGGAAACTGGAGGTTCTTAGAGAGTGTGGGTGAGGAGGGGGGGTACATGTCAGGGCTGGGAGCAAAGAGGCTGGAAATGGAAGGCCTTGTAGGGGGAGCAGCCGGCAGGCCAGTTGGACAGCTGCTGCTGCTGTGACCTTCATTCCTGAAGAGGACTGTGACACCTGTACGTTGCGTGTAGGGGCGTAAGGTATAAGTAGCCCCAGAGGGAGGTGGGGGCTTGTTGTGAGGACTTTCAGTGCCAACCAGTGGAAGTTGTATTTGATTCTAGAGTTAATAGGGCATCGCTGGAGTTTAATAATGACTAAGGAGTGTTGTGGTTAGACCAGTGCTTTAGGAAAATCTCTTTGGTAGCTATTTGTACTTACCGTAGCCAAGTTAGTGCATGTATTGTAACCATACACATCTTGCCTTTTTGATTGTGTGACAGGACCGAGGGCAAGTTGATTTACCTGGGCCTCTGTATTCTTATCTGTGAAATGGGGCACTTGGACCACATCCATCAGAGGCTCTTCCAGTCTATATCCTCTGATCCTGCGACTGCTTCGGATGAAAAGTGTTATAAAATTCTTGATCAGTATTGGTTGGGCAGCTAATTAACTGCTTGCTTTATACATTTTCTCTATTACAATTTTTACTTAGAGTGGAATCTCTGATATGTTAGGGAGCAAATGGGAGGACATATGTAAAGTGTTTTTTGAATCTTGAAGCATCTGATCATGAGATAGATCATAGATGCTAGCATTTATTGACTTGCTTGAAAATCTGCAAAACTCTGCCCTTGTTATTATCTCATTCCATCATAACTTAGAGGTCATCTGTTCCTCTCCCTCTTCATTTTACAGGTGAAGAAATGGAGGCATCTGGTGACTTGTCCAAGGTCACCCAGTAAGTGGCTAAGATTCACCCTAAGCTCTGTCCCCAACAGGAGCTGAAGTGAATAGAATTTAGAAACTGGCAGGGAGATAGAAATGACTACTGCTATTATTATGGCCCAAAAGGCCCCAAATCTTGGCCTGCTTTTGTTGTGAGCCAAGAATAGTTTTTTACATTTTAAAATATAATAAAACTGTTTTAAAATGTGAAAACTGTTCTTAACCATGGCCATGCAAAAACAGGTCTGCCATAGCTTGCAGACCCCTGTTTTAGACCAATTATTTTGGCCTTTTATAATAATAATAGTTATTCTTTAGCACCTAACGGTTTGCAAAGGACTTTGCATAATAGCACCTGTCTTCCCGGATTGTTGTGAGGACCAAATGAGACGATATTTGCTTAAAGCTCTATATACATGCTAGCTATACAAATATTATGTCGTTTGGTCCTCACAGTATCCTGGGAGGTAGCTCCTGTTATTATCTGCATTTTATAGATGAGGAAACTGAAGAATAGAGAAGTTAAGGGATTTGCCAATAGTCACATAGCTGGGAAGTATCTGAGTCAGGATTTGAACTCAAGTCTTTCTGATTTTTAAGTCCAGCTCTCTGTTAACTAATTATTAACTTATGGTTTACACTGACTTATGCTAGACACCGCGGAGAACTATAAAGATAAGTAAGAAATGAATCCGGGTATAGGAGCTTACAGTTTGGAATTTGACCAGACTTGCCTCCCCCAGAATAAATCCAAATCCATGTAATAATGGTTGATGCTTTATTATAAGTTTTATTGGATTACATTTCTAGAATGATGTATTAAAAACAAACCAGAGAATTATGTAACCGCTAATAGGGGAAATATTGTTTTAACACGATTAAAGAGAATGGCCCCTTTTTTGCAGTTGAAATTTGTTGTGATGGAAGCATTTGGAATGCATCTGGTTAGAAGTTCTTTTGTAACAGGAAATTTTATTATAAGAACACATAGAGTAGTAAGATTTTACCTATGCCTGTAGTGTCTTTCCCCCATTCTCCCAGAGGAAAAGACCAATCACTAAGTGGCTCTTTTGGTTGCCCATTGGTGGACAGCCCTGATGGTCTGGAAATTGATTATGTGTCATCCAGATGTGTCAGGGTTCCTTTAAGCTGGTTTCCTCAGTGGAGGAGGATAATAGGTGTTCACTATACTTGACATGCCTGAATTCTCTTACTACATTGTTCCCTTGTTTTTTGGTGTGGTTTTTTTTTTTCCATCTCAAAAGTAAATAATCCCCATTGCTGATTTATGGAGTTTTATTGTTTTGTCACTAAAGTAATTTATTAAGATTCCATTTCAGTGCTTTTAAGCTTTCCTTTTTATTAATTATTTTAAAGCCAAACATGAACTTTAAGTTTCCTATGGGGAAAACTTTTTGAGTCTCTTGGTATAGCCAGTTCTTGCTTTAGGTAAAGTCACATTATGCAAATTCTGCTTTATAGAATTCTGGAAGAAATCCACATTCCAAGGAACCCACACTTATATTAACTTTATTGTACCTGCTCCTAGGCTCAATGCTCTGCCAGGCCCACCCTCCCAAAAAAAAAGAAAACTCCAAACCCTCTACATGAAAGCAGAACACGTGCAGAGAACAGGACAACAGCAGCCTCCTGTCTGCGCCCCCCCCCAACCTCTGTACCGTGCCCTGAGTGTCTGTCTTCACTCTTTGTGCCAGGTACCATGTCCCCCCAGCCCTTGTGTGCTCCTCCTCCTGCTCTTGCTTCTCAGTCTCTGGCCTCTAAGTGTCCTTGGACCCTGGGTGGCCCTTCCCTCCATGGCACATAGCACCCTTCCTGCCTCTCTCCTTTCCCACATCTGCAGGTAAATCCACGTACGTAAATAGAAAACTGTCTGTACAGTAAAAAAAAAAAAACAAACCCAAACAAACAAAAAAACTGGGTTAGCTAGCATTCTGTCACCTAGAAATGTTTAACCAGCACTCTGGGCTTTGCCAGTATTAATAACTGAGGTTCATCATGATGACTCTAAGGCCCTGAAAGATCCTGACATGCCTC
This sequence comes from Vombatus ursinus, assembly GCF_900497805.2. Taxonomy (NCBI): domain Eukaryota; kingdom Metazoa; phylum Chordata; class Mammalia; order Diprotodontia; family Vombatidae; genus Vombatus; species Vombatus ursinus. The sequence continues at coordinate 32,611,102 of NW_020954546.1, read as the reverse complement.
GTGAATCATTGAAGCAGTCTACGATGGATCTTACCCAACTTACCTTATCCAATATTTTTGAAAATTGGAGTATTTGGTTAACCTACAGAACACCTCATTCCTTAACCTTGCCAGGTAACTAAAGCTTGCTGTATGATTGTCAGAATGATACCCCTTTCATCTGTATTCTCTTTTTTTTCTTTGTTCTTTTTGGTGAGGCAGTTGGGGTTAAGTGACTTGCCTAGGGTCACACAGCTAGTAAGTGTCAAGTGTCTGAGGCTGGATTTGAACTCAGATCCTCCTGACTCTAAGGCCAGAGTTCTATCCACTGTGCTACCTAGCTGCCACTGTATTCTCTTCCTTTATCCATGAGAAAAATCTGGAATTGGAGCTCCGTTGGACTCCTGAATGACCAGTGAGTGATGCTGCTGAGCCAGCCAGCAGCCTGGCCAGGCCATCTGTTCTGTCTCTGGCAGTTATGTTGGGACTTCTCACACTGGGAGAATTTTGAAATGAGCCAAGGCAGCTTTCCAAATTCTTCATTTTTGGAAGCCCTTGTAAGTAATTCTTAAGTAGATTTGTGGCTTCCCCTGGAGGTTCAGTCTCTGCAGTCGAAGGCCAGTTCATCTCTACCTACCCCTGGCCTTCTCTTTTGGTTTTTGTCTGTGCTTTTCCACCAGTCTACCATTGAAACTCTGTCCTTGGATGGAGGCCTTTCACCATTTTGTAGAGACCAGGGTAGCGAGTGGGCTGCGGTGCTTATGTTATCTATCCTGTAGGATAACTGTGCCTCATGTCTGACCCACCTTTTCTGAACATACACTTTCTGGATGATATTCCTTAGGAAGCTCCTTGCATGTACATCATCATGGGAAATATCCTGTGGTCTCCTTACACCCACCAGGTGGCTCTCCATTGCGCTTCTCTTTTTTTTTGGTCTAGATTTGTAATTTCATTGACAATGGGGAACTTCCCTCTACCAATGCAGATCAATAAGTACTTATTAAGTCTCTGCTCTATGTCAGGCAGCCCTCTTGAAGACAAAAAATATGTATGCCCTGCTATCCAGAAGCCTGCCTTCTATGGGGGGGAGACGTGTGCATGTTCATGAAATGACTACAAGGGAGTTTAGGGGGAGGGAAGGTGAGAGCAGGAAAGGCAGGCACCACACAGAGAAGGAGGCTTGGTGTTAAAGCTGAGTCTAGAGGAGGGGGAGGTGAGGTCAGGTCACCAAGTTCGATCCTCAGATGGGGGACTGCCAGGGCAAAGAAAGGCACAAAGCTGAGACTTGCGCAATGAGAAAGACAGTGGGGCTGAACCCTGGAGTGCTCCTGGAACAGAATGATGTGTAAGCAGCTCGGTCCAGCTTCTGAGAGGCTTTAGATACCAAAGGAGTTGACACTCTATCTTAAGAGTCTGTATGGAGCCACTGGGGTTTATTGGAGAGGGGATTGATATGGTGAAAACCTGCGTTAAAGGAAAACTTCTTGGGGATCTTGGAGAAGGGAGATCATTTGTGGTTTTAAGAGGGCCGGGTGTTGAGCGATTAAATGATTTGTTCCTGGTCACTCGGCCAGGATTTGACCAAGGGTGGGCTTGAACTCCTCTTTGATGTTTACCATTCCAAGGCCAGTTGTCTGTATGTTCTTTGTACTGCTGCCTCTTGCCTACATTTAGTGAATTAAAATTCTGGATTGGAGCCTTTGCTGAGCTCATGGGTCTGCGTTTATATTTTGGGAATAAAATGTATTAGAAAATGCTTTCAGTAATCTCAGACTGCTTCCTGATGCAAAAACTTAGATTCTTAACACCACTATTCTTCTAGTGGGTACCATATGCCTGAAGATGTTAGAACACTGCAGTGTCTGAATCATACATTCCTCCGGCTAGACGTAGATGCCAGGGGTGACCATAAGAAGACTGAAGCATGTTAGCAATGAAGACTTAGGCACACTTGAATTTAACAAACATTTATTAAACAACTGTGTGTTAACCGCTGGGGCAAATGAATAAAAAGGAAATAGTCCTTGTTTCAAAGAAGTTTATGAGGGCCGTATCATGTATATACAAGTAAGTAAATGGAGTGAATATAAAATATTCAAAGTATTCAAGGGGAGAAGAAGTGATAGTGAGGGGGGAGATTGGGAAAGGCCTCATGCAGCAGGTAGTAGCTGAGCTGGGGGAGGTGAGGGCGGAGTAGATGCCAGACCTAACGTGGGATAGGGAATGCCATATTTGGGGGTAGGTAGCAGGCAACTTGGAATGGAATGAAATGAGCATGAAAGGGAGTGAGATGAAGTGAAAGGTTGGTGGAACCAAATGTGGGGAGTCTTAAATGCCAGACTGAGGATCTATCTACCTAAATTCCATTAAGGATGTCTTGAAGATTTTTAAATGACTATGGGGCTCATATGGTGGGTTCCCTGTGTTAAGAATATGACCACTCTTATCTATGGAAAATGGTTTGGAGAGCGGCAAGATTAGAAACAGAGAGACTAATCAGGAAGCTATTTTGAGTGTCTAAGCAAGAGGGATAGGGTCTGTACTAGGGCAGAGGTCACATGAATAAAGAGAAGCTGGGGTCAGTGGGAGAGAAGGTGTGGAGTAGTGTCTACGATAAGCCATGATGGGGCTTGAGAGAAAGAGAGAAGTCAGGATCACTAAGGTTATGAACCTGGGTGACTAGAAGGATGGTGGGTAGAAATTTACATTTGGACTAGGGATGGATTCTGGGGAAAATCTAAATGTTTTGGACCTGTTGAATTTAAAATACCTGTGGTGGCACTTCCAGGTGAGATGTAAGTTGGTAATATGGAACTGGAATTCAGGAGAGAGATTAATAATAATTTTTTAGTCATTTTTTAGTCGTGTCTGACTCTTCATGACCCCTTTTGGAGTTTTCTTTGCAAAGATACTATAAATTATTTGCCATTTCCTTCTCTAGCTCATTTTACGCATGAGGAACTGAGCCAAATAGAGTTAAGTGACTTGTCCAGGAAGTGTTTGAGGCTGGAATTGAACTCAAGAAGCTGAGTTTTCCTGACTTGAAGCCTAGCACTCTATCCACTGTGCCACCTAGCTGCCCCTATATTTAGTCTAGTTTTTAGGAATTCCATTTGTTGGGTAAAGTTTACCACTTTCTCTTCTAGGCTTTTTTATTCTCTTTCTGGTTCTTGAGAAATTTTATTTTACGTTTTTAGCTTTTGCTTTATTTCTTCTAGATATCTGCATAGACCTTATGGAAAATCCATTTTTTTCCTATCAATCTCTGCATGTAGTTGCTACAGTTAGATAGGCAATAATTTTTGTTACCGTGTTTTTTTTTTTTTTTTTTTTGCTTTTCCCATCTCTCCAGTTTTAGTTCTTGAATCAGGGCTTTGTTCCAGGGTCAGGCTCTACCTCCTAATCCTCTTTAGGGGTGGAATCTCCTTAGGTTAGCCCTAGATTGTTGTGCTAACTAACCTCTACCCACAGTTTTTTTGGCCTCTGAATCTTTGAGGCCTAGAACACTAGGTCTTCAGAGCCCTGGCTAGTGTCTCAGGGCATTGTTAAGGCCCTCAGAGTCCGTACTCTTATTCTTTAGCTTTCCTTCCTTTCCTGGCTAAACTTCTTGAAGATGTAGTCCGCAGTTGATGCCTCTACTTCTTTCCTTCTCACTCTTTTCTTAACTCTGTTGCCTTGACTTGGCTCACAGCCCCAGGCCTAGGTGGAAATGGTCTGGGTGTCCTGTGGCATTGTACTGTTCAGATGTGGAGTAGAAGTCAGTTTTGATATCTCCTCATTGGCTTTCTTGATCATTTTTCAGCTTACTACAAACGTTAGGATTTTGCTGGCACAGGTATGTTGCAGCTGTTGACTCCACGCCTCTTTGGATGGCCATCTCCTCAACGTCCTTGAGCCCACCTTTCCAGACTTACTACATTTCAGTCAGATTGGCTCACTTGATGTCCTTCACACATATCATTCCATTGCCAGTGTTGGAGCCTTTAAATGCTATCCTTCACACCTGGAACACACCTTATCCCCACATCTGTCTCCTTCAAAACTCAAGTCAAGCATGACTTCCTTGATGGACCAGATCCACTAACCCCTCCCTCTTCCCCAGTCTGCCAAAATAAAATGGTATTTGCTTTGTAGTTCCTTATATATGGACTTGCCTTTTCCCTGATAGAAGATATGCTTTTCTTTTTCTTTATTTTTGCCACGAAAACCCCAAATGGGGTCAAGAAGAGTTGGAAACGACTGAACAGCAACAATGAAGACTATAAATATAAGTCAGTGACTCCATGAGGCATCAAAAAATATTGGAACAAAATTAAAACTTTGGGAAAAAAAAGGAAATTTAAAGTATCTGATATAAAAGTATCTGATATCAGAACAACTGGAAAACAGGTCAAAGAGAATTCAATAATCATTGGATTCCATGAAAACCATGATTAAAAAAAAAGCTTGGACACTATATTTTTCTTCTTATTATTATATTTTCTTTTTTTCAACTAAAAAAATGGTTCTTTTCTCTCCCACTCCTGTCTACTTGTTGAAAAAAACAAACAAACAACAAATCCTCAACATACAAATAAAAAAAAAAAGTCCTACATTGGCCATATACAAAAGATATACAACCAAGAATAACTTACTCTGCAAAGTTGAGTATAGTCCTGTGGGGGGGGGGGGGGGATGTATTTTTAATGGAATAAAGGACTTTTGAACATTTCTGATGAAAAGACCAGAGCTGAATAGGAACTTGGAAATACAAATACAAGAGTCCAGAGAAACCTAGAAAAGTAAATATACTTGAGCAGTTGCAAGAAGCTGTCTGATGATGAAGTGCTGACATTTTAGGATCCAGTCTTTTGGGATGTGTTTTGAGGATTTTAAGATGCAACCTATAGATAGGGAGAGACTGAAGATTAAAGAGAACCAGGGATGATTGTGAGGCCAGTTTGCTGGAGGAAACTAGATGAGATGGGATCAAGGTACGGGTAGGAGAGTTGGCTTGTCAAAAAGAGCCAGCCACCTTTTCATCAGAGACTAAAGGAAAAGGGAATGTAGATTAATGTTCAAGTGGAGAGAGAGAAGGGGAATGGTGTCTATTTTCTCAGTAGGAGGGAAGATCTTCAACTGAAAGGATGGGAAGTCTTGAGAAGAGAAGATTTGGAGAGCCCTGTGTCTCTGCAGGGAATGTAACTGAGCCAATTAGGGAAGATTACCTTACAGTAGTGAAGGCCTGGTCAAGGTTAGATAACAAATTTGTGGTAGACCCAGTCAGACCAGTTTCCTGACTTTCTGCTTCACAGTTTAGCAGCAGTTGTTAGTAAGGGTAGAGGAGGCAGATGTTGGGGTGCTAATCCAGGGTTGGAGTCTGGCAAGGTATCTAGCTTCAAGAGGACAAGGGCACAAAGGATTTGAAAGTAGAGAACATTTAACTGGCTAACTATGAAGTAAGGATTGGGAAAGGAAGAAGGTGAAATCTGAGCAGGGGTGATGGCCTGGGAGAAGACTGAGGGTTGGAGTTACTTGGAGGTCTCACTGAGGGTCAGGAGTAGGTTTAGGAGCAGTGAGGCATAAAGAGATGTGGGATGACAGAAGGTTATGGTCAAATAGGAGGAGGATAGGTTTCTTGATTATGGCTGGGGATATTATGGATGATGGTGAGGTCAAGGGGGAAGGCCTTGTGTGTGTGTGAGGAACACACTGAAGGCATAGAGGTCATTTAGTCCAGTGCCCTGATTTTTCATGAAGCCTCTGCTGAATGTCCAGATCCTTTGGAAAATCCCATAAGTGTGAAGAATTAACAGTGTAATGAACTAGGAGAAAGAGAAGTGAATAAATGAATTTTAAGACAGGTGATATATCTAAAATGTACGTGTATTTTTACTCCACATCCTTAATTTCTATAATTAGAACCAAAATTGTTTCATTCTTTATGCATTTATTGCTCTTGGTCACTAATCTCTAGTTTTAGTTGAGTTGGGTTCTAATACCTTTGAGTGGCAGATGGGGCAATTGGTAACCTTACCCATCATATTTTTCCCTTTAGAAAAAAATCAATGAATAAAGAATAAGATTGCTTAAAACTAGAGGGAATAAGTTTTGTTTTAAAATGCCTATAATCTTTTTTCTTTCATACTCAACTTTTTCTCTCCTTCCTTTCTCTTCCTTCCCCTGTTGCTTTTTTCCCTCTGACCTTGCCTCTCTGTGGGGCTTGCTAGTGATACCTCCAAGCATTGCTTAGCTACTTCCTGCAAGGTTCAAAGAGATTGGTCTGTTACTTACTGATACCAGTCTTCCATCTAAGTGGGTTGAAGCTTTCTAGCAAGGATTTGTTTTTAAAAGCTGATTGGTAAAGCACAAGTTTAAAAGGATTATCAGTGGTGCCCAGTGTAGTATGTAAATCATAAAATAATATAGATCCAATTTTAGATATAAGGTACTCTCATAGAATATTAATTTTTAACGTGGAACCCTGTGAGCTTTTACTCCTTATATACCTACCGTAACTAAGATGTTTCGTTTGTGTCATTGATTGGAGTAATTTGTATTCTGAGTAAGTTGGAGCCCTTTAAGGGCCTTTGGGTTGTTCTGTTACAGTCTAACTGCTGATTTGTAATACAATTAAAGTTTTGTTCACTAGGACTGCTGACATAATTAGTTTAATTTCTGCTCCTTATGTATTTCTTTTGGCAGCTGGGAAATTAAAATACTACATGTTGCACGAAACTGCCTTTTTGGGGTGATATTACTATCAGATGAATACTCTGTAGCCCCCAGGGTACGTTCTTCAGGATGTCTTATTCAACTTTTTGTAATAGGCTCTTTCTCTTCTAAGACATTAATGCTTTAGGGACATAATTGGCTATTTAAGCATTCAGAAGGAACAATGTTTGCCCTTTACTCCATGATTATATATTTTCCTTGAGTCTCTTTTGAAGAAGTGAATGTAATTTTTGGAAACTCAAGGCTATTACTATTCATACAAGTAAATGAATTTTTTCAGTAGCTCTTCCTGACTGGCATGGTATTTTCTGATAAGCCATGTTATTTTATTTTTTTTTTTCCAAATCTGCGTTTTGTTGTTTTTAGATTTAGCTTCGGCAGACTGAAAGTAAAGGTGGAAGGGCTGTAATTCCTAGTAATTCTTTTCATATTTTTCTAAGATATGTTTCACCGCAATGACCTTAGTCCTTAAGGGAGATTGTACATTTAATTACTGTAATCCACACTTAATTTCCTACAGAATTCTTGGATAGATTCTGTCCAGTCATGGCTTTTGAGGTGTTACATAGTGACCTACTTAGGCTTCTATCTCTCTGAAGGTTGCACGCCCCTTTTCAAGTAAGAGTAACCTTGGCACAGAAATTTCCCCATTATATTTTTCCAGTGAAAACTGATACAAAACCTCTTTTTTGTTGCTTCAGCATCCTTTTTCTTTTTCTGTTGATATGCTAAATTGAAGAGGTGGGTTTTTTTTGTTTTGTTTTTTTTTTTGGCTTTAAGGGGTTGGTTTGCATATTACTTGTCTTTTCCCTCAGTTTTTTTTTAAGGTTTTAAGGATGTGTGTCTTCTCTCCAAATTAGTGACGTGTATATAATATTTATACTATTTTAAGAGAAATGCAGTTTTATAGTCTTGGGCTTAAGAAAGCTCAGAGTATGTCCAGTTCCTTGCCCAGCTTGCTTTAATGTATAAATTAAGTACATATTTGTAAAAAGCAGCAATGTTTGTGTGCAGCCAAATTCTGTTACTTGAGAATAATCTCTTTGAAGTCAAGGATATGTCTCATTTGTCTTTGTGTTTCTACCAGTCTAACAAAGGAAAATTGTTCTCCTTTTTAAATAATTGGTCCAATAAGTGAATGTAAAAGGCCTTTGAAAAAGTTGCTTCTCTTAAGCATATAGTTGAATAGCTCTTCTCCTGTCCCCAATCTTGATTATACTGTTCATTTGCTTAGAGAATCTGCAAAAAGGTCGATGGAGACTGTTCACAGAGTCACAGAATGGAACAGTGGGAAAGGCCTTTGGAAACTAACATGTGATCATAATATATATAACTCTTTTTTGAGAGGAGGAAACTGAGGCCCAGAGAGTCAAGTTTTCAAGTGGCCAAGTTCCTCCTGGAACTTCTAGTCTAGTGTTGGTAAATCCTTAGAGGGTTTATGAAGTAAGGAGGTTTCACCCTGTAGATAAAAAAATATCGTTCCCACCAACATTTTCATTGTTCCTATGCCTACTGCTTTTCTAGTGATACAGATCTACTCCTTGTATAGTCTTTCATTGCCTGACCAACATAACTTTTCCAATAATAGCCTTAATATATTTTTGAAAGACCTCATTATAATACTCATAGAAAACCTTGGGGGTGATTGCCTGAAGTGAAAGTTGTAATATTGTTCCTATGGAAACTGCTCATTATACTATGCCTTTTTTTTTCCTGGAGCCAGTGAGGAACAATTGTTCCTCAAAGGTGGGTTACCCTCAGGATGTTTGAAATAAAATTTACTTAGAAAAGTGGAGGCATCTTATTGTAGTCAAAATAGCACTAGATTTGGAGTCCAAGGACTTTCTGGCCTTGCTACTAACTACTTAATTAATGCTTGTGTGATTATAGGCAAGAAGACCCTGCCACTTTCTGCTTATCTATAAAATGAAAAGGTTGGACTAGACCAGGGGTTCTTAACCTGGGGACCACAGACACTGGATTTCAGGGGGTCTTTGAACTTGGATAGGAGCTTGATTCTCCTCAACCTTTCGTTTTCTTTTATACTCTGATGAAAGAGTTTACATAATGGATGGTTCCATAGACTTCTCAGGTAGGCATTGTCCAGGATCCTGGGAACTTCTTGCCTTAAAATATCTGAAGTGAAGCAATGTGTACAGACTGAGAGAGGAGGAGAGCTTTAGGGTAGATCACTTTGTATTCTGCTACTGAAACCATCAGATTAGACCCTCTTGACCTGACTGTTTTGCCCTGGAGTCAGTGACTGGGCTCTTCTAAGTCTTGTAAAATGTTAACAGACTCATTGGTGTCCCTGTCTGATCTGTGTTCTGTACTTGAACAGACTGTGCATGCCCATCTCTTTGGTTTAGTCTCAGTCAGTTTTCCATCCTCTTGGTCTGTATTTCTACACCCTGGCCTGTACTGAGCCACCAAGTGAGTGGTTTCATTTAAAAATGAAATTTCTGAGTACAGCTTGTGTTGAGGAAAGTTTGTCTCTGTGGCTTCCTTTGAAGAAGGATTGCAAAGAATAGCAAAGGGGCTGAGAAGGTAAGTTATTAGTTAGTGATTGTGTTTTTATAATGTCAGACCGAGTTTGCTGATTTGGAGCAGAAGAAACTTTCCCTTTGCACACTTGGCATCTTGGGTTAATTGCATAGCTGGATGAAATGTCAAACTTGATAGATTATTGGAGTTGTTGTTTTTGTGGTTAAACAATAATGAAGCTGTTTGGATGTTTGCAGAGAAACACTGCTGCCTGTGTCTGGACTTTGGACTGGAGAAAGTTTCGATTGTTGGGAAGCACCAGTCATGGAAAAGGCCGCTTGTGTGGCTCGTTGCACAGCTGTCTAAATGACTCTCTCTCTCTCTTGAGGCCATTTGCACAAGCATGACCTAACACTTTGGGAAACAATTTATGTTTCTGATTCCAAGAAAGGCCCAGGATTGGCTTGTCTGGTCAGTTGGAGAACAGATACTGGAGAAAACAGTATTCTACATGAGTTGATTGAATGGATCAAACAAATGATGGTTTTCATTTTATCTTTGAATCTCTTGGATCTAGTACAGGGCTTATTGAAATGGATTGTCAGGAATAAGCATCTCTAGGACAAAACCTTTTTTTTTTTTTTTTTTTTTTTTGAAGTTAAGCACTTTGTATACATTTGGATGCTTTTTTCCCATGTTAGGTCAATTGAGTACCTGCTGAGTGTAACAGTGTGTTAGATTGTACTTTGTAATTTTTATTTGGTCATTGTGAACTGTCATATAGCAGGAGGCATGTAGGTGAAGGACAGCATTTTTTTTTAAGAAAATAATATTTTGAGGGTTTAATTGAAAAAATTTAATTATCCTGGATCCAGATATATTGAAATTTGCTATCTGACATGAATATTTCATATGTTTATATGGATTTATTTTGTGCAGTTTAATTTGTTTTACCAGGTGAGATTTCTTCTGGATGAAACTGCATTTTCTGGTTTGAATTGAAGGAAGAATTGCTTCTGTAAAAAAGTCTGAGCAAATTTTTCAGAGGATGTTTACTAAAAAGTGTCTTATATTTGGTTAGCACTTTAACATACTGTAGAGTTTTCATAGTTATGTGTGATAGTTATTTTTCAGGGTGGCCTTTTAAAGACTTGATTCCATTTCATTACATTAAACATGCAGGCCAATCTGTACACAAATAAATATTTTTTAAATTATTGTAGTCATTATGTGTTTCATTGTGTATATTATTGAAGTATCGTGTTTCATGGTAGTTTCTTAATTTCAAAATATCTTGAGTGAATTTGTTCTATGAATCTGTATTATTTCAGTATGCTAAAATCTAAAAAAATCTTTCAAATAACATGATTTACTGTCAAAATCCATTGCTAGTATTAAAATGGCTTCACAGAAGAATTAGATGAGTGAGTTTAATTTGGAAAGCAACAGTCCCCTTTGTCATATTTAAGTGAAGACCCAAAAGGGAAGCCCAAATGACTCAATTGGAGACACCAAAGGGAGTAGGAGGTAGAGACAAGGAAAGGCTACTAGGACGGCCTAATGATCCCTTCAGTGGGGCCAGGACTGACACCTCCAAGCTAGGGCAGCCCTTTAACCCCCTCACAATGGGGATGGGGCTGACACCCCCAAACTTGGCTTGGCCCACCAAACCCCCCTCACACTGGGGTGGCTAACACTTCAAAAGTGGGATTGGGAAGGGATACCACCAGATGATGTCACCAGAGAACCTCGGGCAGAATGCTCTTCAAGTTGTAGCTGGAAGAAGGAATCCACAAGGGACTCTTGAGAGGTCTATACTTCGAGGCAACTCAGGCAGCTCAGTGTCATGGCCAACCTCAGATCTGAGTGGCTCAGGTGTTTTTATAGGGTGAGGAGGGGGTCCTAGCCAGGAAGGTCTGATTGGTTTCCTACTCCTGAGGTCACAGGCAGGGAAATACCAATCACCTAGGAAACAGGAAGTTTCTAGCCTGGAGTGTTCCAAATATAGAGGTTTCCAGATCTGGGGGGGGTTTCTTAGAGAAGGGGGCAGGGTAGGACTATGGAGGAGATAACGAGTATGGAATAAACAGCCTATTGTACAAAGAAGGACTTGGCCAGGGAAAATCAGATTTTTCTTCCAGCTTTCAGCACTTATGCTCATGGGGAATTAAGTTAACATGGTCATACCTTGTACTGGATGTTGAACATTCTACAATGGATGCTCCTATTTTTGGATTCCATTTTGCTGATTGTTTTTGTACTTTGATCTCAGGTGGATATTCTCCACAATATCGAGTTGGGCAAGCCTGTCCTTATCTTCTGTGAGGTTCTTAAATGTGTTTCCTGTAAATCCTATGTAGGATAAATGCTCAGCCCCTTTGGGGGCCTTCTTGTAGTCTGATGTGTGGATACTAGTGAGGCACACACAGGCTGTCCATCAGTTGTCCCTGGCTCTTGTGTGTGACTGTCTCGTTCTAGTTCTGTATCTTTCTGGTGAGATCATCTATGCTTCTATTATACAGAGTCCTTAATTAGTAATGTATTGCAGCTTATACACATACAGCATTTGCTTCTACATTGCCCTTTGGGTGACTCCATTTTAATTCTTTGACTGTTATCCCTGTCTTGGGGCATGGAATAGGATCATCACCAGTGGATAGTCCCTTCTGTCTTCCCCTCTCACTAATCATCAGTCTGTCCCTGCCTGTTGGCTGCTTCCCATCTGCTTACAAACACACCTATGTCTCCTGAGCCTCAAAAAAACCCTGCACTTGACCCATCCATCCCCCCTAGTTTTGTCCAATATCTCTTTCCTTTTTTTGGCTAAACTTCTTGAGAAGGCAGCCTCCAGTCAATGCCTCTACTTCCTTTCCTCTCCCTTCTTAACTCTCTGTAATCTGGCTTCTGACCTCATCATTTAACCACTGAAACCACTCTCTCCAAGTTTACTCTCTGTAATCTGGCTTCTGACCTTATCATTTTAACTGAAACTGCTCTGCAGTATTGCAGAGCAAGTTACTAATGATCTCGTAATCACCAAATCTAATGAGTTTTTCTCAGTTCTCGTCCCTTTTGACCTCTTTACAGCCTCTGACATTGCTGATCATTTCTCCTCTTTGATATTCCCTTCTTTTTAGGTATTTGTGACATTGTTCTCCCCTAGCTTTCCTCCCACCTTCCTGACCACTCAGTTGTCTTTGCCTGATCTTTATTTAGCTCACACCAGCTTAACCATAGGTTTTCCCTAAGGCTGTGTGCTGAGCTCTTTTCTCTTCTCCCTCTATATTCTTTTCCTTGGTGATACCAGATCCCATGGATTCATCTGTTGTCTCAGTGGAGATGATTCTAGATCTATTTGTCCAGCTTTAATCTCTCTCTTTACCTCTAGTCCTGAATATCTTACCGACTCTTAGGACACTTCAGACTGGGATGGCCTATAGACATCTTAGAGTCACATGTCAAAACTAAACTCATTATTTTTACTTCCTAGCCTTTACGTCTTCTTAACTTCTCTGTTATTGTCCTGGATACCAGCAGATATCCAATCTTGTTGTCTAGGTGTGTCATCCTCGATTTTTCACTCTCTCATCCCCTTTATTCAATCTGTTGCCAAGACCTGTCATTTCTACCTCCATAGCATCTCATGTATATATGTACTCCCTTCATTTCTCTGACACTGCTACAGCCCTGTTGTACGCCCTTATCACCTCAAACTTAGACTGTTGCAATGGCCTTCTGAAGGTTGGTCTCTTGACCTTGTCTCTCCCCAAGTCTCATCCTCCAGTCAGCTATCAAAAAGTACAATGTCACCTGCCTCTTCACTCAGTTTGCCTCCAAGATCAAATATGAAATATCCTCTATTTGGCTTTTAAACCTCTCCATAACTGTGGCCCCTTCTTACCTTTCCAGGCTTCTCACACCTTCCCTTTTCCTCCTACATGCTGCCACGAGTCTTTGATACACAAACATGATGCTGTCTCCCTGTTCTGGACATTTTCAGTGGCAGTGTCCTATACTTGGAACTACATCCTTCTGCATGTCATTGGTCATCTTTGAGAATGAAGGATAAACAATAACTCCCTCCTCATCTTTGACTCCTAGGATCCCTGACTTCCTTCAAGTCTGAACTACAGTCCCACCTTCTGGCCTTTCCCAGTCCTCCCTAACTTTAGTGCCTTCCTTCTGAGATTATATTCAGTTTACTACCTATGTATTTTGTTTGTGAGTCCTCTCTAAGCTCCTGGGAAGCAGGGAAGGTTTTTTTGTCTTCCTCTGTATCCCTCATGCTTAGTAAGTGCTTTATAAATGACACCAGAATGATAATATCAGTGTTAAAAAGCTGGGCCTTTCTTTTAGGAGAAGTTTGGGGGTCCTTAAAGGCACTGCACAATTCACCTAAAGTGTTAATCTGTAGAACATTTCAGAGCCTACTTCATGAGATCCATAATCATTCAGAAGAGTGCTTCTGGGAAAACCAGGTGGATAAAGAGTGCTTATCTAAACTATATAGTAGGCAGATGAATGAACACATGGATGATGCTGGTCCATCAGTCAGTATATTTTGGCCAATGCTGTGGACAGTGAACTTGGATTCAGAAGTGGACAGCAGTTGGAGATAGGTCTGGATTGCCTTGGGAAGGTTGTGTGGTGCTTTTAATCACCCCAAGCTTCCAGAAACAGAGACCCATTCTTTAAAATCACTGTTATTGTAGTGTTTTTGTGTGATGAGATAAGGGTGGGAGAGGGAGATCACTTTCAGGCCTGCATTCTGGTGACATGAAGAGCCAGGTCAGTGTGAGAAGTAAAACACGAACTTGATTTTTTGTGATCTTGGTGTCCTGCTTTGGAATGTGTCTTGCTGTCTTTACATCTATGCCCTAAGAAAGTAATGGGAGGGGAAGCGTGTGGGAATCATCCTTTGTGTTACTGTTCCCAGATCTTCTCCTCCCTCTCATTGTTAAAATTATTACTGTGACAGTTGCTGTAACTTTTGTAAGAAAACCATTTGCAGAATCCTTTCAGATGTGTGGTACCACACCTGGTGAGTACATCTTTCATGAGTTTTACTGCCTTAATTTGTCTAATTAGTGCTAAAATATGTTTGATTCCAAGCAGATCCTAGTTGGATCCTGAATTGAACTGCTTAATTCTGGGTGGGCTCTGCCAGCTCCCTGGCCTAATTGGCACCAGGGTAGGTTGGATAAAAATACCAACGAGGGGAAGGATTCAGGTAGTGCTTGAAATTGAATTTAGGTATCTGGGCTAGGAAAGTAATCTTGAAGTTTTTGTTGTTATTGTTGTTGTTGTTGTTTTTTCGTAGCCATTTCACGTGCTATACAATGTAAGTTCATTAGATTACTTCATAAAATTAATAAAAATTAAGCTTTTTTCTTGAATTTTATATGAATTATTTAGCCCTTTATATAGTTCCTAAACTGTAAACTTTTCTCTTGGTATTTTTTCCAAGCACTTTCTATGAATGCATCCCCAAATAAACTGAAGGTACTTCAGAATGGATCTAAAAAACCTCCCCTTGCTCAGCTTTAAAACTTAAATGGGCTTTACTGACTGGGCATTCCTTCTGAGCATTTGGGTTTTCTTTTATATAAGAGGAAAGAAAAATGAATACTTTTGAAAGAGCTATGAAGCACTCTTCTGAATTCACAGTTAGATGCATTTGGGTTTAAATAAACTTGAAGTTTATTTCCAAGTAAACTGGAAAGCATTTTGAAGAACTCCTGTATGTTAGTGTATGTTTCCATTTTATTATAAATAATGTAAGCCAGATTTTATGATTCAAACTCTTGAAGAACCTCAGGGAGAGAGCAGTGTGCGCAGTAATCTTTAGAGAGAGTACAGTCCTTTGGGAATTCATCTCATCAGCCAAGTAGGTAGATGGAGTGTTTTCTTAAGTGCTACTGAAATGTGCAGTTGAGTTCTGATTTTGGAATCTTTCCTGCCTTCTCTGCCTCTGCCATTACTTTGCTTGGATGGAATATTCACGAAGTACAGCCTTATTCTTTTATTTCCCTATCCTGCAGAAACCAGTTTGAAGATTAACTGTGGGTGAACAGGTAATCCAATCTACCTGGTAGAAATTGCCTGTCAAAATGAAACAGTATGGGCAGCTGTCAACAAAGGTTCCTTAAGGCTGAGGAAGAGGGTAGAAGTAATTCAGTCTTTGGTATTTTTAGTGGAAATCATGCTGAAAATTCAGTTGGAAAGGCAAGTTTAACTAATAGGATAAAGGTGGGACAGTGGATTTATAAGGAGACAACAGGAAGAGGCAGTAAGGCTATCCAGAAATGATGAGTTTTATCAGATTTCCAGTCCTTTATGAATTCTGTCTAGATTGCAAAGTAGCAGTCCAGAGTCATTCCACTTAGAGTTATTACTGGCGTAAGGAGGAATGATGGAACATTGCCTTGTCCCTTCATTTTCCTGCCTTTAAATTTGTTCAGTGATATCAGGGGCTTTATCTCCTCCCATTCCTTCCCTCCCTTTACTGCCCCCCCAACCCCCAACCTCCTTTGAATTAGCAGCTCAGAAATAGTTTTGTGTAGGAAGTTTCTCATGCTGAAGGTTTCCAAGAATTGTGATGCTTAGTTTTCTGAGATGAGCTGTTCAGGATAATAATTTGGTCAAATCACTGAATTCCTGATTCCTGTTTCTGTTGTCAGATCTCCATACTATGTCCTTGTCAGTGTTGGACTTTTTATTTCCTCTCTGTTTTTGACTTTTTCCACTTCCTGATATTTAGGAAGTCAGGCATTTCAGTATGCTGGAGGTAGGTATTTAGCTTCGAATATTGATCTTGATAGCTCTTGCTCATTGATCACCTTCCTGCATATTTATATCTCCGAGAATTTTTTAAAACTCAAAGCTTGGGCTTAGCAGATTCTAGTGACTGGTATTAGGGGTCCTGGCTCCACCAATGTACTAAGGCACAGCTTTCACTTTCTTTTTTTTAAAACAATGAGTGGTGTGGACTGTTGGAACCCTATGCTGCCTGGAGGTCCAGTGTCTGAAAGTGAAAGTGGCTTCTTAAAGATTAAAGGGACTGGCAGTCTTTCTGGCCCCAGGATGGAATGATCCCTGTTATGGCGACAGGTTTTGTGTCCCAGGAGAGGCCACTTTATACAGCAGGTCTTTGCTTCCAGGGTTACAGTCAGCCTGTATTTGCTGATGTTGCAGTGATAAGTTGGCATTGGGGTACTCTTAAGATACTTAAGCTGAAGTATACTGAGGTTTGAATTGCTAGGTAAAACTGGCACATCATTGTAAGTCAAAAGCTTTTTTCTTTTGTTTTATTTGACTTAGAGTTAAATGAACTTTAATTTGCACAGTGGTAAAAATGACATTATGTGACATCCCAGGTGCAAAAATGGCTCTGAATAACAAAGCTTCATTTGATAGTTGAAATACTTAATAGTATTTAGGATCCTTGCCCCTGGAACCTCCTAAAAAAGAATGGTTTAACCTACAATATTAATGAAATTCAACTCTTTTTTTCCTCCCCTGGCTATTATTAAGGGTAAGAGACAATTTATTTCTGGGATTTTGCTGTAGTAAGTAAAATCTAGCTTGTGTAGTGTTTGTAAAAGCAATGAATTTTCCTATAGTGAAAAAAGCACAGGGATTTGTTGGAAATGTCTGCCACTGGGTAGTGATCTCGATGTGGACTACCCTTTTCCCACTCTGTCCCACTTCTGTGATCCATGCATCTCATAATAAAAGGGTTTTTATATTAGATCCCATGTCATCTTTCTGGGGAGGACACACTCCAGTTTTTTAAAAGTGGCATAAATCTCCAAACACTAAAGATTAAAAGTCAGTAGCATTTCATTTCAGAAGATGAGAGAGAGAGTTCATTAAATGAGGAAAGAATGTTAGGGGAGGATAAGGCAGCTTAGAAACAGCAAGTTATGCGTATGATATGGTATCGTTTCTTTCTTGTGAGCGTACAAAGATTGCCAAATAGATTAAACTCACTGTTTTCTTTAGTTAGGGAGTATTCCATAGCACTGAGGACTGATGTATTTTGCTTCTGTCCTGACAACTACTTATTGTTTATAATCTGCAATACCAGGGAAGAAAAGGGAAGGTGGGCTGTGAAGAGCATTACATATTTCCTTTGGAGCAAAACAACAGGGGTGTGTGTATATATAAACTTTAAACATCTGTTGTGACCACTCATGAAAAATAAAACAACCTGTTATAAATTGCTGTTGGTGGTAAATTACCTGTCTGAACTCTCAAATACTGTGCTGAAAGATCTTCAAGTCTAAAGCTCAGTTTTGTTTTTTCCTACTCACCGACTTTCTGTATTTTCATCAAGTCTCTGGTGCCTGAAGGAATGGAATGTCTGGAATGGGGGAATAGTATGTGTCGGATGAAAGTCAGTATTTTTTACATGGCAAAAATGAAGTCTCCTTCCTCCCTTACTCAATGAAGGTTATGGGAGCTGCTTGAACAAATTGTTGTTGTTCAGTCATTTCAAGTTGTAGGTGACTCTTCCTTATCTCATTTGAGGTTTTCTTGGCAGACATACTGGAGTAGTTTTCCCGGTCCTTCTCCAGGTCATTTTACAGATGAGGAACCTGAGGCAAACAGGATGAAGTGCCTTACCCAGGGTCACATAGCTATGAAGTGTCTGAGGTCAGATTTGAACTCAGGAAGGATGCGTCTTCCTGATTCTGGGCCCAGCACTCTGCACTAAGGCGCCACCTAGCCGCCTGCCCCCTTGTACAAATAGTGTCACCCATTTGTCTTTCTGGTGTCTTGAAGGATAGCATTAATGCAGGTGCTAAAGACCATTTTCTATGAGGCTCCTATAATACATAGCTTTATTCAGGAAACACATTTGTTAATATCCTAGTGGCTTTAATAGTAAACAACTGGAATAAGAGTTCTCCTTATCTTCCCAGTTTCTAAATAATGAAAAGTATAGAAAACTGATGGCTCTTGTCAAATTCATGTTTATATGGGTGTGGCACCGCAGTTGGCATCTGACCCTTTGTGTTTCCAAACCCCTGAGGGATCCATTTTGCTTCCTCAAGTTCCCAATAGAAAAAAGCCAGAAGCCCTTCTTTCTCCTGAGTCTGTTTTCCCTGAAGTTGGTACAATAGTAGTCTTAACTCTGAGGGCTGTTTTACCCCCTTTTCATTTAGATATGTGGCTCTCTTATCTTTAGCTACAAAACTCTTTTAGCAGTTTTCACCAAATGCAGCTAAAGTAGACACACTACTCATTTTAAAATGGTTAATTAACAAACCAGCTTTAGGGAGTCTTCTTAAGCTAAACACAACCTTTTCTGTAAAGAAAGATGTTATAAAAAGAAACAATTATGTATTTTATGTAATGTTACAAAATCTTAATCATGTTTTGCAAATACCTTACTTAAATAATGGCATTAAAGAGAATCTAAGAGAGTTTGGGGATAAAGAATTAAGTTGAATACAAATTTCCTCTTCTCTCTCTCTTTCTCTCCCCCTCCACTTTCCTCTCAGCTCAGCTTCTGACTGGATGCGTGTATTTATTCTGTGTTGTTTTCTTTCCAGATGTGCTCTTATACAAAGCAGGGATTTTGTCTTAAGTGCTTTGTAAGGTATAGTTGCCAACAAGGTTGGAGAATTTAGTAAATGTTAACAGATGATGATAAACTAGTAAATTTTTTTTAAATAAGCGAAACAAGAAATGAAAATTCACTAGGCTCTCAAGGATTGTAGAAAGTAGGTATTGATGCTTCTGCTTGAATTTCATGGCTATTTTTAAATTTTCTTGTTTTCCTTATTTATTCTGGTAATATAGTGGCAGGTAATTTAGTTTCTCTTTGCCTCACTGGAAACCTTTAGAGAAAGTTGCAGCTGATAGAATAGCCGAAGTACTTTTGTAGTAATAAGCTTTGTGTAGTTAAAGAAAATGGAGAGTAGAGGCCTAGGGGGAAGAGAAGAGAAATGAGCCAGGTTTGAATTGACAAATTCACCCGAATGATCTGACTTGCCTGGGATGAATGGATAAGTAAGTTCCCAGGGGCCAGTGACCCAGATGCCAAATAACTTTCTTTATCCCCTTCCTTGGGAAATCATCAGAATTTACAAATGGAACAGTTGCCTGTAACCTAGCACTGTTGAACTCCCCTGTAGTTCTCAGATGGAATTTCAGAAACTGTCCTCAGGGGCTCTCAGGAAAAGTGTCCCCAGACACGGTGGGGCTGGAGCAAGCAATGCTGCGGGTAGTGAGTGCTTTACTTCATCTGAGTCATTGGTTCTAAATTTAAAAAACTCAGACTCAACTTGATCATCTTCTCTTGCTCATAGAGGGCATCCAGAGGCTTTGGGTAAATTACAGTTTTGCATGGCATGAATCAGCACTTCTCCGAGTAAAGTTTGCACTGTTGCAGTATTGCTTGCCAAAGACACATCCCCAGGAGGCACCATTCACTTTTCCTGAAAGCTGCTGCTGTTGGTTCCTGAGATGATCTCATCTGGAAATGGCTCTGGTGTCCCCAGCTGTAGGAACTGGAGGGAGCTTGCTTTCTGCTCAGGCGATGTTCTGAAACAGGCAAAACCAGGTAAATATGGCATATTTCTTTGTAGCTCCTAGATTCTGGATCAGGGAAAGTTACTAGGTCATCAGTCATAGTACCTTATAACTTTCTGATTCGAAGTTAATAGTATGACTCTGAAGAAGTTGTGGAGGAAGGAAAGTTTCATTTTACCTTTCAGTTGGCTTCTTAATTCAGCCAATTTTGACTTTTCAGGTTTAAGTTAAATTCAACACCTCATAGAACAAAATTAGAGTGTGGTTATTCTCTGCTTCTCTTGGGTCAATCTTATGAGATGTTTTTGTCAGACAGAACTATTGCAAAAGTTAGAGAAACCTGAGTCGTTAATTAACTCATGTGATAATGAAGTAGCTATCTCTTTTGTGGTTAGAAGCCTGCATGGAACTGCCCTCAGTGTAGTTGAAACAACGTTGCCTTCTGAACTAGGGATGTTTACCTTAGGGACTTTGCCAATGCCTTTGCTCTGATATATCCCACTTTCTTTTTTCAAGATACCGGGAAGGATTTGTGATGGAGTCTAGGTTGGAACTCTTGTCTCTGTTTTGACTACTCCATTGTTGTTTGTTATTGTTTATCCTTTGTTCTCCCTTGGTGGGAAAGAGGAGGGAAGGAAAGGGAAAGCCCTTAATTTGATGAATTTGAGCCTTTGGCTGTCAGCTTCCAAATTTGATCCTCCAGTGAATGCTGAAGTCAATCTCTGAAACCGTCTCTCTGATCAGTCAGCATTAGTTTGATTATTTTGAAGGACTTTCTGAAGCCAAGTTTTAATCAGCATATAGATGGGAAATTAAAGACATGGTCCAGAATGCTTTTCTGTCTGTGAGGTATAGATTTAGTTAATGTTTTTTTTTTTTTTAAGTCAAGCACATCGACATGCTTTGCTAGACCTAGCGACATTATGGAAACTAAAATATTGGTAGCTGCTGAAGACCTTTTGTCATAGATTAATTTGGGATCACTTCATGATGTCAGCAAAAGAAGTGTGACTTAGGGCCCACTTGTTCACCAAATAGACAAAATTTCTAGGAAGTCTTAAAATAGACAAATACTTTGAGACTTATCCATTTTTTCTTTAGGCATCTTGAGCTTGCCCTGGCTCAATTCCATTAAATTTAGCAAAAAGTACATAATATGCACTATGTGCAAGATACTGTGGGCATTCTTGATGGATACACAGAGAGGTGATATAGGGTCTTGCTTTTCAAGCTTACAGGTTGAATGGGGAGAGAATAAATACAGAAATTCCACTCTGGCTTCTGTGAAACTGCACTTCTGCAAAGTCAACATTGCTCTGTTCTTTGCTAAATCCAATTTTTTTTTTTCAGTTCTTAATCTTCTTGATCTCTCTTCTCATTTGACACTGTTGACCACCCCTCCATCAGTGGGTTCTTTCTCCTCTGGGTTTTCATAACACTGCTCTGTCATTCTCCTTCTAGGTCTTGGTTGAGTTTATCTTTCTCTGTCTCTTTTTCACCATCTCCTGCCACTTACGTGTAGGTGTGCCCCAGGACTGTGTCCTGGGCCCCCTCTTCTCTCCCTGCATACAGTCTTGGTGATCTCATCAGCTCCCATGAATTTGATCATCATCTCTCTGCAGATGATTCCCAGACCTTTGTGTGGAGCCCTCATTTCTGAACTGAGCTCTCATACTGAATCTTTTACTGTCTGTTTGACACCTCCACCTAGTTATCCCATAGGTATCTTCCATCCTTGTCTCTTTACTCATACATTACCACAGCCACCTGAGGCCAGGCCCTGATTATTTTCTTCCTGAACTTTTGGGAAAATGTACTTATGGTAACCTCTATATTCTCTCACTTAGTGACTTCGTTTGCTTTGGAGGTGGGAGAACATGGGACATGTTTGATAGTGATAAATGGTGGAGTGTAGAAAGTGGCATCCTTTGTAAGCTCTGGGGGTGACTGTATCATTTACAAGGCCATACATGGAAGGAGGAGATGAAGGGGGCGGATTGTTGGAAAATCTTGGATGCCAGGCTAAGAAGTTTGGATGTTATTTGAATAGACAGTAGGGAACCATTGGAGGTTTTTTTTTCTTTCTAAAAGAGGAAAAGTGACAGCACCTGAGCTGGCATTAGAAGAATTAACCTCCAAGTGGTATATTGAGTGGATTAGCCTAAGAGATTATTGGCTACCCTCTGGAGCTTTGAGAGGTAATGAAGACCTGAACTGTTATTGCTGGCCATAAGAAGGCAAAGGCGAGCTGAAATACTGCTGATAGGGACTCTAAGGCTTAGTGACTGAGTGGAGAGGGGCAGGGAGCAAGTGAGGGGCAAAGAGCAGATGTAGGGAGGAGGAGCTGACTGGGGAGAAAGATGGTGGGTTGGATTTGGAGGTTTCCTTAGCACTTAGCACGAGAGCATGGGACTGGAGACTTAGATCAGGGAGGGGAGGCTTCCACCGGAGTTGACACTGGGGGAGTGACTGAGTTTACCAAGGGAGAGTGAGTTGTAGAGAAAGGAAGAGGGTCAAGAATAAACACAATTGTAGGGAATGCCTAAAATAAGGGATTGGGGGGGATGAGGAGGATGGGCCAGGAAAGGAACTAGAGAAGGGAAACAGTAAGAAAGGTCAGAGAAATGGGATAGGGCAGTGTCATAGAAGCTAGAGGAGGGGATGGTATCAAATACTACTTGGAGGTCAAGGAATAACAGCTAATAATAGCTAGATTTTATATAGGGCTTTAAGGTGTGCATATTACTTGACAAATATTATCTCATAGATCTGTACAACAGCCCTGGGCAGAAGGTGCTCTTACTATTCTCAGTTTACATGTGAGAAAACAGAGGCTAACTTGCAGATAGTCTCACACAGCTAGTGTGCATCAGGCTGGATTTGAACTTGAGTTTTCCTGATTCCAGGTCCATCACCCTATACACTGTACCACTTAGGATAAATGAGGATTGAGAAGAGACTTTGGTTTATCAGTGAAAGACCACTGATCTTTTTCTTGGTTCCTCAAGCCACCTGTACTATCCTTTCCCCTCTTCCTTCATTCATACTTGCCTTTGAATATTGAGACTTCTGTTGTGTACTCCCTATTCTGTCCAGATCTATACTTAACTCAACATCATTCCAAACTTTCTTCCTCTGTTGCTCCAGCCTTGTAGGAAAAAGTGGCCCTTTTCCTTGCCAATACCAACATCTTTCTCTTTATTCATTTTCCTCCTGTCTTCTCTGGGAGCTATCTCCTTGGACCATCCCTTCCACTTCCTAATTTTTGGTTTTGTCTTTATCCCGGGTGTCCTTTCAATCTGCTTAATAATATGCTTAGATCCCTCTCATTCTTAAAACTTTCATTTGATCCTACCATCCCCTTAAGCTATCATACTATATCCTCCCTTTCACAATTCAGCTCCTACAAAAAAGCTACCTCTATTCTCAATGCCCCCAATTTCTTATCTCCTATTTGTTTCTCAAACCCTTACAGTCCGGCTTCTGATTCATCTGAAGCTATGTTCTCTAAGATTGCTGATTCCAGTAGCCTTTTCTCAATTCTCTTTTTCCTTAACCAAGATCTCTGTAGCATTTGACATTGTTGACCATCCCTTCCTCTTAGGTGCTGTCTCTTCCAGGGGTATTTATAGTGCTGGTCTCTCCTAGTTCTCCTTCTACCTCTCTGGCTACTACTTATCTGTCAGTCTCCTTTGCTGAATTATTATCTATATATACTGGCCTCTTTCCTTCTCACTCTATATCCTCTACTTTTTGGTGAGTTCATCAGCTCCCTTCTATCATCTTTTTGCAGATGACCTCCGGATCTGTATATATCCAGCCATAGCCTTTTTTTTTTTCTGAATTTCAGGCCTACATGTCACTATACTTGGAGTCAAGAAGATTTGCATCCAAATCCTGCCCCAGATTCTTACTGTAGTTATATGATACAGGGTAAATCACTTAACGTCACACCACCCCCCAGTCTTAGTTTCCTTATTTGTAAAATGAGGAGCTTGGGGTTAAAGGCCTCTAACTTCCCTTCTAGCTCTAACTCTATGATCCTATAATCCTAGGATCTGATTTCCAGCAGGAAGTCCTATGGGCATCTCAAACTCAACACATTCAAAATAGAACTTACCTTTTCTTTAAACCCTCCCCTCTTTCTATTGAGAATACCATCATACTTCCAGTTAGCCAAGTTCACAACCTCAGAGACATTCTTGAGCAGTCATATATTCTATTTAAATTTAACTCTTATCCTTGTATCCATTGAATTGCCAAGTCCTGTCTATTCTGCTTCTACGTTAGAAATCTCTTGCATTCTATCTCACTTATCATTCAGGTCTTTATTACCTCTCACCTGAACTATTGCAGTAATATCCTAATTGATCTCCCTGCCTTTTACCAATTCCTTTTCCAGTCCATCTTCTGTGGAGCTGCCAAATTGTTAGACCTGTACAGATTTGATCATATCACCCACTCCCCCATCCCCCAAGCCAAGTTCCCGTGACTTCCTGTTACCTCTAGACTCAAATGCTGTGTGATCTGTTTGGCTTCTAAAGAAAGCTCTTTGTCATCTGCCTCCAGCTGACCTTCTCAGGCCTGTTGCACATATTTATTCTTCAGGTACTCTTCTGTTCCAGCCAGACTTGGCCCTTTGCTGCTCCCCTTTCATGACATTCCATCTCTAGTCTGTCTGCTTTGGTTTAGATTCTCTCCCTCACCTCTGCCTCCCAGAAGCCCTTGCTTTTTTTCTGCCTAGCTCCAGTACTACCTGGTTACAGGAAGTCTCTTCTGATCACCCAAATTGCTAGTGCATTACTTTATATCTATTTTATATTTTTATGTATACATTCCCTCCCCCCCCAGCCACTCCTCCCCCCTCCCAGACTCTAAGCTTCTTGAGGGCAGCAGGTTTTTTTTTTTTAAACCTCTCCAGGGATAGTACAGTACCTGGCACTATCTTTTCAATAATGTTGGGAGAGTGAGTGGCAGAGGCAGTGATGAGGCTGAGAATTTGGGGAAAATAAGGTGGGGAGAGTTTGGAAGAACATGGGGAAATACTAGAGAGTTCCGTAATTAATGCTTTTTTTTCCTTTTTTTTTTTTTTAACTTGACAGATGGTACTTGACAATCACCATCTTCTTCAAATCCTGGCACTACCTACTCCCATACTTGTTGATGAATGGATTAGTGGCCTTCTGGAGAATATTTTCAGTAGAGTAGAGGAGCCATATGTGACCAATTGCAAGGGTTTAATAAGTGGTTAGTGAGGAATCAGAGCAGTCATGATATACTTTAAGGCTGGGGATGGGAAAAGGACAGAAAAGTTACCTGGTATATGGTTCTGTGGTGGCAGGGCCACATTAACAGGTGTAAAGGAGGAAACTGAAGCAACCAGATAGAAGCCAGTGAAGAGGGAGATACTGAAAATGGAAGAGGGAGAAGGGAGGATTTGCGAAATGTGAAGGGAGGCAGGATAAATTTAGAAGACCACTATTGAAAATATGGAGAAATTGCTAAGAAATAGCCGGGAGGGACAAGTTGAAGTTAAAAGCAAACATTTGTAGTGGATTTTGCAATAATATTCGGTAGCCCTGGAGCAAGAATGGAGAAAAAGTATATTATATCCTTATCTAGGGTTGGGGATTAACAGAAGCCTGGGTGGCTCTTGGTCTGTATTAGCATCTTAATGAGATTATCATTCAAATGGAGAATGTTGAGGTATCTAGATTGAATGGGGAGGCTGATAACTCCAGAAGGCATTGGAGGGATTGGTAAACTGGGATTACCGGGAGCATTGGAAAGACTGGAGGTCTCAGAACAAATTCAGGGGAATTGAGGGTACTAAGTAGGTAACTCCATGATGGGTTCTTTCTTTTCTTGGATTAGAGTTTGTTTTCTTATTCTGTAGGAAGTCAGTTCCTTTATACCTCACTAATCCATTTATTATCACACTTATCCCCCACAACTATTCCAAACCAAGCCTCTAATGGCAACCCCTCCCTCTGCCTTCTCAATTCAGGACTTTGCCCATTTCATTTACTGAGAAAATTGAGTTTATTTGTAGAGCACTCCATCTTCTCTCCCCTCCTCATCTCATATCTCTTGAGAAATCTTTCCCTACTTTCTTCATTGAGTCTATCTGGCATGAAGAGTGCGAGGGTGAACCCCTCTACATGCAGCCTTCATTCCATCAGAGTCCCTATCCCTATCCCATCCCAGGCATGACTAGGCCTGGAGTCAAGAACTCCTGAGTTCAAATATGACCTCTGATACCTCCTGAGTTCAAATATGACCTCTGATACTTCCTAGCTGGGTGATCCTGGGCAATTCGTTTAATCTCTGTTTGCCTTCATTTTCTCCATTGTAAAATGGAGATAGTATTAGTGCCTACCTACCAGGGTTGTTGTGAGGATCAAATAAGATATATGTAAAGTTCTTAGCGTAGTGCCTGGCCCATGGTTGGCACTTTATAATTGCTTATTCCCTCCCTCTTCCTCTCACTTTACTGCAAGTCCCTTCCCTGTGAAATTACCTTCCATTCACACTGAATATACCTTCTATGTACTTTTTCTGCTTTTTGTTTTCTCCATTCAAATGTGAGCTCCTTGTATCCCTACTGCTTAGCCCAGAGCAGAGTGTTTAGTAAGTGCTTTAGTAAGCGCTTAATAAATTCTTGTTGACTGACTGATTTTCATCTTTCCTTTTTCTCTGCCTTGCTGGTTTCTCTTACTTAATTTTTTTTGTTTCTTCCCTTGAATTGATTTATCTGTATTTAGTCCACTCTTTTTATTCTGATTTTGCCTCATTCTTTCCCTTTAGGGGTTGGTGGGTGGTAGGGGTTAGATTTTCTGTGGCCATCTTATCTTCCTTGTGAGTCCTGTTACCAGCGTGGGAACGGTTCTGATTACATTAGACAGCCTTAGAAGGACTAAGAAGCCGTATTTGAGGCTCTCTTGCCTGCTGTTTTCCTGTTGGAAGTAGCTTTCAAATCCATTTCAAGGAATAGTGAGGAAAACCTCTTCATCTATTTAGAGGAAAGATCAAGGATATAGATTCACATTTTAGCATACTTGAGGCCCTTTGTTTTCACCAAAGTACAAATACAAGATAGTAGGGAAACTTGAACCATTAGAACTGACTTAGGATTATAGGATTTTTTAGAGCTGGTGGGGACTTTGGAGAGCATCTTTTATAACCCTCTCATGTTGCATAAGAGGAAACTGAACCAAGATACCAAAAGTTACACAAACCCAAATGTGTTGGCTTAAAATTGATTAATTTCTTTCTTTGCCCAGGACTGTATTCATCCCTGAATATCTTAACAGGTTGGTCTTATAGGTTGTTTATAGACCACTTGAGTTCCAAGACCGAAGATCAGTTGCCTAAATTATGCAGTGTGGTGTTAGAAAGTGATCTTTTGAGTTTTGCTTAAGGTGGAGGGAATGTTTTGGCAGTTTTTTTTTTGTGTTAGCACTCTTACATTGTAGAAATCAGTTACATGGTCTTTCCCTATTGGTGATCAATCTTTTGTGTAATAGGCCGTCCAAAACCAATTCATTTTCGAAGTGTCCAATATGCAATTATCTAAACTTTCCAGAATTTTCTTGTTTACTTTCTCCAGCCTTAACCACACACACACACACACACACACACACACACACACACACACACTATAAATTGCTTCAAATTTGTTTCCACCACCTGGGTATTATCTGTAATTATAGAGTATCACATTTAGTCAGGCCAGGTTGGATGTTGCCACGAAGTGTGGGTTTTCTGAAGTCTAGGGAACTTCTTTGAGACACTTTGGATTATCTTGTAGGTGCCCATTACTCTAGACCAACTTTAGCCCCCTAATGCTTAGTGAGGGTAATTCATCTCGTTCTTTTCTGTACAACTAGGAATCTAATACTTGAACTGCTTACCGACCTAGATGTCAGGAAGATCAGAGGAGATAAGATCTGTAAGACAGGGTCAGGTCACTAATTGTTAGCTCTTTTAAGTCATTTGTAAGTTAGTTATGATAGCATATGAGAAAGGCTGTGTGTTTGTTCACTTCCTCATACTCAATTTTGTGATGGCTTAGGGAGCACCAGTAGAAAGAGACAGAACAGGAAGTTGAATGCAAACAGGATATTCTGGTCTTCCACTACGTTGTAAGCTTGAGCTTTAAAGGTTGGGGTGACTGAAAGTAGAAAGTACTGTATTAGAGCTGGACTTGGAGAAATCCTGTGTTCTTTCAGGTGTGGAACTGAGCTTTGTTTGGCTTTGACTCCACCCACTAAAGTCCAGGCCTTTTTCTTTACAAAGGGTTAATTTTCCCCTACTAGCTATTACAGCATATTGCATCCATATGAATTGTAAAATGAAACCTTTGACGGTTGAGCTTATGGCTTTAGGGAAGACAGTCTCTGGTGGGCTGTAGAGTTTGTAACAGCAGTAGGAAATCTTAGGCCACACTGAATGGGACAAGTTCTTTACTGTTCTAACTTTTCATATGGGTCCTTTAGTTAGACCCTATGTTTTCTTGCAAGGTTTCTGTGTGTAGATTGGTGTGTGTTTGGACACACTTCTAGAACTTAACTTGTATCCCTCCCCGCCCCCCCCTTACAGAAGTCCTTGGAAAATTGTCTGGCTTCATGGTTATAGTATTTGGGACTGATGAAGACTTGAAGTAGCACTATAAATGTTGTCTGACACTGGCTGTTTGTACTGTCCTCAGCTAAGATTGCATATAATTGACTGAACACAGTTGAATCTGTTTGGGAAACTTGTTTTCTTGTATTGATGATGAGAATTGGAGGTTATAGGATCAACTCTTAAGCTACTGAATTGGTATATATACCTAAAGAAAAGGTCTAACCTTTTCATTTGCTTGTCCAGTGGCTTCCACTTGCCTTTAGGATAAAATCAAATCAACACTCTGGCTCTTAAAGGCCTTTTCAGATTATTCTACCTCATACACTTTGTTCCTGACAGCCTGCTGCTCCATTCATGACATTCTATGTCTAGTATCCTTTGCCTTTGCATGAATGTGCCCCATCCTGATCTCTTCCTCACTGAATCCTTTCTTCAGATGCCAAGTGATTCAGGCTTCCAATTTGAGGCCTTTCCTAAGTGGTAGGTGCCTTTCTCTAGGAAATGACTTTGTGCTGATTTTGCACACAGTTTGTTCATTTGTCTGTTTTCTTATGCCCTCAATAGGCTGAAAACTTCTTGAGGGAAGTGAGTGCTTTTGTCTTTTTAGCCACAGCACTTAGCACATGGCAGCCCCTTAATAATGCTTGTGGGATTCATAGAGCAATTTTAGGATCATGGGAGTATAGATCTAAGGCTGGAAGTCATTCTCAAAGTCCTCTAGACCCGTTTCTCCCTGCCCTCATCCCCGTTTTTTGGGTGCAGAAATGCAGCCTTGAGCTCTTCGCACCATACCAAATGACAGTGTATTTCTGCAAACCCCTCTCTGGAGTCCAGATTTCTAGGTTGCTAGAGCACCGATTTTTCTTTTCTTTCTTTCTTCCATTCTTTTTTTTTTTTTTGTGAGGCAATTGGGGTTAAGTGACTTGCCCCAGAGTCACACAGCTAGTGAATGTTGTATCTGAGGTCATATTTGAACTCAGGTCCTCCTGACTCCAGGGCTGGTACTGTATTGACTGCGCCACCTAGCTGCCCCCTTTCCTCTTAAATTTGTTGGTGATGGTACTTCTGGATTGATTTGGTTGGGTTTTTTGTTTTTTTGTACAATGTAGTGTTTAGGGCTGACAGTAAAACAGGAAGGAGATCTAAATTTGAGCATTGAAACAGCTTTGGTTCTATGGAGTTGAAAAATCATCAAACTCTATGACTTGGGGATTGTATTAAATGATTGTGGATAGTCAAAAAACAAGAACAAAAGTATGGACTTTTGTGCCGGTCACGCTGTGCACTCTCCTTCTAACAGGAGCAGGCTGCCAGGGTCATACTTACCAGTCTTCGGAGCCCACCCGGATAAACATAGAGACGAGCCGATCGGGAGGTGCAAACACTCGAACTTTATTCAGAGGCCATCACAGCAAGGCCAAGCAGGAAAGCAAGAGCAGGAGCAAGAGCAAGAGAGAGCGAGCTCCGACCCCTACTGCCCCTTATATACCTTCCTAGCCCCTCCTCCTCAGCCCACCTACTAGTGACTGATTGTAGGATCAGATACCGGAAGGGGATGTCTGGGGTTAGCGCTGCACCAACGGAGAGGACGTGACAAAGGAAGCTAGGCCTAGATACTGGAAGGAGACATCTGGGGTTAGCGCTGCACCAAGGGAGAGGACGTGACAAAGGAAGCTAGGCCTAGATAC
>NW_020954546.1:32519207-32581054 GCF_900497805.2 Vombatus ursinus | reverse complement strand
GCTGCACCAAGGGAGAGGATGTGACAAAGGAAGCTAGGCCGAGATACCGGAAGGAGGCGTCTGGGGTTAGTGCTGCACAAAGGGAGAGTATGTGACACAGGAAGCTAGGCCTGGATACAGGAAGGAGACGTCTGGGGTTAGCGCTGCACAAGGGGAGAGGACGTGACAAAGGAAGCTCGTTCTCTGCTGTCCCACTCCCATGTGGCACAACCCCCTGCCTCAGGAGCACATGCTCCGGCTACTTCCCTGTATCCTGTTCCTATCCCAGTTCACCACAACTCCACATGGCACAGCCGCCTGCCTCGGGAGCGTGAGCTCCGGTTACTTCCTAATATCTTGTCCCTGCCCCATCTTGCCACAACCCCCACGTGGCACGTAGCCAACATCAGATAATCCCTCACAGACTTTGGAGTTCAGGCATCAAAATGCCAAGTAAAGGTTTCTTGACTTGTTGACCAGTCCCAGTAAGAAAGTCCCAGAAAACCAGTGTATAGTTCCATGTCAGGTCAGAGAGCATTTATTAAGCACTTATTATATGCCAGGCACTGTGTTAAACAATCCGAAGAAAGACAAAAGCTAGTCCTTGCCCTAAAGGAGCACACAGTCAGATGTTGGAGACGACAACTCTGTACAGCAAACGTGACAGAGGGTAGATTGGAGGTCGTCGACACAGAGAAGGCACTAAGATAAGGCTTCTTGCAGAAGGTGGACTTTAGCTGGGCTTTGAAGGAAGCTGGGAGAACCAGGAAGTGGAGATTGGGGGGGAATGGTTCTGGACCTTTCCAAGGACTTGGCTCTTCTCTGTCCCTCTGTCTAAGCTTCAGGAGCAGAGAGGGATGAGACTGGAAGGAAATGGAAAATCTGAAGGGGGAGATGGGGCTTCCCTCAAGTTCTGCTAAAATCCCAGGAGGGAAGAGAGTTTCAGGTGTGGAGGATGGTGAGGAAAAATGCATGGAATCAGGAGATAGGAAATGTTGTGTGTTTGAGGAACAGTTCTGTGGATAGTAGAAAATAGAGCCTCCCTTGCCTTCTTGCGTTCTGGACCCTTTTTCTTCTTAATAGACTTTGCCAGATAATTAAACTATAGGTCTATTTATTCTTGGTCTTCAGGATTATTAGTTGACTTCTCAGTGAACTAACTGTTCTTTCCTGACTGAGTTAGTCCCTGGGGCAAGAATGACTAGGCTAGAATTAAAAGTGTGGCCTTCTCTTCTGCAGTGTTCAATCTGTTAGCTACTTGGAATCCCATCCTGATTAGAAGCCTCCTTATCATTTATCAGATTCAAAGGCACTATTTTGGCACAATTCTATTGGTCAGAATTATTTTTTATTAAACTATCTCTGGCAGATATGCCAAGGTCCCTTCATGTATATTTCTCATGAACTAGGTGGAACAAAAGGGAATTCCCAATAATATCTGTAACTCAGAATGATTCTTCCCTGTATGTGGGCTCTACTCCAAAAAAAAAAAAATACATTTTTCTAGTGGCATTCTCATTTTCCATAATTACATGACTGATATGAATCATATGACTGATATATGCTGCCTGCTCTAGACACAGGGTTTACTTACAGTGATTCCACTGCAGATGCCCCGGTGCCTTACCCCACACATGACCTGGGATTATTTTGTAGATCCTTTGTACAACCCAGACAGTGTTATCAGAATGTAAGCTCCTCTTTTTGTCCTTCTATTCCCAGTTGCGTGCTTTGGATATATTGAATGGTTTTAAATTCTAGATACTACTGGAACAACATGGCCAAACCCAACTTTCACATTTTATACTACTTTTTTTGCAAATGGATCTGTGGTTCCATTTTTTTGTACAGAGCTCCTAGTGAAAAATTCTGTGGTGAAATTGATAATCTTAGAGAATTGCCCAGGGTGCTGAACATTTAATTTAGGGCTTGCCTCAGAGATACCTCCCAGGCTGGTCAGGTCAGTGCAAAAGGCTGAACTGGAACCCAGGCCTTTCTGACTCCTTGGTGCTTCTTTGCTGCTAATTTAAGAACTTAAAAATCTTGTTATTGTGGCAAATTGTTTCTGAAAAGTAACTAAGGGAGATTTTTCAGTAGCAGACTTTTTCTTCAAGGGTTTCATGGTGGCTGTGTAACACTGAACACACTATATAAAGTGTGATGGGGGGGGTAGGTGGAGTTTAAACATAAATTTAGGTTATTGACCCCTTATTATTGTTAGCCAAATGTCACAGATCCCAGGACTGTGGTTGAGATATTGATAGTGAGAAGCGCTCAACTTGAAACTGATTTGGAATACCATTGAGAAACAGAAGCATGCTTTCTAAATGTCAGTAGTTTTAAGGCGTTAGCATTTGCACCATGGGGTTTTATTAGTGCTTGATTGTAAGTAATAGAAGAATTAGTGGCATACTACAAGAATAGTAATAACAAGTTTAAATCCAAGGCCTTTAAGGAAAATTTTGCAAAGGGTCCATTGCCCCCCAGACCTGGGGGTTCCCTTTCTTTGGGGTGTGCTGCTGAGCCTGTCAGGGGTAGTTTGGGGAGTAGTTGTCCCAATACTCCTGGTGTTCTTGAAAAGTTGAAAATTTTTAGGCCCTTTGGTTACTATTTTCTCACCTGGTTCTTTGGCTTGAAATGAAACTTGCATGCAAGCAGGAATTACTTATGCATTCCCTAACAGCATCTGTGCACTGCAGTTCAGGGCTGTCTTTGAGGGTGGAGTGTCTATTACAATTTAAAACCTTGTAAGTGCTTTCAGCACCGTGAACCAACCTTGCGAAATATCCCTTGTTTATGTCCTGCTCCTCCACCACTGCAGTGGTGTTGTTTACACTAATTCAAGCCCTTGGATCTGGCATTTCGCCTGTGCACTTGTCTCCTTTATGACTAAGGTGCTCCGTATTTTATGTTCTAAAATAAATATCTTTGAAATAATCTTAGCATCACAAAGAACATATTTCATTGCCTGGAATCCAGTAAGTTAAACCAGCTAGTTACTTCATGATTTACTGTGTAATTTTCTTGTTTCTCCTACTGTAGCAATGCCATTTTTACTTTTAGCCTTGTCGCATTTTAAATCTTCCTGGCCAAGGTGGATAACTTAGTCAGGTTTACTGGAAAATTCTATTTGCCACTTTTAAGATTCCCTTTAAAGTTAAACAGTTTTAGGGGCATCCTTGTGTCCTGATTAAATTTTCCTGTTTTGAAATATAAATAAACTCCCAAATTTAGATGTTTAAAACACCATGTATCATATTTAAATTCTCAAGCTAGGTAGCTGTTTACTAGATGGTGTCCTCTACTGTTTGTAGGCCTTCATTCTATGCTGCTAAGTTCCAAACACAGCATTGAAAGCATTGAAAGATCAGGGATGGACTTTGGCCTTTTATCCTTGAAAGAAGGTCACTTCTGAATTCCTTCTGGGCCTTTTTGCTCTTTTGGTTCTTGATTGGTTACATCTCCTTTAGAACAGCACTCCTGTTTTTAATAAAGGTACTTTAGATAGAGATGAAGTCTAATAGCCACATTTTATAGGTAGGGAAATTGAGTCCAGGCAGGTCACTCCGAAGTGACTTGTTTGACATCACATTATTGGCAGAACCTGTATGAAGAGGCCAGGTTTCCTGAATCCTATTCTGCTTCCATGAAAGTGGAACCCAGGATTGCATATTGTCTCCATCTTGTAATTTATATGTGTCATTCTTAGTCCATTAGTGATTCAGGTAAGGGCAGCTAGGTGCTACAGTGTATAGAGCACTGGGCTTATAATCAGGAAATCCTGAGTTCAGGTGTGGCTCCAGGTGCTCACTAGCTATGTGACCTTGGGCAAGTCCCTTAACCTCTGTTTGGCTACATTTCCTCATCTGTAAAATGGGAGTAATAAATAGACTTATGTTGCAGGGTTGTTGTGAGGATAAGTAAGATAATATCTGTAAAGTGCTTAGCACATAGTAAGTAGTATATAAATGTTAGTTGATATTATTTTGTCCATGAAGAGGAGCAACCGGTAATTCCTTTCTGTCTCTAAACCTGAGAAGCATAACTAGATCTGGATGGATAAGAGAACTGCATGCAGTACCTTGTGACCATTATCTCTGGCTACATACTACTCCTGATTTAAATCTAACTCTTTAAAATCTGCTCCATTCATTCTGCCAGCACCTGTAGTCCCCACCTTGTAGACTGATGGTTATTGATCTTGAGCCAGAGGCACCATTTCGAGATCCCCATCCCTATCCATTTGGGAGAATTCTTTATACCTTCTCACCACCTTTCTCCAAACTTTTGGTTTTTCACATTTAACTGTTTCCCTCGGCTTCTGGTTTTTTATTTTCTGTTCCTGTAAAGGTCATGTCAGTTAATTGCCCTTTTGCTGTACTCACTATCCCTGGGATTCCCCAGACCAGAACTCCCATCTCTGATCAACAAACCCTTATATCAATTGTCTTCCTTGTTAAACAGTAAGTTTTTTGTGGGGCAGGCACTGCCTTTCTGTATTTGTGACCCTAATATGTGACACTTCTTGGCGCATAGTAAGGAAACAATAATAAACAAATCAAAAATAAATAAATAAATAATGGATTTTCATTCATTCATGTTAACTCTAGCCTTCCAGGCCTTTCTTACTCTGTATTTATGTTGTTTTAATATTAGATTGGCTTTTTAAATGCTAGAATTTAAACAGTTTCTTCTAAGAGAGTTGTTTACACCAAAAACAGTTGGCATGCTTTTTTTTCCCTTACTTCTCAATATATGTAATTAGTTAAAATTATTTCCAAGAGACTTAGCTAAACCCTGTTGATAGGTTTTATAGGGAAGTTGCTTTCAGAGCCATTACAGTTACACTTTGACTGAGGCAACTCACTTGTCTTCCTGATGTCATGGTCCTGTTCGAAAACAAAAGACAGACCACGCCCACAGTTACAACTCTAATTTGCTTCCTAAGGGTACCAGACAGGATGAAGCTGGGCATATTCTACATGAAAGATCCGTGAGGCATCTTTTCTTGATGTTCTCACAGCATAAATACTTTTAACCACCCCAGGAAAGCATTAGTGAGCATAGGGAAAGCCACCCTAAAAAAACACAGTGAAATCCTTAGGAGTTCCTTACTCTTAAGTAAAAAAATCTAGTTTATTATGTCAGTAATATGATTCTTTGAAGCTTTGGGTCATTTTAATTAGATTTTGCAAAAGACTAGACATTATTGAGGTTTTATATATATATATATATATATATATTTATACACATATATATATATTTTAAATAAATATTTTAAATTTCACTGGTATAGGCAGATTCCAGATGATGAAATTCCTTCTACTAATGCTTGTTTGGTATGTTCTCTGCAAAGTAGTTCTGTGTGCATTTATGAATTGCCTGTTATAGAAGAACCTTGGCAACTTAAAACAGTTAACTTTTAAATAGACCAGGCTTGAACTGGAGTTAGCTGGTTCTTTGTGTTGTGCTTAGTGGGGTGAGCTTTTCAAAGTGGAAATGCAAATAAACACTAAACTTTATCAGACATTTAAAAAAAATCAGTTTCTTCCTTTCCCCTAGAAACACCTAGATATTGATGATTCAGTTTAGATTATATGCCCCAGGCAAGCAAGCCAAAAATTCTTATGGGAGAAGTTGGTCATTTGTGGCAGGGAGAGGCTCACAAAGAAGGCATATTTGGAATTACTTAGAATTGTAGGGCTAGATAACTCTTAATTAAAGTGACTTGGCCTGTAATTGTGACTTAATATTCCCCACCTGCAATAGAGAATTTATCTTGCCCAGTTATTAACATTTGTAATTTTCCTTTTCACCAGGGCCAACAAGGTGAATATTGAAAAATTCTAACATTCCTATCAAATGGACATAGTGTATCAGCCCCACTTGTATACCAGGGGACTGTTTCACAAAATAGAAACCTTCCCCTCACCCTTTCCCATTTTAGATAAATACAAGGGTAGAGAGAAACTAACTAAAAATCCTGGTGGGAGAAGAGGGGCCAGGCCAAGCCACTTTTGATTACTCAATAGGTAATGAAAATCTCTCTTTTCTGAATAAGTGTGAAGGTGGATAAGAAAAAATGTAGGGAAGGAGCAGCTTTCAAACTTGCTGAAGATGGGGATCACTCACTAATAGGACTGAATACTGGACAATTAAGTCGAGCATATTGAAAATTTCTTAGGAAGGATTCTCTTCTCTAACCTTACCTAGCATCTGAGTGGTTCTGTGGCCTGGGACACCCCGTAGAATGGAAACATAGAATTGTGAAATAAAGGCCTGTCCCCAAGCTAAGGCGTGTGCTTGATACTGCATGACCTAGGGTTTACCCCAAGCACCCCCAGAGGTAGTTTTGGGTCTGGTTTAGGATTTCCTGAGGATCCCCCCACCACCCACTCTGAATGAACTTTGCTTTGCTTCCATCAGTAAGCTAGCTGACCTCCACTGCTGCAGGACTGTGCTGACTTTGATAGAAGGCTGAGTTTTTAGATGGAGGTCAAAGGCTCCGGAGGACTGAAAACTCAGTCCTTTCCATCCTCTTTTCCTTCAGTGGGGACTGGGGATAACTGGATCACACGTCTGAAATCTTAAAACTGTGCCCAGTTCTTCACGAGGAGCCAACTATTGGTGTCGACTAACAACTTGAGGAGCTTTTTCTTCCAAAGATACTCCGGAAGTGAGGACTGAGTCTGAGTTGAGACAAAATTGGCAATAGGGCAGAGAATTAAGAGGGGATTCTCCAGCTTCAGCCAGAAAGACAGGATTGAAGTTTATTAAGGAATTAAGAAAT
This sequence comes from Vombatus ursinus, assembly GCF_900497805.2. Lineage (NCBI taxonomy): Eukaryota > Metazoa > Chordata > Mammalia > Diprotodontia > Vombatidae > Vombatus > Vombatus ursinus. Next base: position 32,574,285 of record NW_020954546.1, on the reverse strand, counting down.
GTGTAGAGCTGGCTGACTTACTTATTGAATTGAATTCTATAGCCATATTGCTGGCCTTGACTCTTCTGATGAATGTTACTACCATATGAAAGGAGAAAGACCATTTTCCCTTTTTCATTCAAGATTTTAGGCAAAAATAATTTATAATTTTAACTTGTTAAGATGGGATGGGTGGGTTGGGGAGAGGGTGGGGAGATCACACTTCAAATGGCCCAAGGCTGTTTACATTTTAAAATACTAAACTTCTCTTTTCTCTCATTTTTCTGTTCCTCCAAAGACCAGAAGCTTGTGACTTTTCTCTCTGGGTACTTTGTGACGGTGGCCAAATTTAAAGGATGAGTAAGGACCTTCAGATATCTGGGCCTTCTCAAATTCTTATGGGAAGTGAGGGTTGTTACAAATAAATACATACACAATAGACACATTTGTAATTATTTTGAGGGAGAGATATTTGTTTTACTTGGTGTTCCAGGGGCCTGAAATCGAAAGATGTTACTAGTGCTAACACTATTTGCAAAAATATTTTCGAGTCCCATTTCCTGAATGAAGCTGTGCCAAGTATGTTACAGGGCAAATAAGATAAATTAGATGTCTGCCTTTTCAGGGCTTACCATTTAAGATAAATAGGACTGACCCAGAAGAAAATGCTTGTGATATAAAAGATTATTGAACAGTAAATATTAAATGAATACTTAGTTAAGCTTAAATATTTGTAGTTTGTGTAGTTGGTTTTGTAGGACTAGATTATATGCCTCAGAAATATGGGGATTTTATATCTTTGCATTTCCTCTAGTTGGGAGGACAGGTCATTGCATATAGCAGACATTTAAAAGTCTTTGAATCAATGAAAATGGGTTTTTTCACTGTTGGGGCAAAAACTACAGTTCCTTTGTGTGGATTAGTTTCAAGTAATAAAGTATTTAATTTTAAATCTCTAATAACAAAAGCCTTTATTGCCTCTCTTAGTCCACTAAGAACATGAAATCTTTGTATCACATTGCATGGTGAAAGTTAGATTTTTAATGGATTCTCCTGTAAGCTGAAACCCTGATTAGGTCTGTGGAGTAGGTGAGTAGAAATCAAGGGACCTTATTTGGTAGTTTTCTTATAGCTACAGTTTCCCATCTGTGAAATGGGATAAATAACCCCTGGCCTCTCAATAAAGCTCTTGTGAAGGTAAAACTATGCATTTGAACTCTGAGAAATGGTTCTATTTTTTTCCTTTTTTAAAAAACTTGCATTCTATCTTTTGTTTTTACATCGTCTTCATATTCTAAGTATCTCCCTAATCACGCATCTCTTGTAATAAAGAGTAAAAAAGAAGGAAAAATGCAGTTGAGCAAAACTAACCAACATATGAGCCAATTCTGACAATATATGCAGTATTCTATTCCCACAGTCCTCCACATCTGCATAGAAGGGAAAGAGATACTTTTTTCCTCCCTTTTTCTCCAAGGTCAGGTTTGGTCATTATAATTTCACTGTTCAGTTTGGGGTTTTCTTTCAGTTTACATTGTTAAAGTCATTGTGTATATTTTTTATTGGTTTTACATGCATTATTCTGAATCATTTCACTTAAGTCCTTTTCTCTGAATTCTTCATATTTGTCATTTCTTATAATGTAGTAATATTCAGGTATATTCATGTGCCACGATTTGTTTAGCCATTACCCAGTTGATGGAAAAGACTCTTTTTTTTGTTTGCTTTTTGGTGAGGCAATTGGCGTTAAGTGACTTGCCCAGGGTCACACAGCTAGTAAGTGTCGAGTGTCTGAGGCAGGATTTGAACTGAGGTCCTCCTGACTCCAAGGCCAGAACTCTATCCACTGTGCCGTCTAGCTGCCCCCAAAAGACTCTGTTTTCAAAATAAAATGTGCTTAAAATATTTTGATCCATTCTTAAAATGTGAGGCTTTTGTTTATATTAGGTAGTAAAAGATTTTATTACAATGGAGTTGTATTTTCAGATTGATTTTTACTTTGTCAGGGATCAGCAGTCTTTCAGAAGTGCGATGCCAAGTTAGTGATTCTCCGCTAATTTTGACATGAGGTGGGGCTTAATGACTCTTACAGTGTGTAATGTCATGATGAGAATGACAAACTGGTGGTAGCAGTTCTGGCTCTTGTGCCTTTCTTGTGCCCTCCAACAGTCATATGAAATATAGACCCAGTGGGTTCTGGAGGGAATCCACCATATTTCCTGACTCTGGCCCTAGGAAATGCAACAGTAGAGGCCACATCTTAATTCTGCTGTTTCATTTTGTTTTTTCCACCTTATAACCAGGTTTTACCATGTGGGCAACTTGCTGCAACTGGTTCTGTCAAGATGGACATCCTGAGGAGACTCAGCAGCCCCAGGGAGCCAGAACACAAGCATATTCCAACCCTGGTTACAGCTCTTTCCCTTCCCCTGTGGGCTCTGAACCCAGCTGCAAGAACTGTGGGACCCACTTTGGCAGCACAGCCAGGAAGGTGAGCATCAGGCCCTCCTCCCCGTCTGCTGCTGTGTCACTCGACTGTGGCCTTGGGCAAATCAGCTGACCTCATGACTACTCTCAGGAAAATGCTAGTAAGGGTACAAACCCACTTCACAGGATCATGGGGGAAGAATAAAGGAAACCAGTGACAAAGCCCTTTGCACATTGTTCAGTTGTGTCTGATTCTTCCTGACTCTGTTTGGGGTTTTCTTGGCAGAGATCCTGGAGTGGTTTACCATTTCCTTCTCCAGCTCATTTTACAGATGAGGAACTTGAGGCAAATAGGGTTAAGTGACTTGCCCACAGTCACAGAACTAATAAGGGTCATAAAGATGAGACTTCCTAATTCCAGGGCTGGCGCTCTACCCACAGTGCTACCTGCCTGACCAATATAACAAGACACAAATGGAATTTAAGCTGCTACCTCCCTGAGTTGTCTGAGTGCAAAAATTTGTTCTCTTTATTGAGGACAATTTCAAGGATCCCATAAGAACAGGAAGGGCCTAATAGGAGAGACTGAGTTGCAATTTGTTTCATTTGAAATGCTTTGTAGCCACTCTTTGGAGATAAGCTGGCAGAAAGGAAAGCGATGTACAATGTAATGGTTTATGGCTGTCGGCCACCACTCAGGCTGATGCCCAAGTGATCCCAGTATGTTCCCAGTGGCCAAAGAGTTAGAGGGACAATAGGGAGAAGACCCTGATCCTTAGAAATAGCTCCGGAACCCACTCTTAAAGGAAGATGGAGGTTTGGGTGCTGGGAAAACCCCTTACTTAATGATTCTTTCTCCAACTTAAGACTTGTGGAGGATGGGCATTTTTAGTCTTGGGCATGAATGTGACTAAGAGCTCGGGCAGAAGGCAGAACACTCGTGTATGGGATTGGTCATTCTCCTAAGAATTCATCATCAGAGAATGCTTCATGTTGACAAATATCCCTTTGTGGAGTCAGAATGGTTGGTTTAGGAGCCAGTTTGCAGCTTGAGACAGTGTTTAAAGCAGACGTGTAGTCACACTCCTACCTGTCACCCAGTGACAGAAAAGTCGTTTGATCCAGATACCAATAATGGAAAGGTTTTCTGGCTTAGTTGAGCCTCCAAGTTCCATCTGGGGCTATCAAAGTTGCTCTTTCTGCTTTTATTCAACTCAGTCTCTCAGTGATGATTAACTGTGTGTAGAACATAGTGCTTACCCAGGGTGGGGAAGATAAAGTTTGGATAAAGCACGGGCCCTGTCCTCATGTCGCTTATAGTCTAGGAGGGGATTTCAATACCAACATAGGGAATAACTAATAATCAAATAGATCTGAGATCTCATCATCTGTAGATAAGTCCTTCCTTCCACCACAACTGGTCCTTAGGGAATTTCAATTTAGTCTTCTGTATGGTCTGGGAAATAAAAGTCATCACTTAGTGAATGGATTTTAAGCATTGTAAGCAATATAAACAGGGACCAAAAGGGGTTAGATAATGCAGAGAGCAGTTCCACTTGGCACGTTGATTATCTGGAAGGAGCAATATGAGATAAGGCTGGAAAGAGAGTGTGGCAGCAGGTTATGGAGAGCTTGCAGGCCGGGGCAGGAACAGGGAACCGGGGCAGATTCTTGTGCAGACAAGTGACAGGACATGAACACATCTGTTTATGAGAAAGATGCTGACAGCAGTGGGATGAGGGGAGGGGAAGATGACAGCGTTGGAGGGAGAAATTTGGCAGTGAGCCACATAAAAGTTATAATAATAAATCACGTTGATAGAATGCTAACAATTTGCAAAGCCACTTCAGTATTCATTATCTTGTGTGGTTTAATTTACCAAACTCTGTGACTTAAGTGGGGCATAGATTATTCATTTTACAGATGAGAAAACTGTGACTCAGAGAGGTTAAGCAAGTTGTCCAGGGTCATCACTGCCTGCTGGCTTAGTGGGGTAGCAAGGTGGTGCAGTGGATAAAGTTTGGGGTCTGGAGTCAAGAAGACCTGAGTTCAAATCCAGCCACAGACATGTACTAGCTGTGTGATCCTGGGCAAGTCACTTAACCCGTTTGCCTCCATTTCCTCATCTGTAAAATGGGGATAATAATAGCACTTAAGTCTCAGAGTTGTCATGAGGATCAAATGAGATAATATTTGTAAGGTACTTAGCCTAGTGTCTGGTGCAGAGTAGGCATTATATAAATGTTAGGTTCATGATGATGATGATGATGATGATGATGATGATGACAACAACGACAACGACGACTGGTAAATGACAGCACCATGACTAGAATTCTGGTCTAAGGGGATCTTTCCGTTAGGCCACACTGCTTTTCTAATCTAGGCCACAGGTGATATGAAAGTTAGTGAGATCTCCATGAGTGTGAGAAGGAGGAGCGCTGTTACAGGGGTTAAAGGAGGAAAGGAGAGCCACTGAAGGGAATTTGGAAGAGGAGTGTCCTGAGAGCTGGGGAGCAAGGGCTGGGCTTGCTCACCAAGGTCACATGTTGTGGGGAGGCCACTGAGGAAGAGAAGTGAGAAGTGCTCCCCGTCTTGGTTGGGAGGTGGGTGGAGACTTAGAAAAGTGCAGCTTCATGGAGACCAGGGAAGATGGAAGAGAGGTGGCAGGGCTTTGAGGAAAGGCAAAGTGGGGAAAATGAGGAAGCAGACCCAAGAATGGAGGCCGCTTAGTCCAGAATTGTGACAGTGAAAAAAAAGTCAGATTTGTGGGGTTGGGGCAGCGTTTAGGTAAAAGGTTTCTCAAGGGCATGGCCACTTCTATTTTAAGCTCCTTGAGGATGGAAATTTTTTTGTTTTCTCTTTGTATACATAGGTTCTTGATAATGTTTATCAAATTGATTATTTGAAAGTAGGGAAGGTGCTTGTAAAGAGGAAATGCTTGAAGTTGAGTCAGAGAAAGGTAGGCCAAGGTTCTGGAGGAGGAGGTGGTAGGCCATGGATAGAGAGGGCACATAGAAGGGTTTGGTAGCTGCCGTGGAACAGGGCCTGGTGATGTTTTTGAAGGTGGGGGGAACTAAAGGAATGGGTGCTGTGCTTCATACTTGAGAGGTCAGCTGGGGAACAGGAAAGACCTCATTTTGAAGGTGGTGCCTGCCCTGAGTCTTGAAAGGAAACGGATTCCACATGTGGAGGGACAGTATTCTAGGAGTGAGGAATAGCCAGCTGGTGCAAAGAGTTTCTTATATGAAGAGTAGCAAGTATGACTAGACCATAAAAGGTGGGGGTGGAAAGGAATAATGGATAAGAAGGCTGGCAAATGACACTGTGAGCCCGGGTGGCCATGTGGACAATGGACTGGAGCTGGGGGAAGACTGGAGGCAAGGAGACCGATTGGGAGATGCTGAGGGCCTGAGGTAAGGTGGTGAGGTTGTGTGTGGAAGTGGAAGGCAGGGGACAGGTGCAGGAAGTGTTGTGGCATTGGAAACTGCAAGGAATGGTAACATGTGGGACGTGTGGGGTGAGCGAGAATGAGGAGTCACTGCTTGGGGTGATGGAGAGGATGGCGGGGCCCTGGACAAAAATAGGGAGGTTAGAACAAAGAGAATGAGCTTTGGCCTGTGGTAGGCACTCGGAATACTTCCAGGGCGTAGCAGGTGCTTATCAGAGATTTGAGTGAATGGAACAGAGTAAGAGATAGGATATGCTGGTAGTTTGGTTGAGGAATTGGTAACATAGTTTCATCTGCTTCCAACACCCCCCCCCCCCCCCATGACTTTCTTTTCCTTGTTTTTCTTGGCAGCATTTTTGGGTGCTTAACATTTTAGTTAAGTACTTTGGACAATTCCATAGAAACATTTCCTGAGATAATTCTTCTTCCAGCCACCTCGCCCCTGGCTTGTTTTGAGCAGATTTTAGTGTTTACCAGCAGTGTTTTCTTTGTTAATTCTACCTATGTTTGTTGACCACTAGGTTGCTTTTTGTTTTCTTTTCTTTCTTCTTTCCTGTCTCTTTAGACTAGGATTTTAGCCTCAGGCATTATTTTACTCATTTATGGCGCATCTTAGAGAGCTACTTATTCAGAATCCCTGGTGAGCAGAATTCGTGGTTAGCTATAGCTCATATTTAAATGTTGCTCTCTTTGCGTTTTGATCTCGCACCTAACAAGCCAAGTACATTTGGAGAGAAGACCCCAGGACCCCTGGGAACCTCAGTGATTGGTAGAGCAACTCAAAGCTTTTATAATTTATTAGGTATTTTGCCAAGCTGTGTCTTGTAAAACTACATTGTCTTGAGTAATGTTCCTCTTCACAACCTGAGGCTTTGTGACTCTCAAGTCTCTAGATGTCCATAGCTATCTTCCTAAACTTGGACTAATTGAGTACATCACATTCCCAATGGAAAAGCTTCACATATGGATGAACTTAAAAAAAAAATACATCCATTTTCCAGTTGGATGCTGTTGTTCCCAGAGTTGCTATAATCTTCATGCATGTGGGTATGCAGTTCAGTCAGCCTGTCTGAAAATTTTATTGTGGCACCAGAACAGTTTGGAGATTGGCACTGGGCTGGTTTTTTCCTGAGCATCAAGAGTCAAAGTTGAGATGAGACAAAGCTACATGTTAAACACATAGAACACATTTATTTCTATTTTGGTTATTATGTTGGTGGCATATGTGAAAGAGAATGAACTGTCTGAAGCTTTGGTTCAATTCCCTTCATAACTCTTGAATATGAGAATCTCACTCTTAGAGGGATGACACACCTTCATTTAGTTTGGAGAATTCCCAGGATACACAAGTGTCAGAGTCTTCAGGGTTTCTATGTTTAAAAGCAGTGAAGCAGACCTATGTAGATTAAAATGTAAGTTCAGAGAAAGGAGAACAGGTTTGTGGCATCTTTGAAGGATTAATGAGAACCTTTCCAAGGTGATGCCTCCAAAGGACATGAATGTGACCTGCTCTTCTTTTTGGAACAGAATTTGGCCTAATGTCACCATGATCTCTTACCCTGTGGGAGGAACAGCTGGGACACTTAGGCGTATATTGCTTTTGGAGCTATAGGTTGGCAAACTCTAGGTATGTCCCATGACTATTTATATGTCCACTGCCAGACAGTACCAGCTTACACGTCAGATACTTGACTCATACTTTCTAAAAAAAAATAGTATATGCTTTCCCAAATAAGAACCCTGATATTCTAATAACTGTCTAAATATTTATCTTGGATGTGGTCTTATGTTCCACCAGGTTCCTAGCATCTCAGTTAATCTCATTGTTGTCAGAAGGCCGCATCATCGTGGTCAAATTGTGGCTAGATTTGGAGTTGGGAATATGGTTGGGGCAGTTTGCCACAGGGTTCTGTGAGGCCTGAGAAGAACCTAACTTGATTATCTGCCAGTCGATCTGATAATCCTGTCCTCCAGCTCCCCCACTGGGCTTTGTGAAATGCGTGGTACCGTGTAAGAGGTGCGAATTTTCTTGCTGAGCCATAGCACTGACCAGCCCCGTGCCCAGCTAGCTACCTCATTCCTACAGCCTGACCCTGTGCTCATTTTCTCCCCCTTCCTTCCACTGAGCAGCACACGTGTTTGGACTGTAAGAAGAATTTCTGCATTTCCTGCTCGAGCCAAGTAGGGAATGGTGCCTGCCTCTGCTATCTCTGCCAGCGTTTCCGAGCCACAGCCTTTCATCGAGAAGAGCTGATGAAAATGAAGGTGAAGGACCTGAGGGACTATCTCAGCCTCCATGACATCTCCTCTGAGATGTGCAGGGAGAAGGAGGAACTGGTGTTCTTGGTGCTTGGTCAGCAGCCGGTGATCACGCAGGAGGACAGGACTTGTAATGCCCCTTTCCCCTCAGGCCTTCCTGAGCATCAGGCCTTCCTGGCCCAGCCTCATACCAGCACAGCACCTCCTACCTCTCCCAACCTCCCTCCGTCACCGGCACAGCCCACCTCCACTCCCTCAGCCCAGGCTCAGGAAAACCAGCAGGTATGGGCCTGTTTTCAGTCTATGCTACTCTGGGCTCAACTGCCCTCTGTCTCCAACTTCTGAAACCTAGAAGTTGGAGAGTGTGCATATGTGTGGTTCTGATTTTCTTGAACTCCTTCCCTCTATATGTAAGCTCCCTCTATTCATCTTTGTTTTCTGTAGTCAGGAGCTGCTTACTGGACATTGCTTTAGCAGCTTTAACAAGGACGAAGTGGCGCTTGCCTGGATGGAGGCTCCTAGTAGATGATTTGAAACCTGATTTTATTCCCTTTCTTGTTTGTAATTTGCTGAACGTACTTCTTTTGGAGCTCTTATGATGATATAGTCTAGCCTTCTACTCCCCTCCCCCAGATTTGAGAAAATCCACGTACCAGGCTCTGAATTCAGCCACTTGTCAGAATAAGCATATTCAAAACACACCAGACATAAAAACCTGTCATTCCCACCTTGTCTTTCAAGGGAAGGATAATCTTAATTTTCCAAACTTTACCAGTAGGCCTAGAAAATGATGCACCTGCTGTGGGGGTTCTGTGATCAAATCCAAAAAATGACCTCTTTTCCCATGGCTCTGCTTCAGTCTTCAGCCAGTTTTATGGCCCAAACAAAGAGGCCTTGTTTCTGTCTCACTGTGTGCCAGGGAGCAATGATCCTCTGAGAGCCATGAATCTATATGGAGGTGCCTTAGTTACCCTCTTACTTACTTCTCAACACAGGGGTAGATTGGGAATCAGAGGCCTGGTTTCCACTATTGGCTTTGTTACTGATTCTTGAGTCCCCTTGGACAAATCCTTTCGGCTATTAGCCTTTAAATCGAAATGGGGATAGTCCTTGACCTCTTTCTATTTCCATAGGATGTTTGGAGGGATTAGTGAGCTATCATCTATAAAGAGCTTTGAGCTACTTAGGGAGAGGTGCCTGGTATTAAAAGTCTGTTCTTATTTCCTCCCATGTGTTCTGTGGCCTGCTCCTTCTTTACACAGTTCATTTCACTTGTGCCAGGATTTGGTACCTTGATTCAGCTCTTAATGGGCACTGAAGTAGGAAGTCCAGCTCGAGATCATAATTTTAACTGCATTACAGTGTTTCACTGGATATATGGCTTGGACACTTGAGAGTTTTTCATTGTCTATACGATACCCTTTGGCTTTCTCTTGCATCAGCTTCAGCTGCTAAAGCCTGGGCCTTCCAGAGCACTAATAGTATGTGTTGGGAAGATTATAACTAGGAAAGAAACTTGAGGAAGGAATGATTTTTCTTAGAAAAATTTTGCTGGGTCTTCCATGGATGAGAATGAATAGAAGTGCTCGGTTTTTAATGAGGTCATTTTCTCCAGGTCACGCTGACAGGACACCAAGATACCTGTGCGAATGGCCACAAGGATAGAAGGTCACAAATTACAGACACAAGATGTTGTTGATCACTTTTCCCTTGATGCTTTCTGAGTTCTTGCCTGTTGGGCATGTCTTGAGTATCTTCTGGGCAGGAGGGCTGGCAGGTGGTAGAGGTGTACTTATTTTGCAAAAAGAGAAAAACAACAGTCACATGTTTCCCCAAACTACATACCAAGATGGCAATGGAGCTAGGCCTTCTTTTACTTCAGAGCTGTGGAGTCGTCATAGCATTATTGGAGTACAGAGTGTGTATAACTTTGAGCAGGTTCTCTGAACACATTTCAGTTTCCTAGTAATGAGAATAAAATAGATAGTAATTAAACTCCCCCCCCCCCACCCCTGCCCAAACCCTTTAATCAGTTTAAAGCAGGCCTGTACAACTTGCTGGGCTGGCCTGGCCCCTTGCCACAGCTTGCAGCACACCAAAGGGTTTCCTCTGCATTCAAAGGGTGTTTTCCTCTACATTTTTCCCTGGCCCCCTGAAATCCTTTGGAGGGCCGCAAGTTGTGCAGGCCTGCTTTCAAGGATGGCAAGAGGCTGATTTGAGAGTCATGTATGAAGTAGCTTGCTGGTAGAAATCAACTGGAATCTTATGAACCCCAGCTCTTTGTAGATTGAGTAGTAGATGGTTGGGGACGTAAGGTAGAATCTGTTCCTCAAGTTTATTCCTTCACTAGTATTCCAAGCATTGAAGGGGAGGAAGAGGTAGTCTGATAGCAGAAGGAATCAGACTCTTGTAGGGCTCTGGTTTGGTACATATTCTAGGTTGGTTTCAGGGGAAGGCACTAGTTTATGGACAGAATCCTCTCGATGTTGGTGAGGGAAATCCAGGTATTTTACTTTTAAATGACACAAGAAATCCCTACTACTTAACTCTTAGGGGAAATCTTCCACACATTCTAGGTGGGGACATTTGAAGTTTTAGGATCCTATGCAGAATAACTCTCTTAAGGGGAAAATTGTGCACATTTTTATGCTAACATGGTATGAGGGTAGAGTGTTCAGATCTAGGGAGATGTTAATGCCATCGTACTATGCCTTGCTGAGACCAAACAAGTACATCACACTCAATTCCAGGTATCCCATTTGAAAGGGAATGTTGGCAAATAAGAGAGCATGCAGGGTGGGCTAGTAAAAAATGCTGAGGGGCCCAGAAATCATATCCTATGAGGAATCATTGAAGGGATGGCTTGGAAAAGAGGAGGCTTTCAGGGGATGTGATAGTTGTCTTCAAATATTTGAGTGTTGATATTACTAATACCTGACTTTTTTATACATTTTCAGTTGATACTCATAACAGTTCTTTGTAGACTTGCTCTGTGTATTTGCTGAAGGCAGAAAGTATCAGGTGGAAATTATGGAGGAGGGAGATTTTGGCTAGATATGATGGCTGACTTCCTGACAGTTTGAGCAGTCTAACATTGGAATGGTCTTGCCTAGTCAAGTAGTAAGTTCCTTCTCTTTGTACACCTTCAGGAGTAGGGGATGAGATTCTGGAGCTGCTGAGAAGGGAGGAGCGCTCTGGAGTAGGTGTTCTCCAAGGCCCTTCCCACTCAAAAGATGCTGTAACTCCATCTACATTCCTCAGTCCAAGTCACTGGTGTGTGGTGGATGCTTACTAAGTGATACAAATAAATGAGGCATAAATACAAGTGGGGCACCGTAGCCCTTGTTTCCTGCCTCTTCTCATTCTCAGCCTCAATGGTGCCCACCAGGGTTAATGAATCATGGCTAATAGGAGCCATTATCCATGAGCCAGGAGCTGTGTAGTTATTTTGAATGGTTTTTATGTGTCTTTTTTCACAGTGCCTACCTCCGGAAAAAGTCTTGCTAGGTGAGATCCCATTTGGGGGCCATTGTCTTTGGATGCTTTTCACTTTTGTTGAGCTCATTGTCAGGTCTATAGTATAGTATAAAGGGGCTGGTACTGCAGAGTCCCAGCTGTTACCCAAGACTGCCCTGAGACTTCCCTACAGCTATGACTGCAGTTTTCTTTCCTACAGGCTAATGGCCATGTGCCCCAGGACCAAGAAGCAGTGACGTGCCTGGAGAATGTAGCAAGCGCTCCTATGGAGGATGAAACTCAGGTGAGGCAGCTTAAGTGTGAGTCTGATCCTTCCCAGCTGTTGCTGAAATACTGGGGAGGGGTGACCCCTAGGGAATCCCATTCCTGTTGTGGAAAGAAGTATTTCCATGCTGTACAGTTGTCAGTGGGGACTCAGCACCCTGAAGAGCACAGGGCAATGCTTAGCTTAGGCTCCGTTATGATTGTCCTTGTAGTTATTGCTGAGGGCAGGTTTCCCATGGTACTGTTTAACTAACTTTCATTCCTCTTTCCAGCCAGTGCCAGGAAGAACAAATAGGAGCTATAGTCACAGATCTCCCAGGCTCTTTGACAAACTACAGCAAAGGCAGGGAATTGGGGAAGGTTTGAAGCCAGGGCTGTAAGAGTAGAGGACTGAATGTCAGGGAAACTGCCTTCCTGTAAGAGCGGGATTCCCTCTGATAGTCACAGTGACAGAGCATTGCATGGAACTGAGTCTAGAACCGGGGTTCATGGAGCTAAGAACTGTTTCCTCCCTTGGACGTTAGGGGCCCATAATCTAGGACCATCACTGAAAAGAAGCTGATAGTGCTTCAGGACCTGTGGAGAGAAACCGGGATCATTGTTCACCTTTTGTGCTTTGCAGTCTATTGACTCTGAGGACAACTTGGTGCCAGGGCGGAGAGCCTCACTGTCTGATCTGGTGAACGTGGAGGACATTGAGGCCCTCACTGTGCGGCAGCTCAAAGAGATCCTGGCTCGGAACTTTGTGAATTACAAAGGCTGCTGTGAGAAGTGGGAGCTGATGGAGAGGGTGACCCGGCTGTTTAGGGAGCAGAAAGACCTCCAGCATTTGGGTAACGGGCAGCTTTGGGGCTCATGCTTGCTCTCTTAGGTGATTTTCCTTCTGTCTAGATCTGTGTTCTTCTGAACTCTGAGACATTCCCTATGCTTTTGGAATGGGAAGGGGAAAACGCTGCTATTGCCCCAGAGAGAGCTCTCTACCCTGTGGGTGCTCCTAGAATGTATCCTCCTACTCCACAGAGGATTTCTCTAAACTCTCTGGCTGTGTTGATGACAGCAGCCATGTTGTTCGTGGGTCCCCGTTTCCCCCACCCCCGGGCTTAGTCCTGTAGTTTTCCAGTACACATACCCTCTCTTCCCACTTGGTTCATGTAGCCTGCAGCAAAATGCCTGTTTCTGAGGCAGGGCCAAAGGGACTTAACGGTTGTTATCCTATACTGTAGACGTGGTGGGACAGGCAAACTACTGTCACAAGTTACTGGCACACAGGGTATGCCTATAGGGAAAGAATTCAGAAGTAAACTTGGAAAAAAGGGGAGGAGCTTTTCTCGTCTCCCATGTCTCCAAATAACATTTTACTTTTCTTTCTGTTGCAGTGTCTGGCACCGTAGATCAAAATGGTATGTACTGTTTATTTTCTCTGAGAACTGGCTTAATATTTTTTCCTTCCTTTTCTCTTCCTCCCTTCCTAATTTTGATTCCTATTAACCATCTAAGAGGTTTGAGTATCTTGGTATCACAAAGAATTGTGTGAGAAATTTGGAGGTAACTCAGGCTCGTCCACATCTTTCTGACATCCCAGCTCCTCCCCTGATGATGGCAGAACGCAGCACACCCTTGAGCAAGCTCATTTGCAAGTCTCTGTGTTGCAGAGTTCAGAAGCTGCAGCTCATAAAATATTTAACAAAGCTAGTAGTGGCTTACATCACACTCACCCTATTTTTCATTTTCTTGGCACTGAGGTGTTTCCGCCTCCCCCATCTTTTCCCTTGATAGACTGTGTGGGGCGGTCTTTGAGACAGAGCTGTAGGCTGACTCCTTCCCAGCACCGTCAGTGGCAGATTGTGCTGACCAGATGGAAGACATTGAGCTTTTGGGGAGCCTTGTTAGTGCGGAGTCCCCAGAGTGGGAAGTTTTGGGTTAGGCTATTTTCTTGGGAAGTGTACAGAAAGAACACAGGCAAACGGACTAGTGTTCTCACCTCAGTTACCTTCTTCTGAGCCTCAGTTTCCTCTTCCTTGGTTGCTAGGAAAGATCGGCTAGTCTGAAAAGTCCCCGTGCTGAAGATGTTCGGGCTGGGACGTCAGCGTGATCTCTTCTGAAGGCAGTAGTTTAAGATAATGGGGATGGGGCTACTTACATTTGGGCACCTCTTTGAGCTTTTCAGAAAGCTACCTACAGACACCATCTCATCAAATGGGCCTTGGCTCCATAGAAGAGCTTGGTTTGGGAGCGGAGGGATTCTCCAGTGTCATGGTGCTGTTCTCCTGAGAAACAGATATTACTCCAGACTAGGAAATAGAGCAGCCCGTGCAGCTTTCTTTTCTGTTTTGCTTTCCTTGTTCCTTGTTCCTCAGGTTAACTGAGGCAAGAGGAGAACAAATCATTGAAGTTCAGATAACCCCCCCCCCAAAAAAAATTAAAAAAACAAAAAGAAATTCAGATAACCCCCTAACGCCTTTGGCTGATGATGATGTAGAATTCCCAAATCCTTTTCATTTGATTTTCACCTCTTCCCATTGGCCTTGTCCAGAAAAGAGAAGGAAAAGGGGGAGCAGAGCAGCTGAGGAGTGTGGGTGGGTGATTGTTAGTCTGCCAGAGGGCTAAGCAGGCCCTGTGTGTGATGGAGCACAGGGGCAGTAAGCGCTCTCACTGATAACAGCTGATTAAGATGGGTTCTTCTTTCTGGCTTTGGCTGTGCTAAGGCATCAACTCCAGGAATCCAGGCCCTCCATCTGGAGCTGGGAAGGAAATCACCCTTCATTTTCCATCGGAGGAAACTGAAACCCAGAGAGGTTGTTCCAGGTCACGTCTGTTACCGAGGGAGTCAGTGATAGACTGGTGTTTGAACCAAGATTGTCTGCCTCCAAATCCAGTGTTCTTCCCACTGTGCCACGCTGTGTCCATTAAGAATGCAGCTGCTGTTAATGTATCTTAACACTGTTCTAGGGACCTTGGCTGCCACGTCAGTATTGACTTACACTGAGTCTGCCCTCCCCTCCAACCGTGATGTCCCTTTCCAGTGCCCTGTGGCTAGGCCAGGGCTCCCCGCCTCCTTCTGCTCGTGTGCATTGTGCACCCAGCCTGGGGGCCCACTGCCTCCTCCTATCCTTGGAAGTACAAGGTTAGCTGAAGCTAGCTAACCATAGTGGTCACCAGTACCTATTCATGGGCCTGCTTGCATTCTGCCAGAAAGATGGAGCTGAAATTACTGTAGATGAGAGAAGGCAACCATGACTTGTTTTCTATTCAGTTAGCAAGATAGTCCAGAGAATTGTGGAACTTTACAGCCCTATCATTTCACAGTGGAGAAGGAAAGGGAGGCTCGGAGAGCCCTAAAACTCACTCGGGGTTACAAAATGAGGTACTTGGCAGAACTGGTTCAGGAATTGAGGTTTTTTGATAGCCAGTTCAATGTCTGGCATCCTAAAGCGAACCTAACTCACTATTACATCACTTGATTGAGAATGAAAACAACTATACTGTGCCATAGGATGAGGAAGAATCGGAGCTTAGTTGTTGCATAAAGCTAAAAAGAGCTCAACCACTTTAACTTGCAAAGGAATTTCCTACCCACAAATTTTCTGCCTATTAAGTTTAAAAAGTTGGAATTTCTTTCCTAGAAAAAAACTTAAATGGAGCTCTTTTGGCATACCTGTGTTAAAAAAGGCTCTTTTCAATTTGCCCACCCTTTTGGAATGAAGGTAAGAATATCAGTGCCTTCCTGGGTCAGGGCAGTGGTCCATTACTACTTATGATGGTGGACATTTTGTTGGAAAACATGGTTGCTTTCCAGGACATCATTCTCAGAAGGTTATGGATCTTGGTGGGGTAGGAAGCATACTGGTTTAGGAGCTAGGAGATGCCTGCTGTCATGAACAGCTCTGCTGGTGGCTTTATCGCCCGAGCCTCAGCTTCAGGTTGCACTGGACTAGAGGGTTTTAACCTAGGGTTTTTGGGTGGATTATTTTGGGAGGGTGGGGGGATGGGGAGGTAGCTATGAACTTGGATGGGGAAAAAAAACCATTTCTTTGTTTTCAATGATCTTTGGTTTCCTTTATAATCCTATGTATTTTGTGCATTTAAAAACATTCTGAGGAGTCCAAAGGCTTCCCCACACTGCCAGAGGTCCCAAATAGTCTTTTAACCCAAGCTACTCTCCCTCTGTTTTATACTTAAACCTTTCCTGAACCTATTTATATTTCTAAGTAGTGGCTAATTTAGGGGTAACAGATCTCTTTCATGACACTGAAGTGCTTTACATTTGTCCAAAAACTACATTTTTCAGACATCAAGGGCTTCTTTAACTGAGTCTTAATGTTTTGGGGTTCAGTGATGAGTCACCCAGACCATGACATCCTAAGAGAACACAGAAGAGAGAAATGATCAGAGCTGGGTGGGTTAGTCAGGAAAGGCTTCCTGAAAGGAGTTGGATTTTTAGCTGAATTTTGGGGATTCAGGAGAGTTTGGCTCTGACATCTTCCTTGACCACTTGCCTTTTTTTGTTTGTGTGTGTAGGGGATCCAGCGCCATCTAGTGCAGAGGAAAATATATGTAAGATCTGCATGGACTCACCTATCGACTGTGTCCTGTTGGAGTGTGGCCACATGGTCACTTGTACCAAGTGTGGGAAACGGATGAACGAGTGCCCCATCTGCCGCCAGTATGTGATCCGAGCTGTGCATGTCTTCAGATCCTGATGGCTAGAACCAGGCCCTTCCATACCCTATGGGGCAAGTCGGTTCACCTGTGGATCCACTGTGAGATTTGCAAAGTATCACCCCAAAGCCACGGCCAGCAAGGACAGAAAGAAACCCTGGGAGCTTTCTGCTCGTCTGGTCAGTTGCGCCCTTTTCACCACAACATTTTCCATCTCGGTGTTGGATCTGATAGGGCTCCCTTAGCCAATGGGGATTTATTAGCCCTGCTTGGGGCAGAAATCAAATGGGCTCAGTCCCCGTTTCACACGATCAGTTGGTGACAGTAAATTTGTGATGAACACAAACTTCCCAGCACTCAGACCACATTGGAGTACTTTTTCCTCCCTTCAATACAAACCATAGTTATTAAGGATCTTTTTCTGCAAAATTATCCCTTGATATCTATTGTAAATTCATCCCTCTGTGGAGACAACTCAGTGCTGATTTTTTAATCATTCAGAAATCTTGGGGTTTTTTTTCCCTATTATACACATGGCTGTATTTTCTGTCTCGTGGCTTGAGTTTAATTCAGTCACCATTAATCTCTCTCCTCATGTCTTCCTTTGGTTTCTTCAGCTCAAAAGGCATTAATGTCCTGAAGAGTGAGTAACTGGCTATGAATGCTCTCACTGAAACTAAAAGGACGGTGTGCTATTAAACAAAAGCCACGATGTCTTTTCCTGTCCCACCTGCCATGTTGTGGGGAGGCAGGGGACTCCAACTATCCCCATGGAGTTTGGCTGGCTCCTGTCTTGTCATTGAGCCCCTTGTTTGGTGCCTTAATTAGACTGACAAGAAAACAGAATTTTTCTGCCCGTGAATCTTTCGCCTGTTGAAAATGAATCTTTGAAGGTTGTTGAGAAGTCTCAACATAATAGTTGATTACCTGAGTGCATGATGGGAAGGTATTTGTCTCTATAACGACTTACAGTGACTTGTTAAGGCTGCCTGATGAAGCGGTGTCATTCCCGAGATGGACTTCTCATTGCTGTCTCTTTACTTACTGTGGAAGCCAAAGAGACATTTGGCTTGCACATGATAGAGAAATTCTGAGTCCCAGAGAGAGAGGGGAGAACTTACTGTGGACTCACATTTGCCTTGGCCATCCCTTGAGGTGTTAGTGGAAGAAAGATGTGACTTTTGATTCAGCAGCCCCAGTAGCATCTCTTCAGTCCCATCCCCTTGATGGAAACGATTGCCTCCTGCTAGTTCTTTGAGCTGAGTCTGCTTGGTTCTTGGTCCTCCATCATCCTGAGACTTGGGTCAAGGTTCTTTCAGCATACAGCCATACTTCCCGTGAATGTACTCAGTGGGACAGATAGCACAAAGTCCTGCAACATGGCTTCTTTCCACTGTTGGACAGGTAACAAAAAGCCTTAAAACTCCCAGGCATCTTGGGGGAACTCCTGGTTCCCATTTCTTTTCTTCTCCTGTTGTTTCTGTTTGGTATTAGCAGGAAGTCTGAACTGGCTGATAGAGGAATAGCACGGCAGTGAGCAGGCTTACTGTGTTGGCAGAGAGAGCCCAGGGACAGCAGCAGCCTGGGTCTTCTGTCTTGAGCCAATCTAGGGACTCTTTCTTCTCAGGGGCCTGGGTTAATTGAGAAAGCCCCTTGCTAATGCAGTCAAGCACAAAGCAAACCAGGTGCCTAGTGACTTAGCAACTATGCAAAACTTACCCACCTAGAGCCTTAGCAGACCCCACTGTGCAGCCTTGATCCCTTTAAATTGTAAAGGGTGAACTACTGCTTTGGAAGATAGAGGTGAAATTGCTCTCTCCTAAGGAGAACAGTAATATTGGTACGGACTTTGTAATGATTCCTTTTCCCCTAACTCACTTTGGAAAGAAGAGACGATTTCAGGAAGGAATTGTCAGCTAAGTACTCATTTGTTTATTTGGATATTAGATCGGGTCTTGGGGATCACATTCCAGAATCTTCACCCTTTTCAAACCTGAAAATTAATGATGAAGATTCATTGTCTCTCTGTTGCTGCTTGACACCACGGTTTACAGCCCATAGTGGTTCTGAAAAGGGCTGTTCAATTGTCAAATGACTCCACTGTGAAATAAGTTAATAGGTATGCAAATCAGTCATCATTTAGAAATAAGCTCAGAGCAGGAACAGGCCCTCTACCCATTTGTTGCCTTCTTTCTCGTCTGAAGTTGGTGGCAGTGTTCTGCCTTCTGGGCTTAGGAGGCTTTCCACATCTGGAAAGTGACCCCTTTACTGGATGAGCTGAGGATGGGGAGCAGACCTGCATAACCAGCTCCCTACTTGGTCATCAATCAGAGCCCCACCAGTCTTCAGCCTGATACATATCCGACAGGGGGTGGATTATTTTAGAAGAATGTGACAACTTAGTCTGTTTCTTTAAATTTTCTTGGTGGGTGATTTCTCATCCAAGGAAATATCCCAATCTTGTGTTAATTTTTTATTTTGACAGAAATTGGGTGTTTAAGAATCATGTATGATGTCCAAGTGAGAAATCTGATTTTACTTCTGAGTTACTCCTTGCCTCCCTCCCCACATCCTGGAGTACTTAACTTTCACTGCAATGGCTAATTACTCTTATGGCATTTTCTTTATTTTTGATATGATTGCTATGAGATTTCTGGTTAATGAGACTTCTAGAAGACTGGTTCAGAGTCTAGTGGTACAGATGGATCCAAACTATGAAAAAGCTGTAAAGAAATGAGTGCTTCGTGTACATTAATGTATAAATTTAAGTCTTTTGAATGTTTCTGAGCTGCTTGAAGTAGCTGATACTGAGATTCTCTCTGACTTCTAGTGGGTGTTAAAGCAAGCCCAAATGTGTATTTTTTTGTTACAGAGTTATGCTTTATAATTTTGTAATAAAGTTTAAATATGATTGAAAAGGCCTGCTTTGCTATCTGGTGTGACATTGTACACATGAGCACCTCATAGCGGGAGTGGACAGAAGTTCAAATCAACCAACATTAAACTTTATGTGCAAGGCTCTGTATTCTGTACTTTGTACATCAGACTTTATAAATAGTGGTTCCTTACCCTTCAGTCTTCAGTTTTTCTGCTTCCAGTGAATATTTATAAATCAGAAGTTAAGTGCATGCAGTTTGCTGCTCACTTTAAAAAGGAATCCTGGTAGCTCCACAAATGTCCCAAAATAGGGGGTTAACTCTGAGGGGTCTGGGATTTGGATGGGAAGAAAATCACATCTTTATTTCTATAGAATTGGTTTCCTTTTTAAACCTTTATATTTTATTTTAGTCAACTAAAAACATTCTGAGAAGGACTCTATAGGTGTCACCAGACTGACAGCTAGAAGGGTCCAAGGCACAAAAAAGGTTCATTCTAATGAAACCTTCCTGACCATCTTCCTCTTCTTTTCCCCTTCTCCTAACTCCCTCCCCCCCGCCCCAAACCATGCTGCTTCAGGCTCATAATACAATGGTTTTAAGATCCCCCAGCCTAAAAGAGGCAAAAAGGGGTTGGGCCCAGACTCTTGGTTCTGAAGCCTGAATAAGTCTGAGCCTGAATAAGAAGTGACGCCACTTGTGTTGAGCATGTTAGGGAGTCAGGGAAGTTATGGGGCAGGCCTTTTTTGCAAATGGGAATTGAAGCTCAGGCTAGCAACAGCTTGGGGGATAGGGGAGCATAAACATACAAAAAAAAAAAACATACAGACATGCACATCCCTCCAAAAGGGGGACTGGTTTGAAAAGTCTCCTTAGAGCAGTGGTCAGTTACCTCTAGCCATGAGGGGAGCCCCCAAGGAGGATGTCAAGAAATACAAGGAACTTAATAAAGGGTGTGTGTGACAAAGATGCTTTCATGTGTGGGACAGCAGCTCTGACAGCCGCTTCTTCCAGTGACTTACTGGTAGTATGGCAGCAGCATGGGAGGAGAGTGGGAAGGGCGGCCCAGACTTAGGGAGTCAGAAATCCAAATTCTCACTCGTGACACTGTGTGACTACGGGCAAATCATCTAACCTCTCTGAGCCTTGGTTTCTTACCCTCTAAAATGGGAATAAGACTTCCACTATCCCCATCCAGGGTTTTCTTGGCAGAAATACTAGAGTGGTTTGCCATTCCCTTCTCCAGCTCATTTGACAGATGAAGAAACTGAGGCAAACAGGGTTAAGTGACTTGCCCAGGGTCACAAAGTTAGTGTCTGAGGCCACATTTGAACTTGGGAAGATAAGTGTTCCTGACTCGAGGCCCAGCCCTCCATCCCCTGACGCCATCCAGGTGCCCCACTATCCTCTTTGTAAATTATGAACGAGTAGATGCTAATAGCTCACATGTGGCATCGTGAAGTTTTCAAAGTATGTTCCATCTTGCAGTGCTGCAAGCATTATTATTCCCTGTTTCTAAATGATTTAGCTCAGTAAGGCACAGAGTGGTTGAGTATCACAGAACTAACCAACAGTTGCAGGTTGAAGCCAGAACTCCAGCTTTAGATGCTGGATTTTGAGAGCAGTTATTTTCCGTTCATGCTTCTTCCTCTCTATGTCCATACCTAAGCAAAGCTAGGTAAATTTGAACTTTTATCATGTGTCATAGTTCCTAAAGCAGAGGTGCTATGTTATGAGCTAGATACAGTGGGATCAGGGGAGGAGTGGAAGGCAGAATAGGAAAGCATACGATTCACTTAGTCCAGCATTCTTAGAACCACCAAGAAAAAGGTTTCCACTACAAGGCAGATAGTGTTACTGAGCTACACTGCTGTCCTTCATGAAACAATCTCGAAGTCCTCACATGGGGAATGACATAAGAAAGAATCCTAAGAGGAAAGCCTTGTGGCCAAAATGCCTTTTCTCCTGGGAGGAAACCGTGAAAGCAAAGGGCAGGCCTGTGGCAACCAGGACAACTTCCCCAGTGCACAGATGCAGGGGACCTCTAGCTTTTGGTGTAGAGGAAGAGAGCTGAATGCAGCTCTTGCCATTTGTAAGTTCTGTTACCATGGGCAGATCACAACCTCTTGGGCTAGACTTTGGTAAAATGGGGGGAATGGACTCAGATGACCTTTAAATTGTCTTCCAGCTCAAAACTGGTCCAGCTTCATGGGAAAGTTTGGCCTGTTTGAGCCAGAAACAAATGTACACGTCAATCTTTAGATGAAAAACATGACAGGTCTGGCTCTCTCCTCAGAGAGGGGAAGAAAAGGTAGATGGGCAAGAAAAATCCTTGCTGTGAGGGCTCTCAGTCTGACTGTTGTCATTGCCTTGGGATGCAGTGGCATGTAGTGACTAGCCTGTCCTGAGCACTTGCTGAGCTAGCCTGCACAGAGACAGAGGACAACAAGCCCCTGCCTCCCATTCTGAGACAGACTGACGGGAGCAGTCAGGCAGTGCAAAACACCTGTAACAAGTACCTTTAAAAAGAAGTGGAGGCAACAAAAAGCCCCTCAAAAGCGGAAAAATGGAGGGGCTGCACCTATTTGGCTTCTGTTTAGTGTTTGTATTTTAGTCTCTCAAGAATCCTGCATCTTCTAGTGTTATGAATTCCCTGGTATAAAAAAACTCCAACAGGTGAAGAAATTCCTTGGGATAAGCAGCTGTTCTGTAGTTTATCAACTTATCTGGGAGGTTCATGCTGTTATCCCCATTTTTACAGTTAAGGAAAGTGAAGCAGACGGGTTAAGTGACTTGTCCAGGGTCACACTGCTAGTCAGCATCTGAGACACTGTGGGGAATGGATTGGTAGAGGCTCATGGGGGGTAGTTCTACCATAAGAGAGGACAGAGTGCCAGAAAGATAAATTGGGCCACGGGCCCTCCCCAGTAGAGATGTGTTAAAGAACATAACAAAACATCTTTCGTAAAGAGTTTATTTTGCTAATCTTTAAAAACTGACGCCACCTGACAAAGAATGGGCCAGGCTACACACACTTGCATTTTCCCTTTTTTAAAAAGTACTTTGCAGGACAGTCTTTTTTAAATGCCTTTTAAAAATATTCAGTGGGGAATGATGAAAAAGGGCAGAAGCCATCCCTCCCCCTTTGAGTACAGAGTTCTACCTTGGCCCCTCCTCCACTTTCTCTCCTCTTCTGCCTGTCCAAGAGCACCAGGACAGGAAATGGGCAGAAGGGTGAAGCCATCGTCAAGATTGTATTTATAAAAATACCCAGGCTTTTCAGACAAAAACAAGAAGAAAAAGAAAAGACAAAACCAGCACCCAGATCTGAAAGGTCTCTGTAGAAAAACAAGAGAAGTGGATTTCACTCTTTCCTCTCTCTCATTCAGTGTCTGCCAATCCATTTCCTGCAGCTCTAGAGCAGGTGGGACAGGGGTCCACAATGGGCTTTGGAAGACAGGCTTGAGCAGCATATGAATGACCAGTGCAGCCGTCCCATCCCCAGGGCCTTGTAATGTCTGCCCCACAGGGGTGGACATGGTTGGGGAATAGTTGGACACAGGCCCTAGCATGGCGCCACCAATCTCCTTTTTCGGATACATGCCCAGATCCATTCAGGGGAAACCTGCTGTGCCTCAGGGTTCTTGTCCCCACTGCCCACCACATGTGTAGCTGAGACTGTGTCAAACTCCTGGACCAGATCTCCATTAAATGCCACGAAGTAGCGGCGGAGCTGGCTGAAATCCTGTGTGGAGGGCGGCAGATAAAGCCGCACACCCGTGAAAATGTCCAGCAGCATCTGCAAGTACAACACAGTCCAAGGCGGTAAAAGAAAAGGCATTATTGAGGATGTCCCCCGGGAGATGGGCCTGAAGCAGGGGCAGCAGGAGGCTGGTACGCAGCCCTCCATCAACACTAACAGTCTCAGAGAACAGCTACTCTCCTGTACCGTCAGGGAGTGGAAGGAGAGGAGGATGTCTGTGGCCAGGCTCCTCAGCTGTTAAGGGAAGTAGCCTTAAGTCTTCCCTGGAAATATTCTCATGCCTTAAGGAACACTACAAATTGCAGAGGAGAAAGAAACAACAGTGGCCCCAAGAGATCAATATGCAATAATCCTGGAAGGGGAGAGAAGGGTGACACCTGGCTGCCCCAGAAAGTTCAGAGACACAGGGCAGTGAGAAGGATGCAGCTTTGCCCAGACTCCCCTTACTCTCCCCTCGGCTAAGCCCCCTGCCTCACTGCATTTGTCAGGCAGCCTCAGACATCTCTGTCAGCCTTACCTAGGCCTTGGAGTGCCCAAAGGGGACACAAGAGGCTCCTGAGGATGGGGCAAGGAGAATGGTTCCCCAGAGAGCCGGGCTTCTGGGCTGGGGAGGGGGAGGATGGAGTGCCAGAGTCAGGGCTTGGGGGGGGTTCCCCACTCGGAACACTGCCTCCAACGTCACACACACCTACACATACAGAGTCACAGGCCTCTACCTAGTTGCACTTTAGCCCTTTAATGTCAATCACAGCTGGTTAAATGGCTGCTGAGCCTCTTGACTACGTGCCTGCCTGCCTGCGTGCGTGCACATCTCTCCTTCCTTTCTGCTCTCCAACCAGTCTCTTCTGCAAGGCAATGAGTGCATCCTGAGTTCTGGGATGGTTCTGTCCCACTGCACACACCCGTGACCAGGGCAAGAGTCCTGGCCTTTGGGAACCTACAAGTTTTTTCCTATTCTTCCTTCCAATTATGCATGTGTATGGAGGGAATGAGTAGGGGGCGTGTGATTGCCCCAAGTAGGGAAAGCAGAGAAAGCAGAAAGATGGTGGCTCCCTCACCTTGCTCCTCCCTTCCTAGAGGGCCCCACCCCCCTTCACCCCTGACCCTGGTCATCACCTTCTTTTGACTTGTGTCTTCCTCAGGTGCCTTCCTTTTTTCCCCTTTCCTCTCCTCCACTTTCCCAGGGGACGGTCTCATGGTTGGTTTGTTACCTGTAAGAGAGAGAGTGGGGAGGGTCACAGACAGGCTGGGTGAGGCCGGAAGGAGTCCCAGAGTTCTCATGTAGGGGTTCTTCCCCTTTTTTGCCCATTGGACCCCTTGGGCAGGCCAGTGAAGCCTACAGACTGTCTCGGAATCATGGAAAAACAATGCATAAAATAAAATAGAGCAGATTACAAGCATACCAAAAGTATTTAAAAAAAAAATTTCCAGAGCCTAGCTTAAGGTTAAGAACCTGGGCTCTAACAGGATGGAAAAGCCCCCTCCACTCAATCAGAAGGTCGAGAGCCTGACACTGTCCTCTTCATGGGCACACACAATCTGGCTCTCAGCTGTCGGGTAACAGAATCTTTCATGCAAATGTGCGCTAAGGAAGGGACAAGGAGTGTGGCTCAGCCTCCCCCAGGATCAGGCATTCATCCTATACTGCTAGGAACATAAATAAGGATGCCGAAAGATGCTGTCCTACTGTTATCTAATACCTATGCTGACCTCTGAGCTCCCCAGGGTAAAGGCCTGGGCCTTCTCTTGGCAGATCCTCAACCCAGGGGACAGCACAGGGCCCGGAGTCAGGAAGACCAAAGTCAAATCCAGCGTCATTATTAGCTGTGCCGCTCTCGGCAAGTCACTTAACCTCAGTCAGCCCATTTTTATCCTCACAACAAGCCTGGGAGGTAGGTGATGTTACTATTCCCATTTTACAGAGGAGCAATGAGATATTCATGAAGTGTTTTGCTATATAAATGCTAGGTATTGTTCCTACAATTAGTGCTTAGCCTTCAGGCGAGGCTTCAGCATCATCTCCCCTTCCCTCGGCAGCCATCTTACCCACTTTACCAGGGGGGCCGTTCGTCTTTCTTTCTGCCTTTTTGGCCTGGGCAGCGGGCTTGCTGGGGGATGCTTGCGAGGCTCTTCGAGGGGTGGAAGGGCCTGAGCTGCCCTCATTTTCTCCACTGCTGCCACTAGTCACAGAACTCCCCTCATCTGCAGGCACCACAGTGAAGTCAGCTTTTTCCTTGGAAAGCTGGTACAGCTCCTGAGGAGAGAGGACACCCCCCAAGGCTACTGAGCAAAGTGTAACACCCTCTATGTCACCACCTGCCATCAGGGCCAGGAAAACAGTGTGGGAGCCAGCCTTCTTGGTACCTGTCTGTTAGGGAGCGCCTCTCTAAATGGAGAGGACCCCAGCTTTCCTCCCAACTCAGAAAGAGCCTACATCACTCCAAGCAACGATGCCCTGTCCATGGGGGTGCAAGGCAGATATTCAGGTACCCAGGAGAGAGGAAATAGCATTGGGGTGGTGGTGGAGAAGAGCACTGAACTGGCAGCCAGAAGAGCAGGGCTTCCCTCCCTCCTCTGCCTTTCTGCTACTTCTCCAGTCCATGCCTCAGTTGCCTCATCTACAAAGTGCAGTGGTTGTACTAGGTTATCTCGGGATCAGAGGAGCTCACAACCAATCTAACCCAACCTATTCACGAACAAGAACCTCCTCCCAGTACCACAGCGTGTTCAGCAGTGGCCCGATCCGTGTTGGGAAAGCTCAGATGGTTAGACAGTGTTTGCCGCCAGGCAGAATCTGCTTGTGTTCCCTTGGGCCACTGCTCCTGGCGTGGTTCTGGGCACCAGTTCCCTTCCAATATCTGGGCACAGCTGCCCTGCTTCAGCCCCCTCTGCCCCAGGCCTATTTTTAAGGCCTCCTACAGCTGCTTTTCTTCGTAGGCCAGTGTTCTCTGCCCCCCCCCCCCCCCCAGTCCCTTACAGCCCTCTAGGAAGGGAGGAGCAAGGTGAGGGAGCCACCATCTTTCTGCTTTCTCTGCTTTCCCTACTGGGATTCTCTTAAACTTCATATACCTCAAACAAAAGGAGGGTCATCCTAGAGAGGCACAAAAAGAATCTCTGGAGACTCAAGAAACAAAGGGCAGGCTCCCATGCTAATGCCCTCATATGTAAAGGGACTAAGGAAAGCAGCCGAGGCTGCGTTTTACGGGACAAGGCTGGAATTGGGCCCTGTCCGTTCCAATTATAAGCTCACCAGATGGAACAGGGGCACCAGGTAGCCCAAGTACCTTAAGCTGTGGGAGGGTGGTAGCAGACTTCCAATCTTTATCATCACGAATTCTGGTACAGCGGGGGAAACGGATAGAGATGCCATCGGCTGTATGGGCCTCAGCCTTGGAGAATTCTGCCCCTGTGATCTCCCAAACAGGAGCTTTCTGCAGAGGGGGAGGGAATTAGCGGGGGAAGAAGTCATCTTCAGGCCGAAGGGGGAGGAGCCAGGGAGGGGTTGGGAAGAGGAGAGCTGTACCTTTGGATCTGGGACAATGAAATCGGGGTAGTAGTTCTTGTTGATCTTCAGCCAGCTGGGAATCTTACTGGGATCCTTGGGGGTCAAGATGAAAGATGCCGATTACCAGGAGTTCATCCTCTCTGTGATTTACCATTTGATTTGGGAATAAATTCAAGTGAGGAGGTAGTGGAGTAAGGGGAGCCTTACATCTTACGCTTTCTGAGTCTCAGCCTGCTGTCTGTAAAATGGAGGTAATACCTCATAGGGTTGTTAAGCCTCAGGTAGGATTGTATGAGCCAGGGTCAAGGCAGGAGGCGCAAAGGTATGTAACTCACAGGGAGAGATTCACACCTCCTCCAGCCTTCTTTGACCTCTCCCAATCTGGTACGGCACCCTCTTACAGAGTACTGCTAGGAAACAGAAGCTAACATCTGAACTGTCCTGGGGCAGACGGAACCTCTCCTCTTAGTCAAACAATAGTTTCCCATGACAGTGGGACTAATCAGTAACATCTCTGGCCCTTACGGTTCTTTTAGTCATTCCTTCCTAGAAGGCCAGTCAGTGACCTGGTCTAATGCTGCTTGAGACCATGTTCCCCTCCCTACCTTGCTGATCTTCACCATGTCTAGCTCATTCTGCAGGCGAGCAAGGGTGGCATCATCGTGGCCTCCGGCACACTTGGTGACTGTGCACCACTTCTGGCTGCTGGGGTCATAGCAGCCCATCAGGAAGATGGACATCATGCCACCTGTGTGGAAAGAGAAGAAGGATGGGAGCACGGGGGGGATAGCCTTGAGAGATTGCCAGAAAGTGTTTTAACCAAGCACATCCAATCAGGCAGATCAGTTTACTCTGTGAGTCCTTAGAAGCAACTCCCCATCTCTTCCCAAGGCCTAGATTTCCCTTCTGAGTGAAGAAATGAGCTTCTCTTCCAGTAGGACAGGGTGCTGACTTTGAAAAGTACAGGGGGTACTTAGTCTCTAAGGGAAGGATTACCTAGACACAAGGAACTCTCCTAACTATTCCTCCATTCTGATGAGGCTGCAGCTCTCAGAGCTACCCATGCAAGGGGAACGTGGCCCCGGCAGAAGCATCAAACATCAGGGTTCAGCACGTTGCAACTAGTGACTCTGGTGGGCCAGGAAACAGCCCTCATTCCAGTCAAGCCCCCTCGCCACAGGGCCTCCGGCGTGGTATGCACTAACCTTTGTTCCCTTGCCCGTAGAAAGCCCCAAGGACCACCAGGTCTGCTGTGTCTGCCATGGCCCCCTCATTCAGGTAGTCCTTCTTCACTTTCAGCCAGTGCCGCTTCCCTGGCTCATAGGTGCCCTGAGAAAGAACAGGGCAATTCAGAATGCTGTGGTCCATATACCAGGCAAAGGAGAGTCTCCAGAGATGCCTGATGAAGATCTACTGGGCTCCATGATGGGCCCGTACCACATACATAAAAGCTTCCCTAGAGGCTCTGTTACCTACGATTCCAGCACCTTTCTATAGTGCTTTACAGTCAGCACAATGTGCTGACATACATTCCTACCTGAGGCTTAACAACCCTATGAGGTATTACCTCCATTTTACAGACAGCAGACTGAGACTCAGAAAGCGTAAGAGATGTATAGTCCCTAGGAGCTTGCTCCCACATGCCACTCCCAGGCAGGAGAGATGGGGGCAGGGCTCACAGGCACCTGAAGGAACCAGGAATGTCTAGCAGAAAGCAGCACCTCACCTTCACATCTTTTAGCACCAAGCCTTCCAGCCCTTCCCGGATGACACGGTTGATCATATCCGCCAAGTCTGATGCTTTCTGGGGGACAGAACAGGAATATTCATGCTGCATCAGTTTGTGGGCAGAGAATGGTCGCTTCCTCTCTAATTTGAGAACACTGAATTAAAAAGTCCCCTGCCTTGTCCCCCAGCTCTCCTATTTTTCTGGCATCCAAACTAACCAGATGCCTATAGGGAGTTTGGAAGTCACAGTTCATACCTTTGAGCCACCTTCCTTCTTAAACGAGAAAATATAAACCAACGGTTCAGGAACCAAAACAGAATAGGATAAAACAATAATAACCTCACAGGTCATTTAGAAGGAGCTACCACACTGTCTATCAAGTCAAATATATTTAAGGGCCAACTGCGTCCTGTGCAAGGCTGTACTCAACTGTGACGTGCTTCATTTCAGAGAAGAGGATCCGATTGGGGATTTCAACCATGTTGTCGTGGAGAAACTTCCTCCGTTCACACAATGGTCTGTAGGAGGCAGAAGAGAGGGGGTCAGGCCAGCCTTCAGAATACAGTCGTTAACCTGCAGACTGCTCTGGATAGGACCCAATGAAAGAAAGGGAATAGCCAAATCAAGATGGCACGTTAGCATAGCTGCTTATTAAAAAGGCAGGCCCCATTCTGTAGATGGATTGATCATATACTGCAAAGGTTAAATCTAGCCAATGATGCTCATGGCAGCAGAGCTCCAAACTTCCCAGAGATGGAAAGAATGAGATCATATGTCATATTTGTCTCTAAAAGTTAAAGATCTGGCCTCTTTCCCAAACAGGCTTTAAAAACACAAACACAGGTGGCGCAGTGGATAGAGCACCGGCCCTGAAGTCAGGAGGACCTGAGTTCAAATCCGGCCTCAGACCAAACACTTGACACTTAACTAGCTGTGTGACCTTGGGCAAGTCACTTAACCCCGATTGCCTCACCAAAAAAAAAAGAGAGAGAGGAAAAAAACACACACGTACATACAAAATTCTGGCATAAACTTGAAAATGATCCTGAAGTTTACTTCTCACCCCAGGACAGAGATCAAACGGCTCCATAGCAGGCCAGGGGACTGAATCAGGCAAAAGGCATTATACCTAAATGCCTATGAACTGAAAGACTCATTTGGTAAGCCTAAAGTCCTTGGTCCAAGGATATGGAGAGGGCCCAGTCTGGTCTCTGCATCCTAAGCATCTTCTCCTGCCAACAATCACAGCAGGCTATATTTAGATACCACTTAAAGGTTACAAACCCTATTTCTCCTAACCACAATTTAGGCAGTGTTAAGTGTTATCACAATCTCATTTTATAGATAAAGAAAACTGAAACTTAACCAAGTGACTACCCAAGGCCACAAAGGGTTTTGAGAACCAGGACTTGAACCCAGTGTTTCAAAGCCAATGCTTTTTCTACTATATCTTGTTGCCTCTCCTGAGGTTACTTTACATGCATGTGACGTGTCCTATGAACTCCTAAATCAAGAGCATTATGTCTGTGATTCCTGTGAATCCTTACTCTGATGAACTGCCCACCTCAAGCCCTCGATGTGATTACCAAAACACCTCCATTACTCTGTGCTCACTTCTTTGAGGCAGAGAAATCAATCTGACAACTCTCTGAGTTGGGTTTGGCTTTTGATAGACAAGTTTCACCAAACCCCCAGGAGGGGAAATCTGGCTCTCTCCATCAAGCTCAGTGAGTGTGGTTATGCATGCCTCTCTCTGGGCTCCAGGTTCCCCCCATCGGCCCTTGGTTCTAAAAGTCCAATCCCTCTCTAGTGGCTTCAGAACTAAAGCTGGACCCGAGTTTCAGAATTCCTGTCATCATGCCCACCTGTCCATCAGGCTGACGTCATTGAAGTAGATGCAGTCAAATACAAATAAGCACACGTTGGCATCCTGGAAAGCAGCTTTCTGAAAAGGGAATTCAACATGACATGAGGCTGACAGGCTCTCTAGCCAGCCAACCCATTATAGAACATGGGTGACCAACATCTGGGAGCCAGGAGGTATTACTAGGTGTCCACAGGGAAGCCCCTGGAAAGGCCAGTTGTTTTTTTTTTTTTTTTGGTTAGGCAATGGGATTAAGTGACTTGCCCAGGGTCACACAGCTGGTAAGTGTTATGTGTCTGAGGCCGGGTTTGAACTCAGGTCCTCCTGAATCCAGGGCCGGTACTCTATCCACTGTGCCACCTAGCTGCCCCTGAAAGGCCAGTTTATGCTTTGGAAAACCACTGCCAAAGGTTATCAACTAATCCCAGCCACACATGTCCCACTGAGCTGATGTTGAAAAAATTCTCTACTGCCAACATTTGCTTCCTTTTTTCAGAGAAAAGCTAAGAGATCATTATTTATGAACTGAGGGATGACTTTGGAACCATTTTATCAGCAAAAATGAAACCCCACTCAAAACAAAAATACTTCACCCCCAAATTCAAGCCAGTAGAATACACTTGTGCAAGTGCACACATACGCATATGCACGCACACGCGCGCGCGCACACACACACACACACACAAAATCTCCCACACTGTACCTTATGCACACCCAGAGTCCCAAAAGGCAAAGGTCTGCTTGTTTTGGTGTCGATCAGAAGGACCTCAGCATCTAGGATCATGCTCTGGCCCCCTGGGAATGCCTGGGGGATGTAGTCCTTAAAATGGGCCACCTGGAGGCGGAAAGGGAGCTTAGCTCAGGGGGTTGTAGGGAAAACATGAGCCAGTCATAGGCAGGCTCCCTCAGGAATGGAGGGTTTATGGGAAGGAGAAATTTTCATGAAGAGAGAAGAAAACAATTAATAAATGGAAGCCAATGTTTGTTTATACTTTACCTGAATCAGACATTTTAAAATGTCTGATTTTAGTCATTTATGTGCAGTCAGTATTCTGTCCAATTCTCGAGCGGGTGTCTATGTTTAGTCTCCAGATGAAAGACATAATAAGCATCATTGAGCACCCAGGGGAAGGGAAAGCCAAAGAGAGAGAGAGAAGACATTCCAAAGGCTTTGGGCTTGTGTACATGTATAATCGTGCGTGTGAGCAGGGAAGAAAAACAGATTATGTAAGTGTGAAATAAGAAAGGGGGTGTCTAATTCAAGGATGAGGCCGAGTATGGCCAGATGGGATAAGAAAGAAGACAGAAGGTAGCCTCTGCACAAGCAGAGCTATACCCATGACGGATGGGCCCTAAACCTGGGCTTCTACCTCCCTGCTGAAGCTACGCATGGATATCAAGATGGAAGTGCTCAGCCGTGCTGGCCTACTCTGGCCAAGGTCCTTGTAATCAGTCCCAAGGACTATATCCAGAAAGAACCTGTGTGCTCCAGGCCCTCTAGGAATCCTGGGCTGACACTATGAAACAGGCAGCAAGCATGTGAACACCCTCCTCATTACATGAAAAAATGATGGCATCAGATAGCTGAGAAATGAATACACACTCTGAGGGAGAAGATAAGAGAAGAGTGCTTTCATCTGGAGATGCTGGGTTCGCCCTTCTCCATTCTGGGTCATGTGAGGTCCCCATTTCACACCAGGCTCCCTGTGGAAAGTTCTCCGTTTGTGTCATTGGGTCACATCAAACAATCTTATCTAAACTAACAACACCTGCCAGAAGAGCCCTCGGCCCCCTCTGGAGCTTCGATTCCACTATGCTCGGGACAGCTAGCGACGAGGCCGCGCAAAGCCGCAGCCCTCAGTTCTGACAGTGCTGTCCTGACTGGGCCAAGTGAAGTGGCTTCCGAGGAATCGAAGGGCTGCTTACTTTGTGAGGCAGGACAGGCTTGAGGCTTCGGCTGAAGTAGCTGAACTGACTGCCCGCCTTGTGCACCTGCACCCGCTCCCCATCATACTTGATCTCGGAGAACATCCCGTTGGGACACTTCTTCATCGCATACTCAATGGACTTGCAGGCCTCGGCCTGGGGGGAGGAAGAAGCAGACAGTCAGAAGGAGACAGGATCAAAGGACCCAGGGGCTTCCACACAGGTCTCCACGCTATCTCAGCTTGTGGATTCCCGAATATGGGGTAAGGACAGCCCGGAGGGCTGAGGGTGGGATAGTACCAGTACGGTCAGGGAAAGAGCTATCTTGATTAATATTTCTGTGTGGCTACTTTCAGTCACCAATAGAGACTACAAGCCCCTCTATATCTCAGTATATTTGCTGTGACAAAAAAAAAGTCACCCCCAAGTGGCTAACCCACCAAGCGTGGTAAGCGCCACTGCATGGAGTGCGACTAGTGCTTCAGATGACAGAGACCATCCCTCCGGCTTGGCAGGACCTCCATGAACTTAGGGTCACCTTGATGCCACAAAGAGGCACTGGGGCTTGACTTTATTTACTCCAGCAGAGTCACTGTCTATTTTTTACATAAATGACCAGTTTTCAAGGAACTACAACACAAGGTATACTTACAGTCACAGGGAATGCCATTTAATCATTTTTAATATACCAGAATGTACTCAAAAAGTACTTTAAAAATCTTGCAGGCTCCAAGGTCGCTGTTATGAACATCAGCTTGCCGTGTGACCTGTGCACCCTGGTGAATGGCTCTGCCTCCGGGATAACAACAGTCCCCCTCTTTGTAAGCTGACAGTGTAGTGGAAAGTCAATGGATTGGGGTTCCAACAAGCTGGGTCTTCTGGGTGACCTTGGGCTGTTCTCACTTCTAAAACAAGGGGGTCAGATCGGCCGAGATGAGGTGACTTTCTCCTTTCTCCCAAAACAGGCTTCTAGTTACATGAACGCATCTGTGGTAACACTCGTGTCTAACTGACCCACCATGTGGTTACTCAACTGGCAGAAAGCTGCATAGGTCTTTGAAATTGCAAAGCCCCTAGACTGCCTGAAATTCCTGAAGGGAAAGCACGGATGGCCCTACATCACAACTGGGAACATCTCAGATGCTAGCCCCATGATT
This sequence comes from Vombatus ursinus, assembly GCF_900497805.2. Lineage (NCBI taxonomy): Eukaryota > Metazoa > Chordata > Mammalia > Diprotodontia > Vombatidae > Vombatus > Vombatus ursinus. Next base: position 32,540,952 of record NW_020954546.1, on the reverse strand, counting down.
CAGATTCTACATGCCACCTGCCAACTCTGCCTCCCACACTTCTGGGAGGTAGGGAGCACTGTTTCCATGTTAAAGCTGGGGACAGCAGGCTGGGGGATAAGACCTGGCTAATAAGACCATCACAGAAAAAGCCTCCTGGCCTTCCAGGTCCAGCATCCCTTTCTCTCTCCATCTTACTTAAGCACATATTCCCTACCCCAAGCAGAAAGACCCGGGCCATGGAGAAGTCCAATGCAGAAAAAGGAAAAACAAAATAACCCTAAATGTCTAACAAGGCCAGAGAAACCTCTTCAGTGATTCAGGAAAATCAGACAGTGCTCAAGAGCCTTTTATGGCATGTGCTTGGGGTTCTGCTAAGTCTGTAAGACTTCCTGGTAGTGAATTAATGCAATGGGAAAGGCACGAGACTAGAAAGATAAATCTCATTTCCCATGAAATGAGCAGATGCTGCAAATAACCTCTGTGGAAGCAAGACCCTCGTGTCAAACTTCCTGAAAGAAAAGGGAACCTTAGATATCGTGGTGTTGGGGGCACAGATCTGTCTCTGATCTGTGAGAACCCCAGGCAAAGCAGGAACCCTGGGGCTACAAATGAACCTCCAGGGCCCCTTGGTCCATCCCTACTTTGACCTGGGCTCCTGGATGGGTGCTTGAGAGCATCCCAGAGAACCAGGCTTGGAAGAGACCTCCCCAAATATTCAGTCCAAGCCCTCATTTCACAGAGGAGGAACAGGAAGCCTAAGAGAGAGCAAGGATTTGTCCCTGATCACACATATAATCAGTGCAGGGCAATGACTAACATCCAAGTCTCCTGGTCCCATCTCCAAGGCTCAGTCACCTTTTTGGTCTCCCTCAACTGTCAAATGGGAAAGTCACTCTTGTCCCCCTCTCACTGTCTCTTTTAGTCTCCATGGATGTAAGGTCATGGACCTTTAAACTGCTCTAAGTGTCTTGGAGACAAAACAAGGGGGAAGCGGCAGGGTCTGGGCAGGAGAGAGACCAGAAGTGCCAAGGGAAGAGAGCTTTCCTCACCAGCATGGGCTGCACAGGGGTCATGAGAGCTGCCTGGACGCTGAGTGCCCGCTTCATGCCCGGTGCCTTCTTGGACTCTTGCTGGTTCGCTAGGACACGCTCTACCACATCCTGGAGGTTCCTTGAGGCCTTGAAAGCTTCATAGGCATTAGGGTCCAGGGCATCTAACCTGCCCAAAGAAGGGGAGACAAAGATCCCCAAAGCAGTTACTTCCAGGAATGAGAGCTGGCATCCTGGAGTAACACCACCACATCTCAAGCAACTGTGGATCACTCCCTCTGGTAACAGAGTTCACACCACAACGCTCAGAGGAGGTGGCCCTGGGTAAATGTGACTTGTCCAAGGGCAGGGCATGGCGGCCCAAGCTCACTCCATGCTGCTGCCTTCATGGCGCCCACCAGGTAGAGAACCTGATACTTACACGTGCTTGGCACCCGAATTCATCTTGAGGTCATGTTTGATGAGTCTGATGATACACTTCAGGTCGTTGGCAGTACACCTGAGGGAAAGAAGGAGGAAAACTTATTTCTCCCTCTCTGTAGTGCCAAGTTTTAAAAGGGTGAATTCCCTTGTGACATCAGCTCTCAGTCTTGGTCCCTCCCCGGCTGGCAGGCCACCACACTGGGCTGGTTCCTCACCTGGAGGCAATGCTCTGTAGCACATTTTGCTGCTCGTCCTCTTTTGTGAGTTTGGACAACTGAAGAAGGAACTCATCTACTTCTTGTATAGTGAGGAGGCTCTTGGCTGCCGGGGGGAAGGATCGGCTCTGCTCGAAGAACACACGCACTGTCTCTGACACGTCTCCCTGTCTCCAGAAACCAAAATGCCACCAACACAGTTCACTGACGAGGCCAAGAAATGGCAGAAATCTGCAGCCATCACCCCAAATTCTCCAAGTAAAAGGCCTCTCCGGGACAAGTCACCCCGCCCCCAAGTTAACGTACATAACTGTCTGTCTGTCCCTCTCCCTGCATACTGACCTGCTCCAAGTCCCGGATCATGTCGTCCTGACTGCACTTAAAAATCCGACTGAAAAGCTTCACAATCTGTTTGTCATTCAGGTTGTAAACACTTTTAATGACACCTGGCAGGAGTAGCTTCACTGTCAGGTACACATCACCATGGAAACCATCTGGAGATAGGAAAAAAGGAATTCCTCATGAGAAATGGAACTTACTTCAAAAAAGAAAAAGAAAAACGGGAGACCTCAAGGGTTAAGGCACAGATCTAGGAAGATGGCAGATTCTAAGACAGAGTGGGTGTCACATGCTTTGGGATTCTGAGCAAGTCACATGGCAATCCCTTTGGGTTTCTTCAGTCACCACCACAATGGGAGAGGATTCTCCAGCTTGCAAGGACAGAAGGGAGATGACCGGTGAACTCTTCAGACAGAAGGCAAAGTAGCTGGGCTAAAGTGGGTCAGGTCTCATACCGCCGCCTGATCCTTTCTGCAGGAAGTCATGGATGATCTGGGTCTTCACATTGTAGCTGGGCTTGTCGGCCACCATAGCACACAGCTTCCGAAACTCCCGAAGCAAGCAGTCCTTATGCTTTGGGTCACACCTCTCAGCTGACAGGGTGGGTTTGGCTGTGAGTTTTGAGAGGGGCTCCTCAGAGGTGCTTGGCTTAGCTGTTGGGCAAATGTCAAGAAAAGGAAGCAAGAAGAAAAGATTACTGCCTCCCCCTCTCTAAGACTGACCTACAGCGCCCAGGCACATTCAAGAATTGAAATATTTGTGAAATCCCTTCTACATGCTAGGCACTGAGAGATGTAAAAAATTAAATATGATATCATCCCTTCCCTCAAGAGGCTTATCACCTACTAGGGGATATAAAACATAGACAGCTCAAATTACAAAATTAGACCTGAGGGCATTAAAAAAGGTTTAAAAAAAAAGTGTCATGAGAGACCTAAGGTAGGGATATATTATTCCTGGCTGGGGGAGAGATTAGAATGCAGGAGGTAGCACTGGAGGGGTCTTTAAAAAGTAAGATTTCAATAAGCAGAAGAGAACGGAGGAATGGGCAAAGGAGAGAAGGTAGAAGAAACAGCATTCTAGATCAAGGTGATGTCAGTAAAGCAAGGGTAGGTGGAAAGATTGGGGAGGGGGCGATAAGTGGCAAGGTTCCTATTCCTATGCACACTGGAGAGGTAGGGCGGCTTCAGACTACAGGGAGCTTTGAATACTTAAAGACTTAATAGCTGAATGGAAATGGGAGGAGAGGGATTAGGTTAAAAGTGAAGAGAACACTAGGACTGAAAAGATGAGACACTGTGCTAGGTGAAAAGATCCCTCCCCAACTTACTATACTTTCATAATGGATAAAGGATGGTCAATAAACAGGATTTTCTGCCAGATCCTTTAAGAATTTCCAAACCAAATTATTAAGTGTTTTCCTTTTTCCCTTCTCACTTCCATTTGCAAAGCAAATTTAATCTTCTGTGCGGGTAGCAACGTCATTAGCAAATCTGCTACTGATGCAAGCTGTCCTCTTGTCTAATTTTTCACAAATTCTTAATCCATCCTTATCTGCAATCCAAAGGCAACTGTTCTAAAGAGCATCCCTCAAGGGAACAGGGTAATCTGAGAAACAAACTTTAAGGCCAATGCTCAGATGCTCAGCTATGTTTCAGGGTAAATGGGACCTCCTAAGTATAAACACTAAGTTTATCTTATTTTCTGGCATTTCTAGTCTTCATCAGCACCACCTTCTCTCCTCTGAAATTCTATCATGGCCCACCCTTCACTGAAGCACAGCTAAAAATACCATTACAAAGCTGGCTTTTGTCTAAAACAGGCTATCTCTTGAAGCTGTAATTGTACTTTACTGATCTCCTTGTAAGGAAGTAATAGGGTCACAGAATTTAAATCTAGAAACCATCTAGGTGGACCGTGAGGAGGCCCTGAGAGGCCTAATGGATTATATAAAGCCACACAGGGAGTAAAGAGCAGAGTTGGGCTTTGAATTTAGGTCTTCTGACTCTAATCTTGAACTCTTTTCACTATACCACATAGACTTTCCCTAGTCTCTGTAACATACTTTAACACAAACTTCTCTGATTATATGCTGTTTACAATGTAGATAAGAAAAGAGCAGAAGAGAAATTTATAATTTTTTGTCTTATTGACAAATAAAAACCATCCTTCAACTCTACTTTGCCTCCTTAAATATTCAGGTTCTTACAGAAAGTCATCAGATGGCCTAGGAGTAGCCGATTTCAACTATATTACAAAGTGGTAATTACCAAAACAATCTGGTACTTGATCAGTGAGATAGATTAGGTACATAATATATTACTGTAAATGACCACAGTAATCTAATATCTGATAAACCCACAGATCCCAGCTTCGGAAGTAAGAATTCACTATTAGATAAAAATTGCTGGGAAAATTGAAAAGCAGTCTGGCAGAATCTAGTCATAGACCAACATCTCACACCATATACCAAGGTAAGTTAAAAATAGGTGCCCTATTTAGATAAAGGGTAATATTAGGGAAGCATAGAAATTCACTTATCAGATCTATGGATAAGGGAAGAGTTTATGACCAAAAAAGAGACAAAGAGGATCATGGAAAGTAAAATGGATAATTTTAATTACATGAAATGAGAAAATTTTTGCACAAGCAAAATCAATGCGGCCAAAATAGAAGGAAAGCAGGAAACTGGGGGGGAAATTTATAGCAGATTTCTCTGATAAGGCCTCATTTCTCAAATATATGTAATGAACTGAGCCAAATTTATAAAAATAAGAGCTATTCCCCAATTGATAAATGGTCAGAGGATACGAATAGGCAGTTTCAGCTTAAGAAAGCAAAGTTATCAACAGTCATATAAAAATGCTCTAAATCACTAATAGACAAATAGAAATTAAAACAACTCTGAGATACCACCTCATACCTATCAGACTGGCTAATGACAGAAAAGGAAAATGACAAATGCTGGAAGAGATGTGGAAAAATAAGAGACACTAATGCACTATTGGTAGAGCTGTGAACTAGTCCAACCAGTCTGGAAAATAATTGGGAACTATGCCTAAAGAGCCATAAAACTATGCATACCCTCTGACCCAGCAATACCACTACTAAAGTCTGAATCTCAAAAAGATCAAAGAAAAAGGAAAAGGACCCATATGTGGAAAAATATTTATAGCAGCTCTTTATGTGGTGGCAAAGAACTGGAAATCGAAGGGGTGCCCATTAATTGGGGAATAGCTGAATAAGTTGTGACATGACTGTGAGGGAATATTATTGTACTATAAGAAATGATGAAGAAAAGCAGGTAGGTGGCGAAGTGGATAGAACATCAACTCTGAAGTCAGGAGGACCTGAGTTCAAATCCTGCCTCAGACCAGACACTTGACACTTACTAGATGTGTGACCCCGGGCAAGTCACTTAACCCTGACTGCCTCACCGAAAAGAAAAAAAAAAGAAAGAAAAGAAAAGAAAAGATGAGGGGAATGGTTTCAGAAAAACCTGGGAAGACTTATTTGAACTGATGCAAAGTTAAGTGAGCTAAACTTGGAAAACACCGTACATGGTAACAGCAATATTATAAGGATGATAAACTGTGGAAGACCTGACTACTCTAATGAAGATGATGAATGGCAACAATTCCAATGGACCCCTGATGAAAAATGCTATCCTCCTCCAGAGAAAGAACTGATGAATTCTCAGTGCAGATTGAAGCATACTTTTTTCACTTACTTTATTTTTATTGCTTCCCCCCCCCACATGACTAATATGTTTTGCATGACTTCACAAGTATAACATATGTTAACAGATTGCCTTCTTGATGGGTAGTGAGGGGGCTTAGGGGAGAAAGATAATTTGGAATTCAAAATTTTAAAACATGAATGTTAAAAATAAATAAAAATAATAAAGAGAAAGTAATTTAAAAAACAACAAAAATCAAAAAGCCATTAGGCAAGAAATAGTAGAAGTAGGAAGAGAGAGAGGGTAGTGTAGTGCAGTCAATTTTCAGGTGTCTCCAGGTCCTAATGGTGAGGAATATGATTTCTAGTAATGCATTAATTAGAACAAAACTGCAGTACAACAAATAATTTCAAAGTTATATACCAGCCATAGTAAAGGAATTTAACAACTTGCTTAGGTCTGAACTTTTCAGCAAGTTACAAATTCACAGGCAAAAGGACTGACAGAGAAAGATTCTCACTAGGCCCTCATTCCACGCCACAGCTGAAGCACCAAAAGCTTCCTGATGTCTGCAAACGTGGAGATCAGCAGCAGTCCACCCCTGCTGGAGAGGGGCCAAGCTACACTATGGAGCACTGAGCACATCTGTCTTCTAAAGCCCAAGCTCCAGATAACAGCATGAAATAAGAAGAAACTACCCAGCCTGAAACCCCAAGGCCACTATTTTACCTGTGAAACCGGAGAATTTCCGGGGATTGGTGTTAGAGACTGAGGAGGCTCCTTTGTGTGGAGAAATCACCTGGCCGGTGGGTGTCAGCTTGGCCTGGACTGTGGCTTTCTTCGCTGGTGTGCTTGCCACCTTTGAAGAGAGCGCTACAAGGCACAAACAGGAAAGCCATTAGGAGAGGGGATAAAGTATACACTGAGGGTCATTATCAATAGGTCAAGTTGACAGTCAGACTTTATTTATTCAAGTTCCAAGCCAACTGCCAGCACCACACACAGCTTCTTCCATCTTTGAGAAATTCCCAAGGGAGACAGAAATTCAATGGGCAGCTGTACTGATGCTCTCCCACCAACAAGTAGGTCTCCAGCATTCCTCACTCCAGCACTGATTTTAAGATCGCAGGCAAATTAAGAGTGGCTCCTTAGGAATCCCTGACCCAGAAAAACATCTCCATTTTATAAGTGGGCAAACTGATGGCAGAGAGAGGGCTTGTAACCTGAAGGTCATATAGTAAGAGTTTTTCCCTCCCAGAGCAGTGAATTCACTGAAGTGGGTGAACTTTGGGTGAGGTAATTCTCTCCTCCAAAGCTAATAAGCAACTCCAACGGCGTTTTATAAGCTGAGAGTTGCCTGAAGCACTAAGAAGTTAAGTGATTTGTCCAGCGACACAGTGAGTCCAGGTTAGAGACACAACCTTATCCCAGGTCTCCAGGACTCTGAGGCCACTATCCACTATGCTTTACTGCCGCTCTATAAACAGTAAGTTAAAATAGCAGAAAGAGATGGAGAATTCCCAGTGGCTGAATACATCAAACTAGATCACAAGGAAAGGCTAAGACTGATGCCCTTATGTGGAAGAGGAGGGGTATCGCCTATCCTGGAAGACCCGCTTCTTCCTAAGGCACACAGACAGGTTTGGTGGCCATTCTACTGTAAGCTGTTATAGCAGCCACTTCCCCCAGTGACGGCAACTGTCTTCATTTAAGAAAATGAAGCCCTCATCCCCCTGCCCAGTACCGCCAGGGGGCCCATGGATACTTCCCAGTGCCTCACCTGCAATGTGCTCATTGATCTGATCCTTCTCTGTGTCCTGCAGCTCTTCCCAGCCCTCAAGATCTGTCAGGTCCTCAATCTTCTTGGTGGTCGCCCGGGCTCGTTCCAGCTTCTCAAACATGCACTTGATATGGTACCATTCCTTCATGTCACCCCCAGATTCTGAGAAGGGGTTGGGGACCACTTTGCCTATTCGGCACACACCTTTCACTATCTTCTCCTTGCATTTCTTGCAGCCAGCTGTGCTGCGCTTGGCATAGTCCACACAGAATCGCTGTTCAGCCATCTCAGAAGCGCTAGTGCAGAATCCCACATGTGACACTGGCAGGAAGGCAAAACGGGCGGTACATGGTCCTGGGATGCCCCCCTTGAACCAGAGACAAGGCCTCTTCTTCACAGGGAGCCAGGACCCCTGAAAACGTCCAGCTCCTGACACACTGGAGAACGGGTTACTTAACTGCCAATGTAATGGCTCTTGGAGCAAATGTAGTACTTCTCTTCGGCCAAGAACTCTGCAAGTCTGCTGGAAGAGGATAGCTGAGGCCAACGGCATACAGCTGCATGACAGGCAGAAATAAAGGGAGGGATGAGAACCCTGACCGCCTTACTTGCAGCAGTCCAGAGTTGTAGAAACAAGGCTGAATAATCAAACAATTTCCAAATGTAATCCACTCCTACTCAAACAGTACTAAATGGAGCTAGAGGGAGTCAGGTCATCCGGCTTACTTGATCCACTACAAATTTATATTATCTAATCTCTACTGAACCCAGCTGCAGGAAGACAACTCCTCTCCAACTGATTTTCTGTCCCATTGCCCACAGTGACTGTTCCCAAACTCTCTCCTTAAGCTCCCATGCTGCTCAGGATCTCAACTTCATTCTTTACTGAGGAAACAGGAGCCATTCTCTAGGAGCTCTCTTCTCCCAGTATCTACATCTCATAATCCCTTGACCTCATCTTTCATTATCTCCTTCTTTACTCTATAGTCTCTGAGAAGAAGGTGGCATCACCAAGGTGGGAGCCCATCCCCTTCCGTCTAATAACTGCCCTCACAATCATTCCCTCTAGTCTCTAATCTTCAATCTAGTTATTATCCTCCATCTCTCCTCCCTTTATCAGCCAAAGTCCTAGAAAAAGCTGTCTACAATCAATGTCTCCATTTCCTTTCCTCTTACTTCTCAACCTTTTGCAATCTGGTTTCAGGCCTTTATTTATTACTTAACTGAAACTGTTCACTCAAAGAATTCCTAATTGCCAAATCTGACAGACTTTTCTTAATCCTCATCCTGAACTCTCTGCAAATTCTGGTATTGCTGACTACCCTCTCCTCTTGGACAGTCTTTTCTTCTCCAGGATTCTGTGATGCTGCTCCCTTGAGGTTCTCCTCCTACAGATCTGACTCACGTTAGATCATTGTCCACATTAAAGTCCTCTAATGGAAGTACATAGAAAAACTCTGTCTTCATCCTCCCTTTCTTCTCCCTATATTCAGTGACCTCATCAACTCCCATGGATATAATTAATGTCTGTATGTGGGTGACCCTAACAATAGAGATCCAGCCCTAATCTCTCGCCTGAGAAACAGTCCCACATAAAAAACTGGACATTTGGAACTAGATGTCCTGTAGGCATTTCAAACTTAACATTTCCAAATTAGAACTCATCTTTTACCCAAAACCCACCCCTCTTCCAAACTTTCCCATTTCTGTTGAAGGAAAAACTATTCTGCCAGTCACCCAGGTTTCAAAACTTTGGTATCATCCTCAACTGATCTCCCTTACCCCACATATCCAAATATTTGCCAATTCTTGCTATTTCTATCTCCACCACATTTCTTACATCCATCATCTCTCCATCCAAAAAAGCCACCATCCTAGTTCAGATCTTTCACCATCTCTTAACTGAACTCCTGCTATAGCCTATTTGAGAAAAATTATTATTTTGCTATTATATTAACAACCAATTATTAGGTTAGGAGCCAGGATTTTCTCCTTTTATTTCTTCATTTAAGGCCTTGCCCCTATTTAAAAAAAAATCAATCTCTGAAGGACCTAGTTGACTGATGAGACTGTCCTAGCCCTCAAGGTACATGCTCTTCAATCTTGGGTGGTACCCCACCCAATTAGGAGACCTGATTTCTGTTTAGAGTGTATAAAGAATCCAGTCTGGGTGAGTTCTTGCCCCAAAGAAATGAGCCCCTATCCTTGTACCACCTTGATCAGAGTTTAGAGTAGCCCCGCTCATTGAAGAAAAAATCAAGAGTAGTCTGGATGGAAGAGGACTCCCCAGTCTAGACTTCTATGTTCTCAGCAGGGAGAACTGAAGACTTCTAGTCTACTTCCTCAAGATGGATTTTCACTTGTCAGGGACAATCCCTTTCAAAAAATATTTAAGGCATTCAGTGTCTCCATTGGAGGCTTTGGTTAGCACGAGAAACTACCAACCATCAATGTAGTATCATCTAGCCTAATTAATAAATTGATTATGAATTTCCCAAAACCTCTGTCTCTGGGGTTTATCATTCATCACAACTCCTCACAAATGCCAATGATTTTCCTAAAGTCCAGGTCCAGCCATGTCACTTCCCTTTGCAAACTCCAAAGGTTTCCTGTATCTCTAGGAGCAAATACAAACTCCTTTTTGGCATTTAAAGCCCTTCATATCCTGGCCCAAACCTACCTTTTCAAGCCTTAACATCACTCCCTCCATATACTCCATGGTACAAGCTGGCCTTTTTACTGGTCCTCATAAACCACATTCCATTTCCTGTCTCCAAGTCATGGGACAAGCCCTTTCCAGTCCCCCTTAATGCTAACACCTTCCTTCTGAGATTATCTCCCATTTACCTAGCATACATCTTGTTTGTAGAGGGTTGTTTCCTAGCTGGCTCCCCCCATTAGAATGAGAGCTCCTTAAGTGAGCTCCTGCGCATTTGTCTTTCTTTGTATCCCTAGCTCTTAGCCCAGGTCCTGGTATAAATACTTGTTGGTCTGACTTGTTCTTCAAGCCTGGCATGCTTACCTATTTATCTCTTACAACTTGTAGTCTCTTTCAGTTTCATTTAAAGGGCCATCTTCTACCTAAATGAATTTCCTGATTCCACCCAGCTGCTAGCTCTGTCCCCAATCACCTCCTCCAACCCAAAACCTTTTATCTACTTAACTTTATCTACATATACTTAAAGACTCCTTAAGCTAAAATGTAAGATTTCTGAGGGCAGAGACTTCGACACTTTTGTCTTTGTATCTCCAGCAGCTAGCACAGTAGGTTTTTAATGTTTTTGATTGTTAATACAGGCAATCCTCTTTTCAAAGAAACCCAACATAGAAAAATCTAGTTTACAAATCTAGTTTACCTCACAAATAATACCTCATATAGTGATAACCCCATGTTAGTAATGATGACCCTTAGGCACTGCACGATCTTTAATTATCTTTTTAAAAACAGATTATACCAATATTCAATATAGTATTACTGTTAATTATATAGTTATAGTTAGGTGTTAAGTTACAACAATTTCACAAAATCAAAGAATGTTAGAGCTGGAAAGGCCCTTCAAAATCATCTAGCTTCCCCATCCATACAAGCACCCCCTAATTTTGCAGAGGAGGGAACTGAGGTCCAGAGGTTATAACTTGCCTAAAAGTGCAAAGGTGAGTGGCAGAGCTGAAATTAGAACCTAAGTCTCCAGATCTTTTAGTCTAGACCTTCACCACTACTGCTTCATCTAATCCTTGAAAAATTAGTGATTTGTGATACACATATCAACACTTTATTAAGTAGAACACTCAATTACTTAGAAAGGTTTGACTTAATTAAATTGCAGTCTTCCTGGTACATTTAAAGCTTTGGTTAAAGCTCAGCAACTACCTGAATGTAAAATGAGAATGCTGTTGCTACTGGGTAGTAAAGGGAAACCAGAAGAATTTACAGCAAAAGTGTCAGAATCTACTACCAACTGCAAATCAATCAGAAGAAATCTTTATGAAATCATACAGCAAATCAATGGGAAGATATTTTTGTTCAATTTACACCAACCTTTCAGAGAAAGAACTATAGTATAAACTAGGGCAGACTTTCTAAAAGTCTATTCCATCTATCTAAAAGATGGAATAGACAAAGACTAGGATCCTTTACCGCCCCCCTTCCCCCCATATTCATCAGCTTTGTGGGCTTTAAAACACACAGAAAGCCTCCTCAGGTGGATAATTTCTCAGATACTTGTCAGATATTCCAAACAAAAGCTGCAGGAAACTCGCGGCTGGTCTGGCTGAGGTTCCTTGGCCCTCGGGTCTGGTAAGCAGTACACACCCAGCTAAGCATTTTGTAAGGTGATTAAAATGAAACCACCGAAGCCTAAACTCTGTCACCTGTCTACAAAGTCTAAGAGAGCTTCAGTCAGCTGTCACAGCTGGTCGGGCAACTTTTTGGCTTTTTTTACTCAAAGGATTTCCTTTGATGCTTTCTAGAGAGAACAGCAACTTATTTTTGCCTTCGAGGGCAAAGATTGGGGCAGCTGGTTTTTGTGGGGGGTTGGAGGGGCGAGGATAAGAAAGAGCTGAAAAGGGAGGACAGATGGATAGAGTAGAGAATAGCATCTGAAATACTCTGCTGCGGGGACACAAGGTGCTGAGGAGCCCAAGCCGACTTGAGGATAACAAAGCCTTGCCCTTCTAGGATACCCCAGGCGGTGGACACTGGTCGGTGCCATCTTGGGGTGGTTGAGGAGGGTTCAGAAAGGCGAGGCTATCGCAAAAAAGCGGCTTCAAATGGGCCAAAAGGTGTCAGAGAAAAGAAAGAACTGCTGAAGGAAAGAAGACCAAGGCCAGGGGTCTCTGCCGGAAGGGGGTTGGGTCCGTCTGGGGGCGCGGGGTGTTCGAGGACTACTTAGGAGGGGGACACAGGGAGGGACCTTCTTGTAATGGGGGACAGACAAACCCTGCATATGGGGAGGAGTGGGATACTATGTGTATGAGGGGTCGCTGTGTATGGATGAGAGGCAATGCTATGTGCATGATGGGGTGACGGGTGTGTGTATGGCGGGGCAGAGGATGCTATGTGTGTACAAGGGATGCGGTGGGGGGAGGGAGCTACTCAGCAGGGATGCTAAGACGAGGTAAATATGGGTGTGATATAGTGGGATAGGGGTCACCGCGTGTGGGGGAGGGGGGAGGAGGGTGCCACGTGTACGTAGGTGCGGGGTGGGGAGGGGGCGGCGGGATACTAAGTAGGGGGGTCAACTGTAGAGGGCGGGGTACCGCGATTGCACCTGGGGGATGGGGTCGACCCAGTGTAAGAGGCGGGGTTACCTGCGGGTAGAGGGGCGGGGTGCCACGTGTAGATAGGTGTGTGTGGGGGGGGCCGGCAGGATGCAGTGGGGGTGTCAGAGGGAAGACCCTGGGCGAGCCCAGCTGGGGAGGGCATTTTTTTTTAACGCGGAAGCAGAAGGTCGGGGTCTCCGGGGACGAAGGCCTCCCGAACACGTGAACCCCCTCCTCACGCGCTGCGGGCCACGCGCTGGGAGAGGCCTCCTATAAGCTACCTGGTTTTCCCTTTTCTCCCCCTTACCTCTCATTTGTGTCCCGGCTCCGACCCGACCAGGCCTAGCTCACGACAAGCCTGAGCGTAGCCGGCAGACAGGCCTCGCGCCAGAGGGAGTTAAGACTACGATCACTTTAAATCCGGGTCCTTGGACAAGGCTACAGCGCGCAGGCGCAGGAGGACGCGGGGTGGTGCTGTGCGAGAGAAGGTCCCTAGAGCCGAGGCCCCGCCCCCAGAGCCGAGGCCCCACCCCCAGAACAGAGGGCCCGCCCCCGGATGGTAGCGAAAGGTTGCCTCCCGCCGGGCAAAGCGACCTAGATCGGGGTCATTTCTTCGTTTTATTTCTCTGGTCTGGAGCAGCAAAGAGCCACCTTGTAGTGGTGGTGGCCACTTGGAAGCCACTGGTGGCCACCTGGAAGCCAGGAATCCAGGATACACTTAGAAAATTTGTCAATGTCTTGTGTTCCTACATCACCTATAAATCCCACCTTCTGCAAGCAAACGTTCCCAGTCCCCCTTAATACTAGTGCCTTTCCTCCGAGTTTATCTTCAATTTACCCTATATATGTCTTCTTTGTGCCTAGTTTATTACATGTTATCTCTCCCATTTGATTATGAGCTCCTTGAGGATAGGGACTATATACTGGGCTTAGCCTAGTGCTTGGCACACTGTAGGCAATTAATAAATGCTTGTTGACTTGACCTAATTCACGTTTCCCTCTATAACTCTCCCCTAACTCCTGCCAGAGATCCATTCCTTATAATAAAGAATTATAAGGGAAGTTCCACCCTCTCCCACCCTCCCCTTTAATCCTATCAAATCTCACCATATTTCTCAAAACAATGGAAGGATGCAGGGGGAGGATAAGGAGGCATCATTTCCAGATAATTGGACCCCTAGGAATGATATCAGTTAATACAGTCTATTTTGCAGGATAAATAAACTTAATAGAATTTCACAAACGTTTTAGCTCTCTGCTTGTTTGCTATCAATTTCATCCTAAGGGAGCCCTTAATGCTTTCTACTCCAAAGTTCTCAGTCTGTAGAATGGGACCAAGATGAGGTGTCTGTCACTTCTAACACTGAGGGAAAATGGAGGAGGCTTGGTAAGCCTTGGAGAGATATAGGAGCTTTCCAGTGGGAAGAATGGGAAAGGTGAGAGATGGGCAGGGTGTACTGGAGTCATCTTATTTTTAGTGTGATGAGCATTTATACTTTGGAAATCAGCAAATGCTTCAAATCAGGGCTTGATTTGTTGTTTTGTTGAAAGTTTAGACTTAAGAAAGTGATAGAGAAAAAGTCAATAATGCCTAGTAAATTTAAGTGTTGAGCATGTTTTCCCCTCCCACCCATACCTCCAGACAACTCTGGAAATAGTTTACCAACATACCTCTGGAAATAGTTTTGCTCACTCTTTAACTCACATATTATATCTTTACTAAAGCTTAAAACTGCACAAAGATTTTTGGGACATCTTGTATTTATTAAGTTTCTACTATATGCTATACTATACTATAAGTGAGAGACATTGTGGATAGAGAATAGTGGACAGAGACCTGGCCCCAGAGCCAGACTTGGGTTCAAGTGCAGTCTCTGACACATATGGGTTGTATGACCCAGGGCAAGTCACTTAACCTATTTCAGTCTTTAGTCAACTCTGTAACAGCATTAGTCATGCAGTAGGCATCAGTTTGCATCGATAGATCAGGCTTCTCACTGGGAACTCCCTATACTGATGATGAAAGCACAAGTCCAGTCCCCATGCCTATGTGCCAAGCACAGTAGTATTCTAACTTCTTTTTTTTACACATGAGGACATTTAGAGCAGGAGATAGTGACTTTTGATCTAGTTCTACAGATTGGAGCAGCTTTATAAGAAATGCTGCAGGTTCCCGAGTAGCTTGACATCTTCAGCTGGAGAAAAGGAGATGCCAAAGTACTGCTTCTGGTTAACTTTAAGCATTGAGGATAAAAAACCCAAATTTTTTATTGATATATATTTAGCTTTTGACATAACAATTGCAAGGTACTGTCCAAGGTACTGGAAATAATGTACATGTGCATTTTCTTGACTCTCCTGGAAACAGGATCCTCAGAGTTTCCATGTGTGGAGACACCATCTCAGGTGCTCTGTGTATGTGCCAAAACCCTTGTCACATTATGGTGCAATAATTTAGGATCAGCCCTCCCATTTTGCAGATGAGAAAAATGAGGCCTACGGAAGTTAGGCAATATGCCCAAGGTCACATAATAAGGTAGGATTTGAGCCCAAGTATTCTGATTCTTTCCACTACACCACACTGTCCATATTGTATTACATTGATTTGCTACAACTTGTTTGGCTAGGTGGATAGACTGCTGGGCCTGAGGTCAGGAAGACCTGAGTGCAAATCCAGCCTTAGACCATGAGAAGTCACTTAACCTCTGTTTCCTCAACTACAAAATGAGGATGATAATAGCACCTGCCTCAAAAGGTTGTCATGAGGATCAGATGAAATAATTGTAAAGTGCTTAGCGTGGTACCTGGTATGTAGTAGGTGCTTAAAAGGCTTATTATTAGTGGTTTTTAAAATGATTAATCTCCCAATCCATGGGCACCTACTTTTTTTTTCCCTACAAAAAGGTTTTACTTTGAATGTTTTGACATATATGTCATTGACCTCATTGGAGTTTTATGCCCAATAGTTGAGAAGTTGGGTCAAAAAGTATAAACCATTTATTAACTTATTTCTCATAAATCTAAGTTGCTTTCTACAATAGTTTCAACCAGTTCAAAACTCTACCTAATAGCATGTCATCCCCACATTGTTGTTCCATTGTGTCTGACTCTTCATGACTCCATTTAGGGTTTTTTTTGGCAGATACTGGAGCAGTTTACCATTTCCTTCTCCAGCTCATTTTACAGGTGAGGAAACTGAAGCAAACAGGGTGAAGTGACTTGCCCCAGGTCACAAAGCTAGTAAGTGTCTGAGGCCAGATTTGAACTCAGGAAGGTGAGTCTTCCAGACTTCAGGCCCAATACTCTATCCACTGTGCCACCTAGACCTGGGTCTTATAGAGACCTCCAGAAGTCATCTAGTCCTTTCCCTTTGTCTTTGAATCATATTTACCTCTGAGGAATCCAGTCCAGTCAGAGCCTCAGTTTTCCAATCTGAGATTGCCCCATCACTAGCTTCCACCTTAAAATACTTTGTGGGTCTTCCAAATGGGAAAACAACAAACAAACAACCTTGGAAAATAGAAGGATTTCTATTTCCATTTTTCAGGCAACTCATCTAGAACAGGTTGGAAACCACTGAGAGGAAGGAGGAAGATGTTTCATTCCTGCCTGTGTGTATCCCCCTGGCTAACATTCTCAGTGGGTTCTTTTTTTTAATAAGAGTCAGGCTATGAATTTCATAAATCTCAACAGATAGAGCTGGTTTTACAGCTTAGTTTGCTTAAAAGGCACATAATTAAAATAAGTTGTAAAGATGTTGGTGTCATTTGCCAAGATAAATATTTAAAAGGGTACAGCTGTAAGGAATACGTAACAACTCAAATAAGCTCTTGGCTCTTCCTTTCCAGGACAGAAATGGCTAGGGTTTGTCTTTAGTGAGCAAGATTTTCTGCCTTTTTGTCCTTGTATCCCTTAAAGGCAAGAAAAAGTGGGAAGAATCATAGGAGACCCTTTGAGACCAGACTCAATTTTTCATTCAGTTAGACAAGCAGAGAGGAGGCAAACGAAAGAGCCATCCATCCTGGTATGGTGGAGGGAGCCCTGTATTTGGATTCAAAGGATCAAGGTGTATATCCCAATTTACTTACTCCCTGTGTGATCTTGGACTAATAGCCTCTCTGGATCTCAGTGTGTTCATCTCTAAAATGAGAGGTTTGGGCAATTCAAATAAGCTGAAGAGAATGAACACAGATCCAAAGGTAGGGGGGAAAAGTCTGTTTGGCTAGAGCACAGTAGTGGAAGGTAATGATTAAATTGTAAGTAGGGGGCAAGATTATATAGGGTCTTGAATGCCAAGGTAAAAACCATGTGGTTTATCCTGGAGGCAACAGGGAGCCACTGAAGATTATTGAGCAGGACTCTGCCATGTGCAAAGAATTTTGGGGAGCAGCTGTTCCCCAACTATTTCTCTATGTCTCTAGAGGAAGGTCTGAAAACTGGTGAGTATAGAAATTTGTGGCATAGAGCTGGGGGAAACAGGTTAGGATTAGGATTTTTCTGCTTTCAGCACCCATCTTCCCTTCCTTCCAGCTCCATCTGCTCAAGTCCTATCCATTCATCCAAATCTATACCCTGGCACAGTGCATGGCACAAAGTAGGTGTTTTTAACTGTTTGTTGAATGAAAGAATTAATGAATGACGTAGAAGGAGCAATGCCATAGAGGGACAAATGTGCATGGCTCCTTCCGTGAAGCCCAAACTTCATGGAAACCAAGGATGTTGGACTTTCCTCCATCTACCAACACTGCTTCCACTGATAAATCATTAGGAGAATCAGGGTTCTGATGTCACCATGCTTGTCCTTCATAATAGTTTATACATTGTGAGTGCTTAATTAGTATTTGTTATATTGAATCAAATCCAAAAACCACAGAAACACTCAATTATGGGTATTATTGCTTCCCCACTTCCTGACGAGGCCTGAAAGATTACTCCACCTAGCTTTAAGTTATCTGTATTCCTTAATATTTAATAGCCAATTTTCCTAAGTTTAATTAGAAACTCTCCTTTCCATCTCCCCCTACATAGATAGGATGTCATCATTGAAAGAAACCTAGTTTAAAAGATAAGCCAGATCTAGTCCTTGGCCATCAGCTTGCCTTGGGACCAAGTCATCCCACAGTCTTACTTTCATTATTTGGTCCCAACTCCTTGGGAGATGTCTGTTTTGAGGGTCAAGGATAGGAGTTGTCAGGAGGTAGAGGAAGATCTTGTGAGACTCTAAGGAAATAATGGATATGAGTATGGTGAAAAAATTAAGAGAGACACAAATAAAGAAAAAAATTACTATTATCATTTAAAAAGTATTAGCAGTTGAGCTCTAATATCCCCTGCCAAAGTCCTACCCATGACTTAGTGTAGGGTGGAGGTGACTTTGACCTTGGGCTGTCAAAGGCTACACCATTGGAGCACAAATTCTGGCAGTTCCAAGTTGGGCAAGGTTTTCAGTACGTGGGCAGTGATAGACTGCCCATCTGTTGTCCAAAGTCCAGCCTTGTTAAATTGGAGAGGCTCAGGTTTATAGAAGGTTATTCACCCCATGTTCTGCACCAACCCTGAATCAGGCTTGGAATTGTAATGAGATTAAACAGTTGTAGACCATCCAACACTTAACAAAAATGTTCACTTAACAATAGCATGGAAGGTATGCTTAGAAAGGATATAGTATTGGTCCAATTGGACACAATTCTGCACCACCACTTCCATCTCCATGATGTGGGGAGTCAGAAGGGTGTGTTGGGTCAGGATGGTATGTTGACTTGGATGATAGTAAAACATTCACCAAGTTTGATAAGGCACCAATTCCTTGTGAGCTGGGTTTTTTATACCCTGGGTGACCTGGACATTTCATCAGTGGCTTACACCCTAATCTCCTGAACCAATTAAGTCTAGAGGACAGCTTCCCCAACCTGTGTGTCAAGGACCTTAGTGGATGTTGCTCCAATACAACTTATCAAAATCTTTTTAATGGAGTGATTACAGTTAAATTAAATTCAACAAACATTTATTAAGTGCCTATTATGTGCTAGGCACTGTGTTAAGCACTGGGGGTTACAAATAAGAAAAAGAAAGACAGTCCCTTTCTTCAAGGAGCTTACAATCTAATGAAGGAAAACAGCACAGAAAAGAAAGCTGAAAAGTAGAGGGGGGCCACCAAGGAGTACCCAGAGTATCACAGACATGATGTTCATGTTACTGATTTTTTGAACCCATGTGTAAGACTTTACATTTATACTCCACTCTGCAATGGATCTGTGATCTCATTAATATAGATATTTCCTTCAGTGATGTAATTTTCAATCCACCATGCCAACCTATCCTGTATGACTCTTGTCTATGTCCTCCCATATATTCACCACAGGGAGTTTACCCAGAGTACTATTGGCCTCCCTCAAATTCTATTGACATATGAGGATACTAAAGCAGAATATGGGCTATATGTAAGTTATCACATCCTCTTGCTAAATGATCATCTATTCCAAACACATTTATTGGATGACATCCTTTATACTACTATTTCTTATTCCTCTTAAATTTTATCTTATTATATATGATCCATAATTATAATCTATTGAGATTCTGTCTTCTAATGTGTTAACTACCCCTCTTAGTTTGGTGTTGTCTGCAGACCTGATAAACAAGCCATCTTTGCTTTCATCCTAATGAGCAGTTCTACCCATTCCTCCCCAAGACAGTCCTTTGTTTTCCTGAAGCCATGAGGAATCCCTAGTGGGCAACAGAGAGGAAGCCTATGGATATTATACATCCCTCCTTCACACCCACCTTTCACTAGGATGGGTTTGGACCTTTCTGTGTAGGAGCATCACTAGAAAAGTGAGGAAGGTATATTTCTTTGTGGCCGGAAAGCTTTTTATTGCTGGAGATGGGGCTAAGAGGGATGTCAGTAAATGATAGCATTTTTTTTTTTAGGCAATTGGGGTTCAGTGACTTGCCCAGGGTCACACAGCTAGTAAGTGTCAAGTGTTTGGTCTGAGACTGGATTTGAACTCAGGTCCTCCAGACTTCCGGGCCAGTGCTCTATCCACTGCGCCACCTAGCTGCCCCTGTGATAGCACTTTTTAAAAAGTCCCAATAAAACATTTTTTTTTTTAAGTGGGAGTGGGAAATAACACCTGGAAGAATCAGTCATCTTACTAGTAAAAAATTGTCTCGGCTCTTTGTCTTTTTTGTGAGTTCCATGAGTTGGTTTGGTGATTTTACCACTCCCCTAAGTAAAATGTACTTATTGGGTACTCATTGGGCAGCTCAGTGGGTTAAATGTTTGAGTTTTGTGTCCCTAGGCAAGAGCAGTGATGGACAACCAGAAAACTAATTTAATTCTAAATTCTGTGTATCAAGACTAAATGAGTTCCCCAGAAGGTTTCTAGGCCTGGAGTCTCAAGCTCAAATTTCCCATTTGTTTTAACTTTGTTCCCCTTTAATTTATGCTACTTTTCACAGTTTTGTTAATTGGATTGCATATTTTTCTGGAGAAAGGGACAATAATATACTTTGGTAGGTGGTAAGCAGCCTGACCCGGTTTGAGGTAACTGTTTCAGGACATCATGGAACTATCCTGAATGGTTGGTTGACTTGTCTTAATCTTTAAAAGATCTCTACCTAGTAATTTCTTCCCTTCTCACATGGTACCCATTCAAATAAACACAGCTTATTGTCGAATGAATGAGTCCATATTCTGGCTGCAAGCTTAAAGCCCATGCATCTTTTACCTTATCCTATCCAAATTTATCACCCTATCCAGATCCTAGCGACCATTTTCTATTTATTTCCATAAAATATTCTCCCTTCTTTGTCAATGAATTTAGTTCCTGGCTCAGTCTTTCTCTTCACCCTAACTCCTGCCTTCATATCGGGGAACTTCAGCACATATGGTAGTGTTTCCTAACCTCCCAGTTTCTCAGACTACTCAGTTTTCATGACTTATTTCTTTGTTCTACCTCAGCTATTTAAAGGAATGGTCAGACCCTTGATCTTGCCATCACCCATAGATGTTCCACCATGATCAAGAACTCTCGAAATTCCTCTAAAGGATCATCTTCTTTATCATTTCATTTCCTCCTATGCCTTTCTTCTCCTAAACCTATTCTTCATCCTCCTCATTACCTCCAGTCTCAGGTTTTCACCCCTGTTCTTGCTACACTCAGCTGCCAAAGTCATCTTCCTAAAGCATGGCTCTGTCTTTGTCACTCAATAAATGCAAGTGATTCTCTGTTACCTCTAGGATCAAGTATAGATTCCTCTGCTTGGCATTTAAATCTCTTCATCACCCTGGCCTCTTCCTGTCTCTCCAATGTCCTTACATGGTGACTCTCCTCTCACACTATGGTATAACCATACTGACCTATTTGCTATTCTCACACACAATACTTTCTCTCCTATCTTCATGCTTGGGTATTTACTATCTACCATGCCTGGAATGCTCCTTTTTACTTCTGATTCTTAGGGTCCCTGGATTCATCCAAGACTCAGTTCAAGTTCTACCTTCTTTAGGAAAGCTTTAGGAAGCTTTCCCCAGTCTCTTCTGTTTCTAGTGTCTTCCTATTTAAGGTTACCTTATGTTTGCTTTATTTTGTGTATACTTATGTATGCAGTTTTATTTCCATGATAGAATGTGAGCTCCTTCAGAGAAGGGACTGCTTCATTTTGAAACCCTAGTGCTTAGCTCAGTGCCTAGAAATAGTATGTACTTAATAAATGATTGTTGATTGATTGATGTGCCTCAGTAGTTAGTAAGTTCCCTATTATTGGTTGTCTTTGAGCAGAGTCAATATCACCAATGCTCAGAGATGCCATACGGGGGATTCCTGTTCAGGTATGGGTTGGACTAGAACATTGGTGTCAAACTCAAAGAGAAACAGGGCCACTAATCTATACACAAGGCGTCCTGCAGGCTGCATGTTGATTTAGAAAGCCACATATTATTTATGGTCTATTGCATTTTTATTTATTTTGCTAAATATTCCCCAATTACATTTTAATCTGACTTGGGCTGCCC
>NW_020954546.1:32441495-32519197 GCF_900497805.2 Vombatus ursinus | reverse complement strand
TTTGCTAAATATTCCCCAATTACATTTTAATCTGACTTGGGCTGCCCCCAGGAGAGTTGTGAGGCTGTAGGTTTGACACATCTAGACTACATGATTCATGAGGCTCATTGAAATGCTGAGATTCTATATGCCAATGACTATTGGCATTTGTAGATGCTGCAGATCAATATTTCTTCCTTTAATAGAGGAATTGTGATGAGTCCAGTGGGGAGGGGCTATCATTACATTATTCCCTAGTTTGGTCCTTACTTCCAATACAGCTTCAAGGTGAGGTTCTCTTCAAAGTTAGAGAATTAGAAGGTAATTGGAAAGTATCCCAGGGCCCAATGTAACTGTCAGAAGGTGGGAAGGAACTGCTTGTTTTGAGAAACTAACACTCTCTCTCTCTCTCTCTCTCTCTCTCTCTCTCTCTCTCCCCCCCCCCCTCCCTCTCTCTCTCTCTCTCTCTCTCTCTCTCTCTCTCTCTCTCTCTCTTTCTCTCATCTATTTCCCAAAGACCCTGACTTGGAACTTCAGCCCCTAAGGCCAGTGGAAAAGTGGTAGGGACCCTTCCAAAGTGGGATCTGAAACAGATGCATCTCGAAGTCTTCTGATTCCTCTACTTGTCTCTCCACTGATACTCTTCCTCCTATATGACACAGGGCTTTGTAACATGATATGAAAGGTATTTGACATCTCTAACATCTAATTTCTTAGGAGAGGACTCACACAGAGTTTGGGACCTTAGCTAGTCTCCTCTATCATAGAATGTCAACAGCCTGCTGTCCTGTCCTATGGAAGAGGAGAATTTGTCTTTGATCTGGCTCTGAATAGGTGGAATAACAAAGACTTAAATCAGGGGTTTTTCACCTTTTTGGTGTCATGGACTCACCTTTTTGCAGTTTGGGAAAGTCTCTGGACCCTTTCTCAGAATAATGCTTTTAAATGTATAAAATAAAATGCATAGGATTATAAAACCAATTATACTAAAATACTTCTATTCAAATATTAAAAAACAAAACAAATTCATGGAACCCAGGTTAAGAACTCTTGATTTAAATGTAAGACTGTGCCCTAACCTCTCCCCTTATCTGTACTCTCTCTCTGTATCCCTATGTAATCTCGAATATTAGAACCAATGTTTTGCCCATAGGTATCATTTGTTGCAAATATCCTAATATACCTTTTTATAGGAGATCTCCTATGATAGGGCATATTTTATCTCATAGTTGTTGGGGAGAAGAATATATAGCGTTTTAACTTGTCTTCCTGCCTCCAGTTTCTACCCTTTCTAATGCATCATGTTTAGTACTGAAAGGTCATTAAAAAACATTTTTATTCTGAATTTACCAGATAACAAATAAAATGAGTACTTCCACAAACAAAGTAGAACAGAAAAAGAGGATTGCAAATGAAACTGCAAATCTTTCTTATGTACAGTTTGCTTTTCCCTTTAAGTATATAATAAATTAAAAATGTGACTCTCAAAGTTGTCTTGATTATCTGTGTTTCCCTCTGGCCTTTCTGTTCTCTTCCGAACATTCAAAAATGCTTCAATGACCCTCCCCACCCCGTTTTTTAACAGCCCCTTCTCCCACCTACCTTTTCCTTTGAAAATAAAAGAAAAACAGAAGCAAAACTTTTGCAACAAATATGCACAATGAAGCAAAACAAATTTCCACATTGGCCAAGACCCAAAATGTCTGTCTCATTCCATAGCTTGAGTCCATCACCTTTCTGTCAGGAAGTGGGTAGTATAAAACATCTTTAGGTCTTTGGAATCATGGTTGATCATGGCATTGATGAGAGTTCTTAAGTCTTTCACAGTTGTTTGTCTTTGTAATGTTGTCTTTATATTATAAAGCATTCTCCTTCTTTTGCTTATTCTGTAAGGTCAATTTTCCAAAAATATTGTTCTTACTGTATCAACCTCTTGATAAAAACCAAACAAAATAATAATAACCCACAACAACAAACAACCCATCTCTCCTTTGCCTACAGGATGTTGTATTACAGCTTTGTTAGCTTAGCATTAGAGTTTTTCCATAATCTGTTGTTTGCTTACCTTCCCAGCCTTATCTCACCCTATCCTCTAACATAAACCCTTCAATCAGACTAATTATATTAATTTGACCAAACTATTAGTTGTTCTTCAATGTCTGTTTTCACCTTCACCTAGTCTCTTCATTTTCCCTGATTGTTATTCCCTCTCTCCTCTCCACTTAGAGGATTCTACTCATTCTTTAAACTCCAACTTAAATTTATCTTCCATTAAGTTTTACTTGACCCCCTCCCCCCAGCCTGAAGTCTTCTCATTTTGATCCAATGGGAACATTTCTTTCCTTTGAAATTAAAACATTACTTGTATGATTATCATATTCTATCATATCATAATCATATTGTACCTTTGTGACATCTTATGTTGTCTAATTTCCCATGAATGTTTTATATCTTGATTCCCCAACTTGATTGTTAGTTCCTTGAGATTTTGTCCTATTAAATCTTTGTATCTCTCAGACAAAGTGTCTTGTACATCATAGGTGTTCGATAATGATTTGTTAATTGATGGAAGGAACACACTTACTCTATGACCTGGATCCATTAATCACTTCCTGTTTTCCATCTTCATTTTCTCTCTCACCACTGGCTGCTTCCTTTCCGACTATAAGACATATCTTAAAAACAACATTCCTGGGACCCTGCTACAGATACAGTGGGTATGATGCTGGCCAGACTTCTGGATAGAAGTCCTTACACACTATTTTCATCTTAGATTACTCATTCACTTGTTAACCCCTTGCAAACAGGATTTTATAGCCTACCAATCTTGAAATTGCTTTCTTCAAAGTCATCAATGAACTTTCAATCATGAAATCCAATGGACTTCAAATTTTTTCCAAAGTATTTTAATTTTTGTTGTTCTGAACTTTGCAAACATCAACAAACATTCCAATTCCAATTCCAAAGAACAAAGAAGATTGTATATGAAGGTAGGAAGTGAGCCAAGAAGGTGGAGTAGCTGGAAGTGCAGCTGAACTCCCTTTCACGATTCCTCCACAAAAACACAACAGATGGAGTCCTGATGAGTAAATCCAAGAAAAAAAAATCACAGTGAGTAATTTTTCCAACTTATGGAGGCATAAAGAGACAGATGAGGGTATGTAGATACTGGGGATTCAGGTCTAGCCATGAATAGTCATGAGTAACATTCTAACAGAGGCACTGAAAGAGGGCTGAGGTTGAGCACCATGGCAAGACCTCCCAGACCAACAGAGAGTGACCTCACCTTGTGCAGGATGCAGGAAAAGGCTGGCAGTGGGCAGCTCTGTTGCTTACTGCCCAGTTCTTGGTCACAGATACAGTGGGTGACTAAAGAGGGGACCTGCCCTTAATGGTGGCAGTCTGGGGCAAGAAGCAGTTGTGGGCCCTAGGCTATGTATTGAGCAAGCGGCAAGCACAGAAGCGAGCAGCATATCTGTGGTTTGGACTTGAGGGATTAGAGATGGGTCTTAGTTTCAGCCCCTGGCCCAATCTGAAGTTTGCAGGGAAATAAACTAAATGAGCCAAAAATATGAGAAAAGGAAGCAACTCTTCTCATTAGACAACATGCTCCCAAGGACTGAACCCAGTTTGAACCTCATGCTTGGGTCCAGAGCAGACAGACCCCATTAGGGAGAGGAAATGGGTATCATGCTCTAGCTTCTTGGGATTGCTGCTTCCACAGCAGGAATCCCAGACTAAAGGGGAACCTACAGTCCTGTCACTCTGAAGCTGCAAAGATTTTTCACTTGGCACTTAGTTAGAAAATAATTTACAGAAGTTAAAAAAAATATTAATGTGTACTCATAAACGAGCCCAGCATGGCCCAAGCACTCTGGAGTGAGGTCATTGAGGGAATTCATTGCAATCTCACCTCAAGCAAGCATCAGCCTGAAGTGGATTTTACTAAAGTTTTAATTAGCTCTAGGAACTTGTCAAAGTGTATTAGTTAGGGGCAGCGAGGTGGTGCAACGGATAGAGCACCAGCCCTGGATTCAGGAGGACCTGAGTTCAAATCTGGCCTCAGACACATAACACTTATTAGCTGTGTGACCCTGGGCAAGTCATTTAACCCCATTGGCTAGCCAAAATTAAAAAAAAAGTGCATTAGTTGTCTTAAAAGTGGAAAATCCCATTGTTGAAAAGGTGACATTGCCACAATGCTTTAAAATTCAGTTTTAAGGAAAAGGTAGAACCAAGGTGGGGCAGCTAGGTGGCTCAGTGGATATAGCATTTGACCTGGAGTCAGGAAGATGAGTTTTCTTGCGTTTAAATCTGGCCTTAGACACTTAAGAGCTGTGTGATCATGGTCAAGTCACTTAACCCTGTTTGCCTCAGTTCCTTACCTGTAAAATAAGCTAGAGAAGAAAATGGCAAACTACTCTAGTATCTTTGCCAAAAAAAACCCCAAAACAAACCCAAATGGGGTCACAAAGAGTCGGACATGATGAAAATGACTGAACAACAACAAAGAGCTAAGGCGTCAGAGGAGTTGGAAGAGGTAGTCAGGCTTTTCCTTTTCCCCACCAACAATTCCTCCAAATGGACCTAGAAATTGGAAAATCCATGAAAAAATCAGCGAGTTATTTTTCTAGCTCAAGTCCACATTGGAAGGCAGAGAAGCCAGAGAAGTCTGCAGTCCTTGGTGATGGCATCTGGCCAGGAACTGTAGCACAGAGCACTCCAAGGCAAGAGGAGGCTTGCACCAGGACAAGAAGGGGCCCCACATCCAGCACCGAAGGGCCTACATTTGTCCAGGGTCAGAAGGGGTGCAAACTGAAAACTCTGCTGCTTATCACCTAGTTCCAAGCCAAGACTAAATTGGAGGGAGAGTTGGTGTGTGATTTTTTTGTCTGAAGATGATTGTACCTTCAATGCAATCTCTGAAGCTGAGATGCAACAAAGTATGGATCGATTTTCTGCTGCTTGTGCTAATTTTGGCCTGACAATTAACACCAAGAAAACACAGGTTCTCCACCAGCCAACACTGTACCATCCATATGTGGAATCATCAGTAATAGCAAATGGAGAAATTTTGAATGCTGTGGATAAGTTCACTTATCTTGGCAGTATACTTTCCAGGGATGTACTCATAGATGAGGTTGATACATGTATCGCCAGAGCTAGCTCAGTGTTTGGAAGGTTCCAAAGGAAAGTGTTGAAGAGAAGAGGTATTAGACTGTCTACCAAACCGAAGGTCTACAGAGCTGTTGTGTTGACGTCATTGTTGTATTCCTATGAAACCCGGACACTGTACCAATGCCATGCCAGGAAACTGAATCTCTTCCATTTGAATTGTCTTAGGAAGATTCTAAAGATCACCTGGCAAGATAAGGTACTGGACACTGAAGTCCTTTCTTGAGCTAAACTGCCAAGTATTCAAACTCTACTGCACAGAGTGCAACTCTGATGGGCTGAATGCCAAATGTATGCTTGCCTAAAAGACTATTTTATGGAGAACTCACGCAAGGCAAGTGCTCACATGAAGGGCAGAAGCAATACAAGGATACTCTCAAGATCTCTCTGAAGAACTTTGGAATTGATTGTGTATCATGGGAGACACTGGCACAGAACTGCCCAGCATGGTGTGCCCACATCAGAGAAGATGCTGCGCTCTACAAGCAAAGCAGAATTAAAGTGGCTCAAAAGAAACATGAAATGTGCAAATTCAGAGACATCTCCACCCCAAATGTTCACGTGGACCAGTTGTGCCCAACCTGTGGCACAGCCTTCAGAGCTTGGATTGGTCTGATCAGCCACAGTAGGACACAGTATACCTTGACGCTGACGTGGTGACGTCATTTTGGTCTTCTTACAGAATGAAAGACACCAACAGGCAACCAACCTGAATCCCTGGACTCCTTGTCCTATTGCCTATCACACCTTGCCAAACACCAGTCTCAGTTACTCATGCCATCTGCTCCCTCTTCTCCTATTCATCTAGTACTGAACAGAGCTGGAGAAAATCACAAAACTGTGCTGACTGGCCCCTTAGGACCGGGCCTGAAGCATTATAGGTATTTCATAGTGCTCTGTCAACATGTTCCCTACATTCAACCGCGCTCTTTGCAAGAATGCAACCGTTCTATTCCTCCCTATTAATGTTTTCTCATTTTTCTTAGCAGCTATTTACATACCTTTTCACTGCTCCTCAAGCCTCCCATACCACCTTTTTCCAGTCTTGGCTGAGGACATTATTTCACTGAAAAATTCCCTTCTTCATCTCCTATCCCTTAGACATCTTCACCCACTAGCTCTTCCTTTACTCGTCTCAGATAAAGAGGGGGCATTTCTTGCCAAAGCAAATCTCTTTATATACATCTTTGATCCCATTCCCTTCCTTTTTCCCACAGACCGTCATTGCAATTCCCACTGTCTCTCTGTCCCCTGGCTTCCTCTACTACCTACAAACACGTCTGTCTCCCAATCCTTAAAAACAGAACCCCTCACCTGATCTGACCATCCTTGCTGTTATCCTGTCTTTCTACCCTTTCCTAGCTAAACTTCAGACATTTACAGTGTCTCCACTTCCTCTCCTTTCACTTTCTAAACCCTTTAAAATCTGGCTTCTGACCTCATCATTAAACTGAAACTGCACTTTCCAATTTTACCAATGATCTTTTTTTTTTTTTTTGGCTAGGCAATGGGGTTAAGTGACTTGCCCAGGGTCACACAGCTAGTGTTAAGTGTCTGAGGCTGCATTTGAACTCAGGTCCTCCTGAATCCAGGGCCGGTGCTCTATCCACTGCGCCACCTAGCTGCCCCTCCAATGATCTCTTAATTGCAAAGTCCAATGACTTTCTCTGTACTCATCTTTCTTGACCTCTCTTCTCCTGAATACTCTCTCTTAAGTTTCTGTCATTAGTCTCTTGCATCTCCAAGAATATCTGCCTGTTCCTTCTTAGTTCTTCATTTGTCATGCCCACTAATTGTGGGTGTGCCCCAGAGGGCTGTCATGAATTCTCTTCTCTCTATATTTTATGGGGGTTCCCATGGGTTCAATTATTATCTTGTTAGTTAAATAATAAACATCTATTAAGTACCTATAATGTTTCAGGCCCGGTCCTAAGGGCTGGGGATACAAAAAGTGGCAAAGAGCTTACAATCTAACTGGAAAGGCAAGTAAAGATGCATAAACAAGTTATATACAGGTTAAGTTGGAAATAATTAAAAGGGAAAGGTTGGGAAAAGCTTCCTGTATGTAGATAGGATTTTAGTTGGGACTGGGAAGCCAGTGGAAAGCATTTCAAGAATGGGAGGTACCCAGAGAAAATGCCTGGAGCTGAGATGGGGCGTGAAGTGTAAGAAGACCGGAAAGATAGGAGAGGGCTAGGTTGTGAAGGGCTTTGAAGGCCAAACAGATAATTTTGCATTTGCTCCTGGAGGTGAAAGAGAGCCTCTGTAGTTTATTAAATAGATGATGTGTTTGGATTTGCACTTAAGGAAAATTACTTTAATGACTGGAGGAAAGATTGGAACAGGGAAAGACTTGAGGCCAGTGGACCTACCAGCAGGTTATTGCAATAGTCCAGGTGTGAAGTGATGAGGGATTGCACCAGGGTGATGGCAGTTTGAGAGATGTTGCAAAGGTTAAATCGACAGGCCTGGGGAACAGATTGGATGTGTGTGTGATGGTGAGGAATCCAGGACGACTCCTAGGTTGTGAGCCTGAGGGACTGGGAAGATGGTGTTTCTCTCAACAGTAATAGGTGGGGGAGAAGGCCAGGGGAAGAGTTTAGGGGGAAAGACAGTAAGTTTTGTTTTATACATATTGAGTTTCAAATGTCTACTGGTCATCCAGTTCAAGATGTCTAAAAGGCAGTTGAGATGGGTCAGCAGTGAGACTGGGGCAGGAAAGGTAGATTTGAGAATCCTTAGCAGAGATGGTAATTAAATCTTTGGGAGTTGAAAACATCACCAAGTAGTACAGAAGGCCCAGGACAGAAGCCCAAGGGACACCTAAGGTTATAGGGTGTGATCTGGAGGAGGTTTCAGTAAAGGAGATAGAGGAACAGTCAGATAGGTAGGAGGGAAAGTAGTAAGGTGGCATCCTGAAAATCTATAGAAAAAAGTATTGAGGAGTGATCAACAGGGTCAAAGACTGCAAAGAGGTCATAGAGAATGAGGACTGAGGAAAGGCCATTGGATTCAGTAATTAAGAGATCACTGGTTACTTTGGAGAGAGTTTTGCTGGAATGACAAAGTCAGATGCCAAATTGTAAGGGGTTAAGAATGAGAGGAGAGAAAGTGGAAGTACCTGTTTGTATCTCTATGTAAATGATTCCTTGATCTATCTACTCACCCCTAACCTGACTTCCCAGTTTCAGTTTCCCATCACCAATTTCTCTCCCCTCTCCAATCCATCCATCAGTCCCCTGCCAATGATTTTCTGAAAACACAGTTCTGTCTGCGTCAGCCTCCCTACTTAAACTACAGGGAACCCCTAGGAACTCTAGGATCAAATACATCCTGTCTGGTGTTTAAGACCCTTTACCACCTGGCCCCCTCCTGCCTTTGGAGTTGTCTTCACCTCTCCACGTAACTAAAATATGGACCTGGAAAACTTGATGCTTCACGTCCTGTCTTTTCACTGGATATCTCCCATGCCTGGAATGGTCCCCCTCTTCTCCACTCCCTGACTTCACCAAAGACTCAGCTCGAATCCCACCTTCTGTCCCTTCCCCTATACTGTACAGATCTAGGATATACAGCATGTTGTCTCCCCATTAGAATGTGCTCCTTGAGGGCAGGGACCATGTTTCTGCCTAAGTGCTTAGAACTTAGTCTTATGGATGGACTTAAGAGTTTTATTGCTATTAGAATAAAACATAGGCTTAGATTCTTAAAATCTAGCCACTGCTTACCCATGTTCAGACTCCGTAAGAGTCTGCCCAACATGACTGATGTTCTAATAAACCTTGTCTTTGGCTGAAAAAAATAAAAGAACAAAGCATAAACTGTTTGGCTTTTAAGAGCCTTCACAACCTTGCCCCAATTTCCTACCTCATTGCATGTTATCCTTCTATCAAACCAAATTGGCTTTCTCTCTGCTACTCAGAGAATGCTTCACCCTACTGACTTTGCAATGTCTGTCCCAGGTGCCTACACTACTGAAAACTTCCTCTTCGCAGCTGCTTTATAAAATCCTTCAAGACACAGCTCAAGTACCATCTTCTATATGAAGTCTTTTCTAAACCATTTCTCACTCCCAAATGCTAGTGCCCTCCATTACTTTGAACCATATATGTGTATATGTCTTCTGCTACATGAGTGTGTGTATATATATGTACATATTCACACACACACACACGCATGTGTGTGCATCACATACTTGTAGCCCTGTTCGAATTTAAGCTAAAGAACTGTTTCATTCTTTGTATCTCTAGTAGCAAGCAGTGCCTGGAACATAGTGGTGCTTAATAAATGCTTGCTGATTTTTCCATCTCAGAAATGTCAGTTGCATCCATGCCTTCCATTCCGTTCCGTTGCCATTGCCTGGGCAACAGTACAGGCCATCTTTCTCTCATTTTCCTTTTGCTCTTTAATCAAGCTTTTTGAAGGTGGGGAGGTAGGGGAGGTTTCTGGTTTTAGTGCCCCCTAGGCTGCCTAAGATTTAAGTCTTATGTGGTTACATGGTAGGGGGACCATGTTTGGGTAGCTTCTCCATCTGCTTCCAACCCAATTTTTTTCCTTCTTAGGCCCCCTTCCTCCCATCTTTAGAAGTGCTTGAACTGATCCACTGGGCTGTTTGGAAATCACCTTAGATAGAGGGAGAGGGGGAAATCTGGAATGAAGGGGTTAGTGTCAGACTAACAGAAAAGTCATAAAGGGTGATTTTCTTTAGGTCTCCTCAGCTACAGGCGATTCTGCAGCTTAGTACATAGCTTATTGAATGCACAATCCTATTTATAAGGCCAGAGCTTCTCATATCTGCTTGGTTACAGAGATTGAATGGAGAGTTTTCACATATGGGATGGGAGGACAAGTCCTCACTGAGGGGTGACAGAAGCCCCTCCACAATTCAAGCACATTCATTTAACCCTTGCAAAATCCCAACTGAATTCAGGAATAATGTATTTGGTGCAAAGAACAACAGCCTAATGTCATTTTTTTTTGAAACCCCTTGCCAGGCCCCTTCCTCTTTGCTTCTTGTACACTTGACATAAATGCCGTTTACTCAAAAAATGCCAGACACAGATCTGTCTCCTGACTCCTACAGAAGTGGGCTCCAGTAAGTCTAATTCTTTGGACTCTTAAGTATTTGGTGCTGTTGCATATACACTGACTACTTCCCTAACTCTGAATGGTCACCTAGTAAATGCTTATTAGTGGTCACATAAGTGCTAATAATAATATGGCTGGTCCAGAACAAAGCCTATTATTACTACTCAAAAGAACATGATCTGTTAGCAGTGGACGTACACTCTTATCATAAAAACACAAATCTGGAGTTGGGAACAAATAGAACGCAGTTAATACTTTACAGAGCAGACAGTAAATTTATGGAACCTATTACCTCAAAAAGTCTTATAGGCTATAAATGTAATAGGTTCGAAAAGTGTTTAGGTAAATTACTGAGTGGATAGTTTCTTAACAGGTTATTAAAGGGAGCTGAGAATGAGCAGGCTCACATCCATAACCATTTCCTCCAGTGTCCTTCCATACCACTGTCAGATGAATGTTGAACTACATGGCTAATGTATCTGACTTAATATGGCACTGCCTATAGTGTCACTGT
This sequence comes from Vombatus ursinus, assembly GCF_900497805.2. Classification (NCBI taxonomy): domain Eukaryota; kingdom Metazoa; phylum Chordata; class Mammalia; order Diprotodontia; family Vombatidae; genus Vombatus; species Vombatus ursinus. Next base: position 32,508,441 of record NW_020954546.1, on the reverse strand, counting down.
CTTTGGTAACTCTCATACGTGGGGGAAAGGTACAACCCATAAACAATCTCTTAATAAGGTTTGTCCAAGTACTGACATTTATCCCTTAGCTGACAGGTCTGCAGCAGGAACTGGAGACTAGGAATAGGAAACATCAATAGTAAATATATTTAACTTTGTACAACATTTACAGTTTACAATGCTCACATAAAATGGTTTTGCATTTTAGACCTAGAATATTGAGAGAGGAAAACACACCGCGTTTTGGTATTCAGGAAAGTTCTCAAAATACATGAATGCAAAAAAAAAATAAAAATAAAAATACTTGTACCATTTCCCCCCAGAATTCTCTCGTAGTTTCTCATTTTATCCTCGTTCACCCACCACTAAAAGAAGTGGCATTTGCAGTCTTTCGCCACGCCTCCCGCCTCTCACAACAGAGCTCCCTTCACCCTCCAGTCCTGAGACAGCAGATCTTGCAGCTCTCCCTCATCGTCGCTGTCGAGGTTCTCCTCCTCCTTTTTCTGCAATTCCCTCAAAGTCAGCACTTCCTTCAGTTTACCTTTCAGGACGTCCTGGCGGTCCCGGAGGACCTCCACCCGACGGTAGCACTCGATCTGCTCGTCGATCTCGCCGATCTGCCGGTCCAGCCGCCCCTCCTCGTCCTCCTCGGCCACGATGGCCTCGGAAATCGTGTTGACCTGCCTCATGGCCTTCTGGAACTCGTCCCACTCCTTGTCCATCTGGTCCTTGGGCGCATCCACTTTCCGCACTCTGGCGTCGATCTCGGGGTCGTCGAAGAAGCCCTCGGGCAGAGCCTCGGCCGTGTTCTCCCGCCTCTCCACCACCTTCTCTTGCACCTCGGCCTTCTGGATGGACCCCGAATGGGAGACGACGGGGGCCGTCGGGGCGTCCTGGTCGAAGAAGTCGGGGGGCAGCGCGCTGGGCGCAGGCTCCTGCGAGGAAGAAGGGTGCGCGGGGGCCGGGTTCTCGCTCTTTGCTTCTTTTTCCTCTTCTTCCTCCTCTTCCTCGTCGTCGTCGTCTCCGTAGTCCGGGAGCAAACTCAGCCCCGACGCTTTTCGGGGGGCCTCCTTCGCGCCTGAGTCAAAGAAGTCCACGGGCAGCCCGGGGGCTGCGGGAGCGGCTCGCGCTCTCTTCGCGTCGGCCGGGCCGTCCGGCTCGGGGCCGGTTCTCTTGGCCGGCGGCGGCGGCGGCAGCGGCGGCTGCGCGGGGCCCGGCCCAGGCTCCTTGGGCCCCTTCAGCAGCGCCACCTTCTCCTTGTGCTGCTTGCCCAGGACGTGCGTGGGCCACAGCAGCTCGCTCTTCACGGGGACGCCGCACAGCGCGCAGCTCAGCTGCCCCAAGCGGTTGTACTTGGCGAAGGGGGACTCCACTCGCTTCCGGCTGGCGCTGAGCCGCTGCTTCTCGGACTTCATGAGCCGCCGCAGCTCGTCCTGCTTCACCGTCCGCTTCCCGGCCGACGCGGGCGACGCCATCTCGGCGGCCGGACTCAGCGGGAGCAGCTTCGCTTCCGGCTCCCAGCTCCTCTTCCACAACATCCGTCCGCGTCACTTCCGGCCGCGGCATGCCGGATCGCGGATTGGACGGGGGTCTGACCAATGAGAAAAGGGGCGGGCTGTTTCTCGCAGCCGCCGGGGTCGAGTGCAGACGTTGGTTGCGGGCGTTGGTTGCGGCCCTGTTCGATCAAGCTCATCTGTTTTTTTTCTTCTTCTTCTTTTTTGGCCTTTTTTTTTTAGAGGAGCGCTGGGATGGCGGCTGTGAAGGCTCTCAACCCCCGGGCGGAGGTGGCGCGAGCCCAAGCAGCGCTGTCAGTTAATATCTGCGCGGCCCGGGGGCTACAAGACGTATTGAGGACCAACCTGGGGCCCAAGGGCACCATGAAAATGTGAGGGGAGGGAGGCGGTGGCGCGCAGTACGGTGGCCGTTTAGAACGCCGGGGCGTGGCTCGCGGAGGGGGCGTGGCCTGTGGCGTGTTCTGATCCCTAGGGAGCGGGGGGAGGGGGAAGGAGGGGAGGGGGGCGTGGTCCCAACTCTGTTTAGGGCGAGGAGACGCTTAAAGTAGCCCATTCCCCACTGCCTCCCTCCGGGGATGGTAGTGGGAGAGAGCACAGGTTCTGGCGTCCGAGAACTTGAGTTCAAATATCACCTTTGCCAGTTTCGCTGTGTGACCGTGGGGTCACAACCTCTTTGAGCCTTAGGTTCTTCATCTGACAAATAAGGAGGTTCATTAGATAGCCTGCAAGGCCCCCACCAGCTATAGACCTGGATGGAAGGAAGGAAAAGAATAAGTACTTTTTAAGCACCTACTATGTGCTGAGCTCATTACAAGTATCTTATTTGATCCTCACAACAATAGGTGTTCTTATTATACCTACTTTATAGCTGAGTACACAGAGGCAAGGGGTGGCTAGGTGGTGAAGTGGATAGAGCACTGGGTTTAGAACCAGACTCACTGAGTTCTAATTGGGCCTCACTAACTGTGTGACCCTGGGCAAGTCGCTTAATCCTGTTTGCCTTAGTTGTCTCATCTGTCAAATGAGCTGGAGAAGGAAATGGCAAAACACTCCAGGATCTTTGCCAAGAAAACCCCAAATGGGGTCGTGAAGAGTTGGACATACTGGAAAATGACATTCCTGAGGCGGACATTAAATAACTTGCCCAGGGTCACACAGCTTGTATTTGAGGAAGCATTTGAACCCAGGTGTTCCAGACTTCCAGCTCAGCGTTCAATCCAGGGCACCCCGTGGCTTGACTCTGTCCTGCTGAAAGGAGCAAAACCCTCCCTGACTCTCATTTTCTGTGTGGTGGCTCCTGTTTTAAACTGCCTGCGCTACTCAGGGCTCTGCAGGTGCTGTTCCCCAAGTGGCTAGCAGACCTAGCCCTTGAAGCAAGGGAGCTGCCTTCCCGTGACCAGGGCTGAGAAGAGTAAGTTTAGGGTCACAGAAAAATGAAAAGCAACTTTGGATCATGAGACCATAGAACAAGAGCTGGAAGGGACCTTTCAGGTCATTTAGTTCTGACGCCTTGTTTTACTGATGAGAAAATGGGCTCAGGTTAAGAGACTTGCCTAAGGTCACACCAGGTGACAGCTTATTGGATTTAAACTGGATTTAAAAATAATAGCTGTAGAATAAGTATATAATAATATAGTGCATTAAGGTTTACAAAGTGCTTTCATCTTACTTTATGTTCACAACTATGGAAGGAAGGTGCTGTTATTATTTCCATTTTACAGATGAGGAAACTGAGGCCGACAGATGTTAAATAACTTGCCCAGGGTTACTACAGCTATTAAGTGTCTGAGGCTAGATTTGAACTTAGATTTTCTAGATTCTAAGTTGCTTGTTCTATCCACTGTTCCACCATTCTACCCTTCTAGTCATAAGTGTTTAAGAGTAGAGATCATAAAGAGATAGGGACTGGACTTGTAATTTCATTGATATAAATAACTCCCTGAATAAGGAAACTCCCTCTCCCCCTGTGGATTGGTGGTTCTCTGCAGTTTAAAGTCAGAGAGTTGTTTAAATCAGTCACATGTCATGGGAACATAAATCTTTAAAAGTAAAAGTCTATCCAGAAGGATTGTGGAGTAGTGGAAAGGACATGTGATTTGAAGTCAGGGCCTGGTATGGCTCACCCCTTTGTATCCACTAAGTTCTTTCTAATACACTAAGATGTGTATAGGATCATATATTTATAATTGGAAGGAACTTGAGAGGTTCCTAAATGCGGAAAGGCAGGCACAGAAAGGTTTTGCTTAGATCAGTTACACAGCTAGTGAGTGCCTGGGTGGCCTCTGGGTCCAGTGCTCCATTTCTTATACCAAACTGCCTTTCACCAGTTGCATGGCCCTAGGTAAGTCCCTTAGGGCCTCAGTTTCTTTATGTATAAAATGAGGGGGCTGAATTAGAGAAGCAGCAGCAGGTGGTGGATCGAGGACGGGATTTGGAGTCAGAAAGAGCTGGGTTCAAACACTGCCTCACACAATCTCTCAGCAGTTTTTTCATCTGGAAAATGAGAGTGTGATAGCTACTCTATGGCTTCTAAGCTCCCTTCTAGTTCTAAATCTATGCTTATAAACCCATTTCTGTTTTGCATAATGGTTAATGGTATACTTTTAATGAGACTGGTGCAGGAACAACAAACCTAGCCTGGGTTCCTGGCAGAAATCAGTACATCAGGATGTCAGGCATTTCCTGGATTAAGCCTTTCTTCTAAAGTGTTGGAGGGATAGAATGACTGGAGGCTGGGCATAATCCTACACTTTTAGTGGGAGTGTGGAGGTGAAATTTCCAGACCTTCAGCAGCATAAAGGATTCTGAGGACTAGCGAGTGAAGTGCACTACCATTTTAAATTCAATTTTATTTTCATATTTGCATTTTACCCACCCTCACCCCACTGTTGAGAATGAAAGAAAAATAAAACCTGTCACAAACCTGTATAGTCATCAAAATAAATGCATGAATAGGCCATGTTAAAAAAAAAATTGTCGATCATATCACTTTTCTGTCTGGAGGTGGGTAGCATGTTTCATCATGAATCCTCAGGATTGTGGTTGGTTATTGTGTTGATCAGAATTCCCAAGTCCAAGTTGTTTGTCTCTGCAGTATTGTTGTTATTATATAAATTATCATAAACTATTTAATGTTGAATGAAGTAAAATGATAAACCTTTAGATGAGCATAAGATTTGCTTTTTGGTAGCTCTTCTTGTTCAAGGAGGAAGCATCTGAATGGACGGATGAATTAGGGTCTGGGAGGAAAGGAAGAAGAGAAGGGTCATATATTTATGCTGAAAGAGTTCATCCGGTCTAATCCTTTCATTTTACAGATAAGTAAACTAAGCCCTAGAGAGGTTACTTGACTTGTCCAAGGTCACAAAGTTAGTAAGGTAACAGAGGAGAGGGCTTTTGACCTCTGACTCCAAATCCAGTGTTCTTTCTAATATATTAAACTTTTTGGAAGACAAGGGTGGAGGCAGAAAGAGAGAAGAACACCGAAGAAGGAAAGAAATGTTAAGAGTGATGAGATAAAGGGAGGCTTGATAGGTTCCTAGATGAATTTGTTTCATTTAATCACTGTAGACCTCTAATTACCCTTCTCTTTAAACCTGTAGAACCTCCATTTTTGAATGAGTTGGCTCTAGCAGCTCACCTAAGAGGAAAATTATTTTCTAGACTGCAGTGATGGTGGCCAGAATACTAGGACTATGGGGAACACTTGGAGGTTTCCATATCAGTTTTTGAGTATTGTAGAGAATCCAGCTCTTTGAATTTAAGTTGGGTTGATAGGTGGCAAATGATAGAGGAGTAGTGGCAAGCATTCTTTTACCATATGCATTTATTAATAACAAATTGTTCTTTGAACAGGCTTGTTTCTGGTGCAGGAGACATTAAACTTACCAAAGATGGCAATGTTCTGCTCCATGAAATGGTGAGCTATCCATGCTTGCTTTCCCCATAATATTTATAAGCAGACATTAAGAAAAAGAAGAATGCTAATCTAGATTTTTTTTAATCCAAAATAGGCACTTAAAACTGTAGTGTTAAGATAAATTAGGTTAACTTCCACTTGTCAGCAGCTTTTAAAATTTTATATGTATCCTGAAAAATGGCTGAGGAATACCTTTAAGTTAAAGTCATTTTAAAAACACACTATCTTATTCTATGTTATCAGGGAACAATCAGTCACCCTTTGCAATTTTAGTAAATGTATTCATCTTTGAGATGGAAGGATTTAATCTTATGTTGGAAGTGTCATGTCAACATAATACATGCCACAGCAATTGTTTTATTGTACATTTTTCTGCAGTCTTGAACTTTGAGATGGGTGTACTAGCCAATTAACTTCTTTGTTTAGCTTGTTTCAGAATAGTTCTACTCACCTAATAGAGACTAAATAGGAAGAGTTTTGAAATTTATGAAATGAAGCTCAATTTCATCTTTGTATTTGTTGACTGAATGTAGAGTATTGATACTCTAATTAGCCTGCTTATTGCTTTGCTTTTCCTTTTACTCATCACTTATTTCATTTTAAAGAAATCTGTTGTCTCCTTTGTAGCAAATTCAGCACCCAACAGCTTCTTTGATAGCAAAAGTAGCAACAGCCCAAGATGACATCACTGGTGATGGCACCACTTCAAATGTTCTGATTATTGGAGAGCTCCTGAAACAGGCAGATCTCTACATCTCAGAGGTATTTACATTTCATGATATATTTTATTCTGAAAGGAAAATAATGTGTGTCGAGTCAAGTGAATTAAGTTTAAAGAATAACCTTGTGTTAGTGGAATTATGTGTTTTCTGAGATTTGATTTACCCATTTTGACAAAAGAGTAGTTCATTAATTAAATTGTGTCTCCATGTATATTTATTGACTCAACAGAATGTAAATAAAAGAAAATAATAGTGCAAAAAGTTGAGTGACTGTTTATTGAGAGATTTTTGTAACTGATTTGCAATATGGCTCCTACTTCTAACCTTCTTTTCTACCCATATTAGCCCCATTGCACTTAAATATACCATATTTAGTACCATTTCTATGCCTTTTTTTCAGGCTCTTCCTTCTCCCTACAATGTCCTTAGCTTTTCTTTTCAACATTCACAGCTTACTGATCCCTCAGGACCTAGCTCAAGTCACATTTTCTTTCTTTCTTTCTTTCTTTCTTTCTTTCTTTCTTTCTTTCTTTCTTTCTTTCTTTCTTTCTTTCTTTCTTTCTTTCTTTTTTGTTTTGTTTTGTTTTTAGGCAATTGAGGTTAAGTGACTTGCCCAGGTCACACAGCTAGTAAGTGTCAAGGGTTTGGTCTGAGACTGGATTTGAACTCAGGAACTCCTGACTTCAGGGTCGGTGCTCTATCCACTGTGCCACCTAGCTGTCCTCTCAAGTCACATTTTCTAACTCTACATCATACTTGCAATAACCTTTTCTTCCTTGTAACTTCTATAGCATTTATTGTCTATACTGCTATCTCTCCTATACTGCTTTGTGACATCTTTCATATGGTGGTCTTGTATTGCTATTTAATTTTAAATGCAGGTCTGTCTAGTTTTCCCAGATAGATTGTAGCATCCTTTAAATCAGGAGCTGTCATCCAACCTCACAGCTCTCCTTCTTGTTCAAAAGAATGTCACGAGAAACTTTGTCAGATGCCTTGGTGAACTGTGGATATACTGTATTTATCTCCCTGATGCCCCGTTCTCTTTAGCCTGTCAAAGAAGGGAATGAGGTTAGTTTGATATGATTTTTTTTTAGTGGAGCCATGCTGATTTTTAGTGATTAGTACTGGTCTTTCTAAGTGCTCACACATCATTCAATAGTAATTTGTTCTGTAATTTAGTTGGTCTAGTTACAGAGAGATTTTTATAGTCTCTGGAATATGGATTTTGAAATTGGAGACTACATTTGGTTATTTGTGTGGCCTCCAGTCTTCCTACACTTCTCTGTTACTCTCAGTTCTTCAAAATTCACTGATAATTATTTAGTAATAACCTCCACAAGTTCTTTTTAATAAAGGATAAAAATTTTGGGTCAGGACACTGTAACTCATTTAGAGCAACTTGCTGTTCTTGTACTAGTTCCTTGGGCTTCAATTCCCTCTTAACTATTTTATTTTACCCTTTACAGGCTAAAGATAGTTTTCTTTGATAGAGAGGATAGAATAGGAGCAAAGGAGGAGTTTGAGTAGTTACAGTCTCTTTCTGTTTGCTAATATGGCACCATCCTCCTCAAGCACAAGACCTAGCCTTTCCTTATTCTTCTTATTCTAAATGTAGCCTAAAAAGTTCTTTGTGCTGTTGATGAAGAATGCTGCCCACTTCCTGACAAAGATGTAATAGCTTAAATACTCACAGTGACATACACATTTTTGGACATGACCAGTATGGGAACTTCTTTTGCTTCACAATTTATATTTGTTACCAGTGTTTTGTTTTTGTTTTCTTTTTTTTGAGGTGGGGTGGGGTGGGGTGGGAAAGAAATAAAAGGGAAAGAAAATAAATACTTGTTAATTGGAAAAAAAATTTAATTAAAAAAAGTCCTTTGTGGTGTCTTTAGCATTTTTTGCAAATTTTATTTCATTTTATTCTAAGCTTCATCCTTTCTAAAATTCTTATAGATCCATGTTACTTTTTTTCTTCTTCTTCCTTAGTTATGTGCCTTGGTGTCTTATGTTTTGTAATGTTATTTTCTCTTGTGAATTAGATGTCTTGACCACCATTTTTTTTTCTTTCTTTCTATGCCATCCATGATCTCTATAATATACAGATTTACAGTTTTATCTGGGAATTCTTCCTCCTCAGTTTTTAGTTTAAAGTCTTCTTGATATATTGACAAGCTTTCAGTCAAATACATTCTTCTCAGTCATCATGGAATGTGTTCTATCTTCAGTCAAGCATTCGTTGTTTCTCGTAGATTTGGAAAATCAAATACCATTCTTTAACACAACCTACATGGCAAATATACACTTCTTTTATCTTACTTTCTCTTCCAAAGTCCCAGCCTGCAAATGGAAGAAGAAATGAAAATTAACTAATTTCCTTTGGTTCTTCATTTCCCTACCTAGAGGACTTCATCATTCCCAGTTTCATAGTTTCAGAGTTTCTTTTGGTGACATGATATGCCCTCACATAAGTCACTACAACTGAGTGATAGTTAGCAGATTTGTTAAATATCACCAGACTCTCCTTCGGGTTCTGGAAATAAATATGTTCCAGGTTCTAGGGGTCTGAGGCCTCCTGATACAAGTGTTGCCTTAGAAATGGGACTGCCTCACTTTGGGGGGAGATTCACAGATGCAATAAAGCTGAGCAAGAGGAACACATTACATCATAAGTGAGTTCCATGAATATCTGTGCCCTGGTTCCCCAAATTAACTACTTCCTTTAGCTCTAGACAGACAAAAACAGTGGTAACCGTTGCTTGTCATCTTCCACAGAGAGCACTGATAGAACCATTCCCCCTGAGAACTTAATCAGCAATTGAGACTTTTGGGGAGATATAGACACATTCATAAGAAGAAAAGAGGGCCACGCTCTCCCCAGAACCTCTCCAACCATCTTTAAATAACACAATAAAAGAATTCCTGAAGCGGCAGAACCCGCAAGAGGACAGGGTGAAATAATTTTCCAGCCAAAGACAACTTAGAAGGTTTGCAGGAAAGGTCTGTTGCATCTGGGTGAGAGTGGAACACAGTCCAGCACAGGCCGAGCCAGCACAGATCAGGCCCCAGCAAACCAGGAGCAGGCCTTGGGAGTCACTGAATCAGCAGTGGCAGTAGCTGCTTCTGGAGCTGTCAGCCCACAGATGGTAAAGGGATTGAACAACCGATCAGAAGGAGATTACAAGGGTATCTTTGCTGGCACTGGGGACAGGACTCTGTTGCTTTGCCCATACCCAGGTCTGGGTCATAGTTGTGGGTGTGGGCAAGGAGGAGCACTAGCACAGCAGAGCTTTCAGCTGCAGTGGAGTAGGGCAGTTCACAGTTCCAGGGCAGGTAAGAATGCTTGTGTTAACTCACAGACCAGAGCACAGATCAGAAGAGTAGTAAATGCACCTCTCCTTAGATCTTACCACCTTGGAAGAACTGAAAACCTACAAGTCCCTAGAAGTATCTCTGAAAACAATTGCACAAAACCCCTGAAGATTAAGACAGTATGTCCTCCATCCTGGAAGCAAAGCCCCCCTTTAATAAAGAGTTAAAAATCAAGAAATAGACTGAAAAAATGGGCAAACAACAGAAAAATTATGACCATAGAAAGTTACTATGGTGAAAAGGAAGATCAAAACACACACTCAGAAGAAGAGAACTATAACTAAATCAAAGCTCCAGCATCCAGAGCTTCCAAGAAAAATATGTATTGGTCTCAGGCCATGGAAGAGGTCAAAAAGGATTTTGGAAATCAAGTAAGATGTAGAAGAAAAATTGGAAAAGAAATGAGAGTGATGCAAGAAAATAATGAAAAAAGGGTCAACAGCTTGGTAAAGGAGACACAAAAAGAACTGAAGAATATAACACCTTAAAAAACAGAATAGGCCAAATGATAAAAGAGGTACAAAAAGCCAATGAGGAAAAGAATGCCTTGAAAAGCAGAATTGGCTAAATGGAAAAAAAAGGCACAAAAATTCACTGAAGAAAAGACTCCTTAAGGGAAGCACAAAACTGGGAAAGAATTTTTACAACCAGTGTCTCTGATGTGGGCCTCCTTTCTAAAATATATAGAGAACTGAGTCAAATTTATAAGGATATAAGTCATTCCCCAATGAATAAATGGTCAAAGGATATGAACAGGCAGTTCTCAGATGAAAAAATTAAAGCCATCTATAGTCATATGAAAAAATGCTGTAAATCACTATTGATTAGAGAAATGCAAATCAAAACAACTCTGAGGTACCATATTACACCTATCAGATTGGCCAACATGACAAAACAGGAAAATGATACATACTGGAGAAGATGTGGGAAAATTGGAACACTAATGCATTGTTGGTGGAATTGTGAACTGATCCAAACATTTTGGAGAGCAATTTGGAACTAAGCTCAAAGGGCTATAAAAATGTACATACCCTTTGACCAAGCAATAGCACTTCTAGGGCTGTATCCCAAAGAGATCATACAGATGGGAAAAGGAGCCACATGTACAAAAATATTCATAGCAGCTCTTTTTTGTGGTTACAAAGAATTGGAAATTGAAGGGATGCCCATCAGTTGGGGAATGGCTGAACAAGTTGTGGTATATAGATGTAATGGAATACATTTATAAGAAATGATGGGCAGGCAGACTTCAGAAAAACCTGGAAAAAGTTGTATGGATTGATGCTGATTGAAGTGAGCAGAACCAGGAGAACATTGTACACAGTAACAGCCATGTTGTGCGATGACAACATTGACAGACTTAGCTCTTCTCAGCAATGCAAGGATCTAAGACATCTCCAAAAGTTTCATGATGGAAAATGCTATCCACATCCAAAGAAAGAACTATGGAGTTTGAATGCAGATCAAAGCATACTATTTGCTCTTTTTTTCCTTCTGTTTTGTTTTGTTTTCTATTTCTTGTGGTTCCTCCTATTGGTTCTTATTCTTCCTTACAACATGACTAATGTGAAAATATGTTTAATAGGAATGTAGATGGATAGCCTATATCAGATTGTGTGACATTTTGGGGAGGGAGGTGGAAAGGGAGGGGGAGAAACATTTAAAATTCAAAAGCTTATGGAAGTGATTGTTGATAACTCAAAATAAATTAATAAAAAAGAAAAAAAAAGAAAAGACTCCTTAAAAAGTAGAATTAGCCAAATGGAAAAGTAGTTACAAAAGCTAACTGGAGAAAATAATTGCTTAAAAATCCGAATTGAGCAAATGGAAGCTAATGACTTTAAGAGAAATCAAGAAACAATAAAAGAAAACCAAAAGAATGAAAAAATAGAAGACAATGTGAAATATCCCATCGGAAAAACAACTGACCTGGAAAATAGATCCAGGAGAGAGAATTTTAAAATTATGGGATTATCTGAAAGTCATGATTAAAAAAAAAAAAACCTAGACATCATATTTCAAGAAATTGCCAAGGAAAACTGCCCTGATATTCTAGGCATGGGTGGGAAACCTACAGCCTTGAGGTCACGTGTCATCCTCTAAGTCCTCAAGTGAGGCCCTTTGACTGAATCCAAACTTCACAGAACAAATCCCCTTAATAAAAGGATTTGTTTATTAAAACTTGGACTCAGTCAAAAGGCTGCACCCAAGAACCTAGAAGGCCACATGTGGCCTTGAGGTTCCCCACCTCTGTTCTAGAGGGTGAAATAGAAATTGAAAGAATACAATGATCATCTCCTGAAAGAGATCCCAAAATGAAAACTCCCAGGAATCTTATAGCCAAATTTCGGATCTCCCAGGTCAAATAGAGAATATTGCAGCCAACCAGAAAGAAACAATTCAAGTATTGTAGAGCCACAAGGTAACACAAGATTTAGCAGCTTCTACATTAAAGAGTCAGACGGCTTGGAATATGATATTCTGGAGGGCAAAGAAGTCAGGATTACAACTAAGAATCATCTACCCAGCAAAATATAATCCTTCAAGGGAAAAAATGGATATTGAATAAAATAGAGGACTTTCAAGCATTTTTGATGAAAAGACCAGAGCTGAATAGAAAATTTTACTTTCAAATATAAGACTCAAGAGAAGCATAAAAAAGTAAATAGGAAAGGGAAATCATAAGGGATTTAATTAACTGTTTACATTCCTACATGGGAAGATGATACTTGTAACTCAAAAACTTTCACATTATTAGCACAGCTAGGAGTATATATAGACAGAGGGCACAGGTATGAGTTGAATATGAAATGAAAAAGCTAAAAAAATAAAATTAAGGAGTGAGAAAGAGGAATGCATTGGGGGAAAGGGAAAGGAAAGGGTAGAGTGGGGCAAATTATTTCACCTAAAAGGCAGGAAAAAGCTTTTACAGTGGAGGGAAAGATGGGGAAGTATGTGTGTGTGGGAAAGTGAGTGAACCTTACTCTCATCAGTATTTGCTGAAAGAGAAAATAGCTTACACACTCAATTGAATATAGACATCTATCTTACCCTATAGAAAAATAGGAGGGGAAGGGGATAAGAGAAGGGGGCAGGTGATTAGAAGGGGCAGCGGTAGTCAGAAACAAAACACTTTTGAGAGGGGACAGGGTGAAAGGAGAGAGAGAGAATAGGACAAACGGGGTGTGGGAAGGAATAGGGTGGAGGGAAATACATTTAGCAATCATGACTGAAAAAAAATTTTGAAGCAGTTTTCTATGATAAAGGCCTCATTTCTCAAATACATAGAGAACTAAGTCAAATTTATAAAAATAGGAGCCATTCCCCAATTGATAAATGATCAAGAGATATGAACAATTTTCAGGTGAAGTAATTAAAACCATATGAGAAGGTGCTCTAAATCACTACTGATGGGAGGAATACAAATTAAAACAATTTTGAGGTAGATTTATTAGATTGGCTAATAGGACAGAAAAGGAGAATGATAAATGTTGGAGGGGATGTAGGAAAAATGAGACATTAATGCATGGTTGGTGGAGTTGTGAATTGATTCAAACTTTTTTTTGTAATTTTATTTTTTTTAGTAAATTCATTTATTTTTAATTTTCAACATTCACTTTCATAAGATTTTGAGTTCCAAATTTTCTCCCCATCTCCCCCCTCCCATCACCCCAAGACGGCATGTAAATTGATGTAGGCTCAACAAATACATTCATATTAAACCTATTTTCACATTAGTCATGTTGTAAAGAACTAGAACCAATGGGAGAAACCATGAGAAAGAAGAAACAAATAAAAAAAGAGAGAGAAAACAAATAATATGCTTTGATCTGCATTCAGACTCCATAGTTCTTTTTCTGAATGTGGACAGCATTTTCCATCATGAGTCTTTTGGAGTTGTCTTAGATCCTTTCATTGCTGAGAAGAGATGAGTCTATCAAAATTGGTCATCACACAATGTGGCTGTTACTGTGTACAATGTTCTCCTGGTTCTGCTTACTTCACTCAGCATCAGTTCATGTAAGTCTTTCCAGGTTTTTCTGAGGTCTGCCTGCTCATTATTTCTTATAGCGCATCGTATTCCATTATATTCATACACCACAACTTGTTTAGCCATTCCCCAACTGTTGGGCATCTCCTCAATTTCCAATTTTTTACCACCACAAAAAGAACTGCTATAAATATTTTTGTACATGTGGGTCCTTTTCCCATTTGTATGATCTTTTTGAGATACAACCCTAGAAGTGCTATTGCTGGGTCAAAATATAGCCCTTTGGGCATAGTTCCAAATTACTCTTAAATGGTTGGATCAGTTTACAACTCCACCAACAATGCATTAGCATTCCAATATTTCCACATCTTCTCCAACATTTATCATTTTCCTGTTTTGTCATGTTGGTCAATCTGATATGTGTGATGTGGTACCTCAGAGTTGCTTAATTTGCATTTCTCTAATCGATAGTGACTTCGAGCATTTTTTCATATGACAATAGATAGCTTTAATTTCTTTGTCTAAAAACTGCCTGTTCGTATCCTTTAACCATTTATCAATTGGGGAATGACTTGTGTTCTTATAGATTTGACTCAGTTCTCTATATATTTTAGAAATGAGACCCTTATCAGAGACAGATTCAACCATTCTTTAGAGTAGTTTGGAACTATGCCCAAAGGGCTATAAAGCCATGCTTACCCTTTGACCTAGCAGTGCCACTACTAGGTCTGTATCCAAAAAGAGATAAAAAACAGAAGGGAAGAGGACCTGTATGTACAGAAATATTTATAGCAGCTCTTTTCTGGTGGTAGGGAGTTGGAAATTGGGAGGATGCCCATCAATTGAAGAATGACTGAACAAATTGTGCTGAGTGATTGTGATGGAATATTGTTGTGCTATAAGAAATGATGAGCAGGATGTTCTCAGAAAAACGTGGAAAGACTTATATGAGCTGGTGTGAAGTAAAGTGTACTCACAAAGTAACAGCAATATTGTAAGATGATCAGCTGTGAATGACTTAGCTCTTCTCAGCAATATAGTGATCCAAGACATCTCTGAAGGACTTAATGATAAAAAACGCTATCCATCCCCAGACAAGGAATTGGTGTCTAAATTCTTTATTTTTCTTGAGTTTTTTTGGCTGTGTTTTCTTTCACAGTATGACTAATATGGAAATATGTTTTGCATGACTATATGTGTATAATCTATATTGGATTGCTTGCCTTCTCAATGAGAGGGGTGGGGAGGGAAGAAGGGAGAGAATTTGGAACAAAGTTTTTAAAAAGATGTTGTTAAAATTGTTTTGACACGTAATTGGGGAAAAAATAAAATACTAAATACGTTTTTAAAAAAGAAAAAGAAGAAAAGAGGGCCTACAAATCCCAGATACTATGACTTTCCACGCTTGAGAGAGAGCTGGCTTAATCCTCTTCGTCTCATGATCCAGGCTTTTTCAAAACCATGTTCTTGTGAGGTAGAATAGTGGTGTCTCACTGTCACCAGCATGCCACTCCAGCTGATTCCTTGGTTAAATACACTTCAGGCCACTCTGATCCTTAGAGTGGAATTGTTAAAAGTTATTTCCTATGCTAATCAGCTTTGAATACCAGTGCCTTCCATAGTACTCAGTACACCCTGCTTATGAGGCTGCTGACAGTGTCTTTTCTCTTAGGTGTATTCTTTCCTTCTGTTCACCAAACCAGTTCCCTGAGTTGGTCTTTCTGGGTCCCTTTGGGTGGAAGTATCACCAGGCTGAGATCACAAATGTCCTTAATTACCTTCCACATAAATTCTTCTCATCCCTATCCCTCAAATATACAAGGTAGTACCACACTATTGGCAATGGTGTGGCAATCTACAATCTGCCTTGCACCTTGTATTCCTTCATTCCTCCTTGAGGGGCAGATCATTCTTGTTATGTATTTTCATGGGAGTTCCCCTGGGTTATGTTGAATTCTGGTATGAAACATGAAAGAGTGAAACTTCATCCCCTGAGAAGGGGTACCTTGTGTCATCAGGCTCATCTTCTTTATCCGTGAATGAGCCTGAGTAATGGATGTCTAAGGTCTGAATGTGTACTGTGGGAGATGTGTTGGTGTTCAGGGAGATTTCTTAGTTTGAAGGAAGGGCACTTTCCAGTCCTTTGTCCTCCTGGTGTGTTCTGAGTTCTCACGCCTGTAACCTCTGCACGGCTTGCACCTCAGTGGTAGAGGCCTTTCTCAGCTGACTGGAGTCAGCAGTTGTCTGGTCTCATGCGTGTTTGTGAGACAGAGGCATGGGCAGATGCACTGTGAAGAAAAGCAAGCTCCCCGAAGTGACGTGGAGCACACTCTCAGCAGATTCCACTGTGGAGAGAGCTTGGGTCTGTTGCATATGGAAAGTGTAAAGGCTTAATGTCCTCATTGTCCCATTATACCTGAATAGCCCTGGTGATAGGGCTCTGTACAGAATCATTGTATACTTAGCTTCTTCTGAGACTGCCTCCAGAATTTGACATTAAATGACTTTTTTTTTAAGGTCACACTGGTAGCAGAGTAGAGACTCAAGCCCAGCTTTTTTTTTTTTTTTTTTTTTTGGTTAGGCAGTGGGGTCAAGTGACTTGCCCAGGGTCACACAACTAGTAAGTGTTATGTGTCTGAGGCCGGATTTGAACTCAGGTCCTCCTGACTCCAGGACCTGTGCTCTGTCCACTGTGCCACCTAGCTGCCCCATTCAAGCCCAGCTTCTATAACCCTAAATCTAGTGCCCTTTGCAATGCCTCATGCTTATCTGCTGGCTATGAAGCCATCATGATTGCTCGGAGACTGAGCTGGCAGGGCCTATTATGTGGGTAGGTAGTGTGTCCTCAGAATTGTGATAAACCCACTGCCACTTGGGAGCAGGGTTGGGTAGGTATGGAAAATGGCTGTAGGAACTTCCTTTGCCACCTCCTGCAGGACTTCCTGGTCCTTTGGCATCTCTCACAACCCCTGATGTACCAATATACATTCTGGCCTATGTTGGGCCACTGCAGATGACATAGTTTATCTGGTTCAAATCTGGGCATCAGATGGTATGCCTCCTTGTCTTCATGTGACTACTGCCACACATCCTTTGTGATAGCTCAGCCATACTTCTTCTGGTCCTCCTGGTCCAGATATATAACTCCATTCCCAGCTTCTGCAATGGTCCGTTACCCTCTGCTAGCATAATCTTGGCTCCTGATAGGTACAGGAGAAGGAAAACAACACCCAGTGCTCATGCCAGCAGGACGAAACATAGGCCTTTTACCAATGTAATAGACTTTTCTGGTCGGTTATTGTTCTAATAGTGTGTCTGTGCTAGGCCCCTTCAAGATAATGTCAGACCTCCAAGGTACTTAAAAAAAGTTTTATTTATGACTTTTTTTATACCAGATTCATCTGATAATATGCCTCCTGACACAAGATATTAGTTACAAAAAATTACTGTCTTGCAACTAAGAAAAACAGACAAACCCAACTGGCACAGATCTGACGATACATGCCACTTTAGTCTCCTACTAAGTGAAAGGGAGGTTTGCCTCGTCATGGATCCACTGGAACCAATATTATTTATTTCATCTGATCTGAGTTCAGCTGCTTTTTGTTGTTTTCATTTATGTTGCTGAGTCATTGTGCATATTGTTGTTCGGGTTCTGCTTTAATCTGCATCAGTTCATGCCAGTCTTCCTATATTTCTCAGAATTCTTCATATTCATTGTTCCTTAAGGCACAGTAATAATTCCATTAATTCATGTACCATAATTTGCTTAGCCATTATCCAACTGATAGACTTACACCTTGTTTCTAGTTTGTTGTTACCAAAAAAAAAGTGCCACTATGAATATCTTGGCAAATACCAAACCTTTTGTTTTTGCCTTTGATCTCCTTGGAGTACATGATATGGTACTGAATAAGTAAATTACTTTAGGAGGAATTGTCATTTTTATTATATTGGCAATGGTCTACCTTTGAGCAATTAACATTCCTCTAATTATTTAGGTCTGTCTTCATTGCTGTGTAGAGTGATTTGTAGTTTTCCTGTAGTTCCCATGTGTCTGGTAGCTAGACTCCTAAGTATTTTGTCATTAATCATAATAATAGCTAGTATTTATATAGCACTTTATTTAGGGTTTGCAAAATGCTTTACAATTATTATCTCATTTGATCCTCGCAGCAACCCTGGGAGGAGTTGTATTATTCCCATTTTTCAGATGAGGAAACTGAGGCAGACATAGGCTAAGTGACTTGCCATATTAGATAAATAGTAAATGTCTGAGGTTGGATTTGAGCTCTGGTCTTCCTGGCTCTAGGTCTAACACTCTATCACCTGGACCACCTAACTTCGCCCTTTTAGTACATTCTGTAGTTATTTGAAATGGAATTTCTATTTTTTTTTTTTTTTTGCTTTAAGCTGAGTTTTGTTGGCAATATACAAAAATGCCAATGAATTATGTGGATTTATTTTGTATCCTGTAACTTTGCTGAATTTATTAACTGTTTAAATTACTTTTTAATTGACTTTTTAGGGCTCTCTAGATGAACCATCATATTATCTACAAAAAATGATATTTTTTTCTCTTTGCCTGTATTTGCAGCTATAAACTTTCCAGCCTTGAAGGCTACTAGACCTGCTACTATTTAAACCCACCTCACCACTTCCTTTTGTCTGTAATCCCAAGTTAATTTGTCTATGTTTTAGCGTGAAGAATTAGTACTGCTCTGTCAATCACTAGACAGAAACACAAGACTACAATCAGCAGACATAGAAACTACTTGCTAAAATACTCTAAAATCAATACTCTCTTTGCTTGCTAGGCCTATTAGCTGCTGCCCACTCCTGTTATACTTTTGATATACTCCATAGTATGCTAGTATCATGCTATATAGATATAGGTGGATCATTAAATATTTGTTGAATTAAGGAATGAGTATAGCAGAAATTGGAAAATGTATTCTACATTAAAAGGTATTCCATTCAGTGTGAAGGAAGACGGTACGGCTCCCCTCAGTCTATGTTTGAAATTTGTATCTTGGTAGCACACTGTGATCCTCTGGCAACAATAAGGAAAAAAAAAACCTTCTCCAAAACAAGAGAACTTCAGAAATTTGACCATATTTTAAAAATAATTATTTGCACCTGTGTGTAGTTTAGAATTCACACAGCCTCAGGGCAATTTGGAGACAAGGGAACCCCAGGGTGTGCTTAAAACACAGAGAAGAAGACCATACTAGGTCTTTTGCTAAACTTTCTTTTCAGCAGACCCCAGGAAAACAGACCACCTCTAAAGAAAGTAACACTGACATCTGTGTGAATGTATCTCATGAGTAGGGTGGTATCAACCAAAAATATAGTTATGGAAACACAAATGAGATGTACATAAATGCCCTGGAAGCAATGCTCTTCTAGTACTCTTTGGGAAAAAAAAAGACAACTTTTTGGAGGAAGAAGTAAGTAACTCTTGCCAAAATTTGCTATAACAGTTTTATTTTTATCTGAAATTTGGTACCATTAACCTTCTGGTAGGCTTCTTTTCTCCATACTTGCAGTGGGGGAAAAATGCCAGTTTCTAGATGTGGAAAGTGACGAATGTCATATTCATTTAAAGGCTTAAAATTCTCCTCTAGAATAACATCCCATCGTATAGCAGTTTCAGATATTACCCCTAAAAGACACTCAGACTGAATTTTTGCAGCCACAGGCAAACATTAAAGGAGAATCCAGAGGAAGAGTTCTTAAAGGTGGATCTTAATGGATGGACAGGGAAAAATAGTAGCAAACAAATCATATGGAAAGCTTGGGCAAGAGTTCCCTTCTGCTGTACAGATAGTACTGATGTTGCTAAGTTCCCGTAACATTGGGAAAACATTTTTGATCTCAATATAGGCTGCTTTTAACTATAGATTTCCCTCATGACACCATTTAGTGAGGTATGTAATGAAAAATAATTACCATGTTTGGTTTATACAAAATTACCATATAAAAGATATATTTGCCGTAAAATGTTTTTTCTTTTAATTTAAATAAAATGTTTTATTCATCATTACTCCTCTCCTAGTCTTTATCACTTTTGTTTTCTTATTAAGAACTGTGATTTATAGGCTGTACTCAGTGTTGGTTTAAGTCAAATTTTGAAAAAAAACCAATGACCTATATCTGTACCAATATGGTTTTCTTTCAAATGATACTAATTGCAGAATTTTTGCCACTGGACAAAATGCTGGTAATATTGCTTCATCGATACCTAAGTATGATTTGTATTTTCTTTGGTTTAAACTCTTTGTTAAGGCAGTATTTGTACTTTCCCTTTGCATTAAAAGGAGTCTCTTTTTCTTTCTTTATAAAATGTAAGTTAATATTTTCGTATTTAAAGGGGAAGTACATAGCAAACATTAGTACTATTATTGGTTTTCGAGTAATAATGAATTACCCATTTTACTTAGAGATAGCCTGGTGTACTGAATGGAGGGCTGCCTTGGTTCTAGTTTTGCCCCTGACATGTATTAGCTGCGTGTCCTTGGGGTAGTCACTTACCCTTTCAGCACCCCAAGTAATTTTTTAAGGCAACAAGTGACAGAAAAGTTGCTGACCTACACCAGTGTTGGGAATTTTTGCACCAGAAATTCCCCATACCAATGAAAACTCAGATCTGGATCAAAAAAACCCCTTAATTACTCAATATGCATGGTTATTGCTGATGACAAAGAGCATGTAGATATACTGTACATTAAAACATTATGCAATCTCTGACATAAGAAAATGTTTGCATCCATTTGGATGGCTTTAATAATGGTGATTTTATGGCAATATCATTGTAATAGGGTCTGCATCCGAGGATAATAACTGAAGGCTTTGAAGCAGCAAAGGTAAAAGCACTTGAAATTCTGGAGGAGATTAAAATAGAGAAAGAGATGACCCGAGAAATCCTTCTAGATGTGGCTAGAACATCTCTCCGTACGAAAGTTCATGCTGAGCTGGCCGATGTATTAACAGAGGTATGTGTTAAACTCTTTGCTTGCAGCATTAGCATTTTCTCAAGCCACCTTTCAAATTATCACAGAAAGTTTATTATAAATTTAATAACTATTGACAAGGGCAGATAACCAAGTAAACATACAAAAGAACTTCTGGAATCTTATATAAAACTTATTCAGGAATGTTTGTTGTTATTGTTATTAATTGTTCAGTCACGTATGACTCTTCGTGACCCTGTGGACCATCGCGTACCAGGAGTTTCTGTCCTCCACTGTGTCCCGAAGTCTGTCCAAGCTCATGGTCCTTGCCTCTGTGATACTAGCTATCCATCTCATCCTCTGCAATCCCCTTCTCTTTTTCCTTTCAATCTTTTCCAACATTAGGATCTTTCCCAATGAATCCTGTCATGTCATTATGTAGCCAGAGTGTTTAAGCTTCAGCTTTAGTATTTGACCTTCCAGTGCATAGCCCAAATTCATTTCTTTAAGTATTGTTTGATCTGATCTTCTTACTATCTGAGGGACTCTCAAAAGTCTTCTCTAGCACCACAGTTGAAAGTATCGATTCTGTGGTGCTCAGCTTTCCTTATAGTCCAGCTCTCACAGCCATATATTGCTACTGGAAAAAGGTGTCTAATAGAGTCTCTGCCCTGCTGCATTTGTACTCCAAAGCCAAATTTTTTTTGCCTTTTATTTCAATCATCTTTTGATTTCCTACTTTAGCGTTCCAATCCCCTGTGATGAATGTGACATCTTTTTTTGATGTTGTTTTTAGAAGATGTTGTAGGTCTTCATAGAAGTGATCAACTTAGGCCTCTTTGGCATTAGGAGTCGGAACATAGACTTGTATTAATTACTGTGCTGTTGAATGGTTTGCCTTGGATTCAAGTAGATATCATTCTGCATTTTTAAGATTATACCCCAGTACTGCTGTTATAACCCTTTTACTGACTATGAGGGCATCTCCATTTATTCTAAGTGATTCTTGCCCACAGTAGTATACATGGTGATCATTCACCCATTCCCATCCATTTAAGTTCACTGATACCCAAGGTGTTGATAATGTTTGCTCTTACCATGTCTTATTTGACCATATCCAGCTTATCTTGGTTCATAGATCATACATTCCAGATTCCTATGCAATATTGAGCTTTCCAGCATTGGACTTTCCTTTCATCACCAGACACAACTGTAGCTGAGCCTCCTTTCAGTTTTGGCTCAGCTGCTCCATTATTTCTGAGCTACTTGTAGTTGTGCTTTACTCTTCTGCAGTAGCATGCTGGATACCTTCCAACCTGAGGGGCTTATCTTCTGATGTCATATATTTTATAATTTTAATACTGGGGTTTTTGTGGCAAAGATGTTAGGATGGTTTGCCATTTCCTTCCCCAGTGGGTCACCTTTTGTCAGAACTTTCCATCACGACCTGGCCGCGTTGGGTAATCCTGCACAGCATAGCCCATGGTCTCATTGAGCTACACAAGCCCCTCCACCATGACAAGGCAGGGATCCAGGAGGGGATTTAAGAACGTAGAATCAACACATTGACACAGCAAGTAAATGCATTTTTTCCTGTATCCTTTTCCAAGTCCTTCTGAGGTTCTGCTGTCTTTGGTTTTGAATTTGTTTTATTCGTGGATAAGTATGTATGTAGTTCTCGTTCTCCTCATAAGAGGCAGCAGCGGCTGGGAGGACCAGGAAAAGCTTGATGTAGAAGGTAAGCTTGATCAGAGTTTTGAAGGAAACAAGGGGTTTTAAGAGGAGGAGGTGAGGAAGGAGTGCACCCCAGTTATGGTGACAGCCAGTGCAAAGGCCCCGAGTTGAGAGATGGAGGGTCATAGATGAGGAGCAACAAGAAGGCCAGTTTGGCTGGATTTGTAGAGTGAATGAATAGGAGGAGTGCATGATAATTAGTGTCAAACAGAGGAATTTACATTTGATTCTGGGCCAGTAGGGAAGAGCCGCTGGAACTTATTGAATAGAGGAATTGATATCAGCGGACTTATGCTTGTGGAGAATTGTGGAGGATGGGTTAGAAAGGTTAGAGCCTTGAGGCTGGGAGACAGTTAGAGGGCTATTGCAATAGTTCGGGAGGATGAGAACTTGAAATGGGATGGTGGCTGTTGATGCAGAGACAAGGAGACAGATGTGAGAGATATTTTGAAAGTAGAGACCACAAGATTTGGCAACTGATTGGATTGTGAGGTGAGTGAGAGTGAGGAGTTAGGGATAATACTGAGATTGCAAACCTACGTAATTGGAAGGATGGAGGTACCTTTGGCAGAAATAGGGCAGTTTGGAAGAAGAGTAGGGTTAGGGGGGATGGGTGGGAAAGATAATGAGTTCTATTTTTGAATATATTGAGTTTGAGATGAGAATTGGGGTTTGAATCCTGGGTCTGTCATTATTATCTGTGTGATCTTGGACAAATTGTTTAACCTTTCTAGGCCACACTTTTCTTATCTGTAAAATGAAACAGTTGGACTTTATGATCTCTAAGATCCTTTTCAGTTCTAAATCTTATGATCTTGATATGTTACTAATTAAAGTTAGGTTTCTTGGTGAGTATAGGGTCAGAACAAAAGGAGTTGTGTGACCTTAAAGTCATAGCATTCTCAAACTATGGTAGTCTAATAGTTTGCTTTCCTCTGTGGTATTACATTTGCTGAGTGAACTGGAATACACATTACAGACTGCTCCAGCAGATCAGATTAGTGTTGAAGAGAGCCTGAAAAAGTCTTTCTACCCAACTATCCTGTTAAAATATTCTTGGTCAGTTATTAAAAATATTTCTTAGGTGATCTCATATTATTTGTTAGATTACAGATTATTTTATGTCAGTTACATTTTAGAGTGTCAGCCTAATCCCATCAGTAAACTATCTCCAAATCAAATTTTTGGATTATTTCTGAGAGAGTTAGTGTACTCTAATAAAGTGAACACTGGTCTAGGAGTCAGATGTCCTGGATCTTAGTCCTGGATCAGCTCTTAACTTGATGTAGGACCCTGGACAATTCACTTAAACTTCTTGTGGTCTCAGTTTCTGACCTCTAACTGAAGATGCCCCTTCCAGCTCTAAAAGACTATATGATTGTATATCTCTATGGCCGGTCAGGTCCTCTCCATTTTTTGTAAGGTCTTCTTAGCAGCAATTAGAGCAATGCCAATTGTTGAGTTTGTATTTGTATTTTGGGCTACAAATTAATTTTTAGGCATGTAACCCTCTGTCTGTTTACTACAGGGTGTAATAGAGCCTATATATATATATATATATATGTATATAGTGTTCAGCATTTTTATTTTTGCATCTAATCTTGTGTAACTTGGAGGGGAAGTAAGGGAATAATTGGGGCAATGGGTTGTGATTTAAGAGTCCAAATTGTCTCATGGTTGTATTTGTTTCTGTTATTATAGGAGGTGGTAGAATCTCTTTTGGCCATTAGAAGACCAGGTTTTCCTATTGACCTTTTCATGGTAGAGATAATGGAGATGAAGCATAAGTCAGAAACTGACACAACGTAAGTCGTATAAAATGTTGATAAAATATGGCCAATATTATATTTAGACAAATACCTTCTTCAACTTGACTTCAGTTAATTTTATATTTTACACTGAATGTTAGAAACATTTTTTTTTGCTAGTCCCCTGAAAACCAAGCTGTTTTCACATATAGATAGGAGTTAGAACACCAATAGTTTAGAAATTTTCCAATTATTTTGAGCAGATATTAAGAAAAAAAATCATGTGCTTAACTTTATTTTGTCAGATTGAACCATATAACTTAAAAAATAACTCTGTGGTGATATTCTAGTAGTTAATGTGGTCTCATTCAACTTGGGTCCTACTTGAATGCCTTATTATGGTGTGGAATTGACCATGAGTTCATGAAGACTGTGCCAACACTTTGAGAGTTACACTGGCAGGCCTTTACAGACTGAAAAGACCTTGAGTATGGGCCTGGTGATAGACTATCTGTCACTCGAGAAGCAATCTTTTTTAAGACTGGAGCAGTTCATCATGGGGTTGGTCCCATGGCAATGTAAGATGTACTAATTCATTGAAGGGTTGCAGTCTGAATCAGTGGAGGGAACGAGATTGATGAGTCACAGATTTTGAAGTGAAGTAATGTCATTGTGCTATGTTAAATAAAATTCTCTTTAAAATGTTTATGTTAGATTTGAAGTTGAGATGACTATTTAGAGGGTGCAGCAATTATGTTATGGATGTTACTAATGAAAAGAACACTGGACTTAGGGCTGAAAGAGCTGAGTTCCAGGCCTGGCTCTTCTCATTTCCTAGCCACGTGGCTATGAAGCCAGATTGAAGATTTGTCTCTGCTGTTTATAATATGTATGATCTTGAGCAAATCACTTAGCCTCTCTAGGCCTTAATACCTTCATCTTTAAAATGAGCGGTCAGACTAGGTCATCTCTGTGATTACTTCTAGGACTAGATCCTTTCTGATCCTTAGTTTCTTCATGTGACAAATGGAAATAATAATATGCACACTAGCCTTCCTTAGGAGCTTGTTGTAAGAATTAAATGGCATGTAAAAGCATGTCAAATCTTTGGTTTTTTGAATTTTTATATAATGTGAGATATCATCATCATCATCATCACTATCATCATCAGAATGTATTTAGTATGTTATATCCTAGAGTATTAAAGAAGGAACTGAATTATTTTACCAGGTTGATCAGAGGGCTTGTTTTAGACCACGGTACTCGTCATCCTGATATGAAGAAAAGAATTGAAGATGCTTTTGTTCTCACTTGCAATGTATCACTAGAATATGAAAAAACGTAAGGAGTTGTTTTCTCTTTATAACCTAATGAAAACTTAGGCTTTTCTTTCTTCCTGAAAATCTTTTTTCCTTCCCATTTCTCTTGCATTTGCTTGTTTGCTGCTGTGTATATGTTTACAATTTTCTTTGTTCTTTTAGAGAGGTGAACTCTGCTTTCTTCTACAAGACTGCAGAGGAGAGAGAGAAATTAGTAAAAGCTGAAAGACAATTTATTGAAGATAGAGTAAACAAAATAATAAAACTGAAAAGAAAAGTCTGTGATGATGAAAAGAAAGGATTTATTGTTCTTAATCAGAAGGTGAGAATGAAATTTTCAAAATGTAAGTATATTTAAATGCTTGTAACATTCAACTTGGCAATGGAGAATGCTTAAATCCTACTTGTAATTTCTCTATTTGATTACAGGGCATTGATCTATTTTCCTTAGATGTCCTTGCAAAAGAAGGTATTGTGGCTCTTCGCAGAGCTAAAAGAAGGAATATGGAGCGGTAGGCTTGGCATATAGATAAAATAATCATACATTCTAAATAATTTAGTGCTGGGATCTGGAATTATTTTACACTTTTGGGTACTCATTTTAGCTTATTCAGCAACATTTATCATTTCTACAAAAATGTAATTGCCCAAAAGTTTCCTAATTCAGGTAGGAACGAAATATTATATTGTTACAATTACAGAGGTCTATAATAGGGTTCTGAATAGTAATAAATGAATGAGTTATCAAAAAAAGGTTCTTCAACCCCTATAAAAACTTTTTTGAAATGTATCAGAGTTTGACAATTTCCTCAAAACTGATTTTTTAAAATTAATTTTTTTAATCATCAAAAATCTACCTTTTCTACTGTCTCCCCCACCCCAGCACTTTAGAAAGAAAAATAAACTTCTGTTTACAAACATATAATTAAGTAAAACAAATTTCTGCATAGGCCATGTCCAAAAAAATATCTTATTCTACACTCTAAGTCCTTAACTTTCTATGAGGAGATGGGTAGCATGTTTTATAATGAGTTTTCTGGAGTTGTGGTTGGTCATTAAGTTAATCAGACTTCCTAAGTCTTTCAAAGTTGTTCGTTTTACAATATAGTTGTCATTGTATAAATTGTTCTCCTGGTTCTACTTACTTCAGTCAACATCAGTTCAGACAAGACTTCCCAGTTTTCTTCGAAACCATCACATTCATCACAACACAATAGTATTCCATCACATTTATATGCCATAACTTGTTTTGTCATTCCTCAATTTTCTTGATAACTCTTTTAGTTTCCAATTCTTTGCCATTGAAAAAAGAACTACTATAATTAATTTTGTACATCCTTTTTTAAGAGTTTGTTTTGCTTAGAACTAATCCCTCTCTTAAACTACTCACTTTATTATTTCCTCCTCTCTCCTGTTTCCCATTGAATGAAGTGTATTTCTGTACCCGACTGGGTGTGTGTGTTCTCTCTTTTAATAAGTTCAGAGGAGAGTGAGGTTCAAGTGTCACCCACTCTCTCCTTTTTTTGTGTAGAGTCTACTTGTTACACTGATTCTGTGAGATAATTTCTCCCAACCTTCTTCTCCCTGTCTCGCTGTAGTATATTTACTCTCCCTCCCATTCCATTCTTCTTTTAAGATCAAGACATAACAGAACCACTCCCAACCTTTCTATTTAATTAGACTCCCTCTATGACTCCCATTGGTGATAGGATTCAGAGGAGACAGAAGTCTCATCTCCCCGTACTAGAATGTAAAAAGTTTACCCTTGTTTAATCTCTTATGATCGTTTGTTCATATTTACTTTTTATGTTTCTCTTGACTCTGTTTGAATTTTAAAGTTTCTACTCAGCTCTGGTCTTTTCATTGAGAAGGCTTAGAATCATCTATTTCATTAAAAGTGCATTTTCCCCTGTAGGATTATACTCAGTTTTGCTAGGCAAGATATTCTTGGTTGTAAGCCTATATCCTTTGCCTTCTGGAATATCATATCACAAACTCTTGGCTCCTTTAAAGGAGTGGCAGCTAAATTGTGTGTGATCCTGGCTAAAGTTCCTCACCACTTGTATTCTTTCTTTCTGATTGTACTGTTTTTTCTTTGACCTAGGAGCTCTGAATTTTGGCTGGACATTTTCATTTTGGGGTTTCTATCAGGAGGTGACTGGTGGATTCTTTCTATTTTCACTGCCTTCTGGTCCTAAGAGATATGGGCATTCATCTTTTATGATTTCTTGAAATACAATGTCTAGCTAGGCTCTTTTATGGTCATGGCTTTCAGGTAGTCCATTGATTCTTAAATTATCTCTCTTGATCTGTTTTCCAGGTAAGTTATTTTTGTTTTGATATACCTTACATTTTCTCCTATTTTTTAAAGCCTTTTGACTTTGTTTTAACATTTCTTGTTGTTTATGGAGTCATTGTTTTCTAATTTTCAGGGAGTTTATTGCTTGGTCAAGGCTTTGTACCTCCTGTGCCAAACTGTTAATTCCCTTTCCAATTTTTTCTTCCATAACTCTTATTTTTTTTTCAGTTTTCCTCTCTAGCCCTTTCATTTAATTTATAAAATAAAAAACAAACATTTTCAACTCTTTTAAAAACTTTTGCTTTAGCTGTTTTGGGAAATCTAGTTGAATTTGTGCCCAAGTTGTGTTTTCCTTTGTGTCTTTGCTTATAGATGTTTCAGAGTCATTCTGTTCTGCATTTTTGCCTTGAGTTCCTTTCTCTCCATAATACCTCTTTTTGTTGTGATTTCTTTTACTTGTTTGTTCTTCCAGCCTGACTTTGGGCTTTATATTAGGGCCCTTCTGGAGGGAAGGTCATTTCTGGTCCTGATGCTGCTTTCTTGGACTGTTGAGTATTATATTATTTCAGGATCTCAGGAATAGCTCAGGCTGGAGATTTGCAAGCTTACACTGCTCCCAGAGTGGTGTGCTCCAGAGTGAGGTCTGATTTCTGACCTTTCTGGTCTGAGCTCTGCAAGTTCTTGACATAGGTCTGGGTCTGAGCACCAGGCCTATGAGCTGGCCCCATTTGGAGTTCCATTAGACTGCTCCTGTAATACTTCTGCAGGCTCAGGGTGTCAGAACTGAAGGCTCCCCTTTGGTCTAGGATTCATGTACTGTATACTTAAGACTGGTCTAGAGGCTGGAACTGAGACCCTGCTCTGTTCCTGGGGTCCTAAACACACAGATGTTGCTTGCTTCTGAGTGTACTCCTTCTTTATTATATAACCTAGGGCCCATTACCAGTCCTTACCTGAAATGCTACCCCTAGCTGCAAATACCTTTCAATAATCTCTGGGTCTGTGAGCAAGAGCTGAGTGGTAATCAACAGAGCTTCTAGTTTACACCCCTTCTGCACCCTGGACAAATTTGGCCCTTCTGTGCTGGATATGTCCTGGTGCAAGCCTCTCCTTGAACCGCAGTGCTCTGTGCTATGGTTCTTGGCCAAATCCCATCACCAGGGACTGCCGACTTCTTATGTATCTTCCTACTCTGGCTGCCTTCCTATGTGAACCTGGGCTGGAAAAATAATTTACTATGTTGTTGTTTTTTTCTTTAATTCTTTAATTCCTTATTTTTAATTTCCCAATCAGGATTTGGTCTGGTGCATTTTCTAGGTCAGTTTGAAGGAATTGTTGGTGGGGAAGGGGGCAGCCTGACTGTACTGCTTCCAGCTACCTTGCCACTTTGGCTCTATCTTCTCCTTAAAACTGAATTTTAAAGCGTTGTGGCAATGTTGCCTTATTAGCAGTATGATTTCGCACTTTTAAGATGATTAGAACATTTTTGGGAACTTCCTAGAACTAACTAAAACTTTGGTAACATCTATTTCAGCCTGACTCTTGCTTGTGGTGGGATTGCGATGAATTCCCTTGATGACCTCACTCCAGATTGCTTGGGCCATGCTGGACTTGTTTATGAGTATACATTAGTAAGTATTTTTTTATTTCTGTAAATTTTTGAATACTGATCACGAAACTGTCAAGTTGTGCAGTTTGAAATCTGCACAACACAGATATTAACATATACAACTTATTCATGTAACTTTTGGTTGTGTTCACATACAAGAACCAAATGCTACTTTTAATACTTTTATTTACGTCTAACAAGAAGAGCCACGTAAAGTTTGTGCCTATGATGAATTTTTTAAGTTTTGGGGGAATTGCATATATTTCATAACCATATGGAAGAACATATGTGACATCTTGGCTATGCTTTAGGGGGAAGAAAAGTTCACCTTCATCGAGAAATGTGACAACCCTCATTCTGTAACCCTGTTGGTAAAAGGCCCAAATAAGCACACACTCACACAAATTAAGGATGCGATCAGAGATGGACTGCGTGCTGTCAAAAATGCTCTTGATGATCGTAAGCTACCTTTTGTTTTGTTCATGAACTCCTTGAAGGCAATTTTAAAGTAATAAACCCACTGAGAGACAGTGAGATATCGTAGAGATAGAGATCTAGTCTCAAAACCAGGAAGAACTGGGTTCAGGTCCTGTCTCTAATACAGCCTGGCTATGAGACCCTAGGCAAGTCAATTGATTTCCTAGTACTTTAGGCTTCTCAACTGGCTAAGATGCTAAGTTCAAAGAAAGTTCTGACTTGCATTGGTAGAAGGTGTTTCTTTACCTGGGTGTTCCCTCTACCAAGAAATCATAGGTCTAGTCCCTATTCCTAACACTAAGAAATCTACTATGATACTGTGGTATCCTGTATGCCATAAAGTGAGACACCAATCTCAAATCAGTACTTTCTATTTTAATGATGGACTCCTTTTTAAATTAGTGTGTAGTTATGAAAGGCACGTGAACATATTTTAATGTATTTAAAATTGCCTTTTAGTTCTTTATAGTTTTTCAAAACACTTTCCCCTACTGACTCTCATTTGATCCTTTACAGCCACCCTGTAAGGGAGGCCAGACAGATGTTATTACTATCTCCATTTTATAGAGGAAGAAAGCAAGCCAAGCTGAAGTTTAGGAGAAGCTGTGACATGGGCAGTGTTCTGGAGCAGTCTTGGTGCCAGGCCTCTCGCCCTGGTTTTTCTGACTCCACACACAATGTTGTTTTTACTACAACATTCTGTCATCACAGTCACTTTTGAAGGAATCGTCTCAAATCATCCCAAATCAAGAATTAAAACTGACCACCAGATAGCTTATCTGCTGTCTTGACATGATAATGCAAAGTATCCTTAAGAGAGAGTGAGAGAAAAAGGAATAAATCAGTCCTTAAGAGACACCACCTCTGAAACTTAATCATAGAGAAGACACTCTGAAATAAAGCAGGATGGCTATCTAGATGTTTCTTTCAGCCTCAGTTATGAGGGAGTAAACAATGAAAGAGGAAAGAGAGGGAGAGGTTCTGTTTGAAGTCCCTTGTCTGTACCATGTTTAATTATTTATTTAACTGCCTCTACCTTTAGAGCTCCATGAGGCAACCTCGTAATCACTGAGCTGTGAAACTTTAACTTGTCAGATTTCTGTGCGTATTTAAACACCATTCAGATATCTGTGAAAAATAGCACACACTTGACTACGCTAATTGCTTTCTTTTATATTTTTTCTGCATGGTATGTCTTGTCAATCGTTTCTTTTCCTTTCCAATAGACTGTGTAGTTCCGGGTGCTGGTGCAGTTGAAGTGGCAATATCTGAAGCTCTTGTCAAACACAAATCCAGTGTCAAAGGAAGAGCCCGCCTTGGAGTCCAGGCTTTTGCTGATGCATTGCTCATTATTCCAAAGGTGTCAATCTATCCTGTTGGTCAGAGGAGAGGTGGCTAGAAAGATGCTTAAGTAATCATAGGGTATCTCTAATAGCTGGCATAATAAAAAGATACATGTATTTACTTGCATTAACTCACAATTTCCCTCTTCATTTGCAGATATTTTGCTTCTAAAATGGGGGAAATTATGTGGTGATAGCTGTGAACACTGTGAGGAGCTTCATGAGGGAGGGTAATTTCTCTCCTGGGAGGCTTCTTAGATAACAACATTGGAAGTTCTCTTCATAAAGGGTTCAATTTGAAAGGGTACTGATAACCATAGAACTCTTATCCTCTGTTGGCCAGAGCTGAGGTATCACCAACTTCAATTTCTCTTTAGCACTGAGGGGTTCAGGATGTTTAGCCTCCCCTCCTCTGCCCCCCGTTACTAGCCCAGATTTGTCAGGGACAGCTATGACTTGAGATGCTGTTTTCATTTCTACAGAAAAAAGAGATGCCAGATTTCTTTTGAGAAACAGAAGAAACATAGAGGAAACCTTCTTTGCCACAATTTGGATTCAAACCACCACTGGGAGACATATGCCACCCCTACCCCTTCTAATAAATTATTTTAGGTTGAATTCAGACTTTACAAGGAAATCAAGTAAAATAGCACGCCTTTATTCTAAATACTGCAAAAACTGTCCATTATTTGCAAAGCCCTGAGTCAGAGATTGAACTCTCTTCCCTCATTAAACAGCAGGAATAATAAATAATGGTCTCCTGGATAATACATGTCTGTTAACATGGCTAAGATTTATTATAGGAAGCACTCAATATCTACCAAAAAAGGGAAAACCATAGAGGGGAGAGGAGCTCTTGAATTTCCCCTTCAGAACTTGGAGTAATGGGTATGCGCTGAGTGAGTAAATATGGAATAAAATTTATTGTTGACAGACTTCACTAATCCTGATCTTTTAAACCATTATCTGTGGATTTCACATTTATTCCACACAATTTGAATAAACAAAACTCTGACTCTTGTCTTGAGGGCACTGTATCTACTGTACCCTCCCCACTGGATCCCACTTCCCCCACTCTCCTCTGACTTGGGGCTGAGAGGAGGGCCTGACACATTCTTTTTTTTTCCCCCACTACTGCTTCCAGACCATCTTTCTTGCCAACACCTTTCAACTACCTTTTCTCTTTGGAAGTATGTACAATTCATTTTTGCCAACCTTTTCTCACTCTTGATGCTTCAGACCTCTCTTCAGTCCCTGCCTCTTGGCATCAGGGTGTGGGGGCGAGGCTGTTGGACCTGGAGTCAAGAGACCTGGGCCCAAATCCTACCTCTTACTAACTCTGTGACCATTGGTGAATCACTTAACCTCTCAAGGCCTCTGTTTCCTCATCCATAAAACAGGATAATAGTGCTTGCATGACTTACCTTAGAGTATTGTTAGAGAAAGTGCTATATAATTGAATTAATTTTATTATAGTTCCTTTCTACCTTGCTCAGTTGAGATATTTGTAAAGCACAAATGCCTTAGCACAGTGCCTGGCACACAGTAGGCTCTTAATAAATGCTTGTTTCCTTCCTTTCCTTCCATTTTCTGTTGGCATCCTCATGTACTTCATTATGCATATTGATGATTCTTCTTAACAACTGAGCATACAATTCTTCACCTCCAATGACCCACTCCAACCCATTTCAGCAACATGTTAGTATGGTCACACCTTAGACTTCACCATCTTGGAATTATGACTTCTATGAGATCCTGACTATTGAAATTCCAATTTCTGGCCATGGCTTTCTATCTTTCCATTGTTGTCACACTAAATCTCCTCTCACTCATCTTAACCTATACCTGTTCTCCCAAGCTGGCTTCACTAGCTGTGATGCTAGAATTCCTTGTTCCTCCAACCTTATTCTATTTCTGGCCTGCTGAGCTCTTTGGGTAACTTCTGTCATCAGGTTATTTTTCTGTTCCTGTTTCTGGATTGTTGAGTATTTTGAGAAGTCATGAAATTGAGCTGATTTCACTCTCTACAGATTGATGGTACACAATCTCTGTTTGGCCCTTATAGCTTCTGGACCAGTTTTCTACTCTGATCTTCCAGACTTCCTGTCTCATTCCCCACAGTGACTATTCCAAACCTTTTATTTTATCAAGTCTCCAACTGCATGCCTGTACCTCAAAGTTAACAATAGATGGCTTAGTCTTTTAACATAGTGATATTTATACTATTTGACATGAGAAACCTTAATTCCCTTCTCTCATTCCTGAAATACCTCTGCATCACTATCTTCTTTCTTCTTGTTCATTGTGGTCATTTAAGAGGTAGTCCATCAGCTCTCTATGACTCCTCATCCTCTTCTTTATACCTCTGTGGTGAATGTTCCCCAAAGGTCTGTCCTTTGTTTTCTCTAACTAGGCAAATGCATT
The DNA here is from genome assembly GCF_900497805.2 of Vombatus ursinus. Lineage (NCBI taxonomy): Eukaryota > Metazoa > Chordata > Mammalia > Diprotodontia > Vombatidae > Vombatus > Vombatus ursinus. The sequence continues at coordinate 32,475,014 of NW_020954546.1, read as the reverse complement.
CATTCTCAAGAATTCAGCCACTGCTGTTATGCAGGTAATTACCACTTCTCTTGTCTTGAGCCCTCTCCTCTCTTCAGAGTTCTGCACTTGTATTTTCTTTAAATTCTGAATTTTTGTAGACAGCTTTTGCCTTTATATTTATTTTCAAATATGTCCCATTCCTATACCCTATCCTGCAAACCATCCCTTGTAACACCAATAAAAAAGAGGAGAAAAAACAGTTCAGCAAAAGTAACCAATATCCTGGATCTGGTAGTGTATGCTGTATTCTCCACCCATAGTCTCCCACCTCTGCAATGGATAGAGAGGGGCTTAGTGTCTCTTCTTCAAGGACAAGCATAAGCAGATATGCACTGGCAGGACTTTGGTGCTTGGATGTCTCATTGCTACCTCAGACTCAGCCTGTCAAAAAACAAGTTTATTATCTTTCCTCCTGAATGTTTTTCCTCTTGACTTCACTCTTTTTGTTAGTGACACCAGGATTTTATTCACTCTCCCATTATATATCACTTCTTTTTTAACACTGGGGACCAGCTGACCTGTCTTCTTGCTGTTTTTAGTATATACGTTCTATCTCCTGGCCCCATCCCTTTGCACAGGCTGTCCCTCATTCTTGGAATGCCCTCCCTCTTCACCTCCACCTCTTTGAATCCCTACATGCCTTCAAAGCTCAGCTCAAAAACCACCTTCTATGAGTCCTTTTCTATCGTCCTAGCTGCTAGCACCCCCCAAAACGACTTGGTACTTACTCTGTGTATACTTTGTAGTTATAGGTATACTTGTTCTTTCCACCTAATAGAGCGTAAGCTCTTTGAGGGCTTTCATTTTTGTTCTGTATCCTCCGTGCCTAGCACACAGTAGGCTCTTACTAAATGCTTTTGGATTGATTGATTCATCCTTTCACTTCTCATATTCAAGCAGTTTTCAGTTCCTATCAGTTCCGTCTCTACTGTCTCTCATACTCCTGTCTTCCTTTCTCCTTCACACATCACTTTCATCATCAGCTGCCCAGATTGCAATAACTTCCTAATAGGTCTTCCTGTCCCCACTCTCTCCACCCTCCAATCTGTATATGCAATTGCTAAGTTAGTATTCTTTATACAGAGATGTAGTCATAGCTGTCTTCAGGAGGTCTTAGAAATGAGTTTATTTTCTATGCCAGTGTTGTCTTTTGCTGTCATCTCTGCACTTGGCAGTCAGTCAGATGTTTGCTGACTCAGGTGCTTTCTGTGCTCCTTTGATCTTCTTAGTGTGGCAATTAATTTACATAGGCTGAACTTCTGTATCAAAGTATTATAGATGTTGATGTAATTTTAGTTGTTCATTTCCCGTTTGTCATGACCAGTTGTTTAAATATTTCAGTGTTGAGTTGTTTCAATTGTGTGACATCTGTTTCTTCTTCTTGCTTTTTACTTATTCTCATACTTGCTTGGATAAGTCAGTGGTCTGACCGTACACAGAGAGATAATTCAGGGATAGCTCTACCTGTTAAAGTAGAATCAATTTCAGTTTTTGTTATATTAATTGGTGCTTATCATGTCCAGAGCCTACAGATTTTTTCCTTGAAGAAAATGTTCATAATGTAAAGGTGTGAGGTTTCTGTGGAGTCTCTAAGTCTTCCTTTTATTTCTTCTTTTTGAGCCATGCTTTCCCATATATTTCTCACCATTCTGACCTCTTTCCACCTTTGTGTTAAAGCCATCCATTGTCAGAGTACTTAGTAATTTAATTTGGAGGGTTTATACACTTTCCTGTAGAATTTTTCTACCTCTTCATCCCCTGCAGCTGTTTGTTGGTTCATAAGCTACAGTTATTTTTATGGTGGTCTTTTTGTAGATATTTGCCTAGAGGACCACAATTCAATATGATCAAATATTCTGTGGAATAATATTTCTAATTGACTTTGTATATATAATAAAAAATAAAACCCAATTTCCCATTCTCTTTCCTTATTACTCAAAGGAATATCTGTAAGCCAACCTTCCTTAGCTACAACTTTATTTTTTCTTCTGGTTTTGTTGATAGTGAGAATGTCAAGATTGATGATTCAGCGCCATTGGTGGTCATTGGACAAGGCTGTCACATTTAGAGTATCAACATTTAGAGTTATAGATTGCCCCAAAGCTGATCTTACTGCCCTCTGTACCTTCCTTCCCCACTTTTGCCACTCTGCCTCCATGACTGCAAAATTGGAAGGAGGCTGCACAGGACTGGGAGGCATTTTGTATTTTAGTTTGCTTCATAGTTTGCCATGGCCCAAGATGTCATCACCAAGTGGTCATCCTATTGGCGACAAGGCCCTTTGTCCATAGTGAAGCTAGTCCTTAGAAAACAGACTCCTACTCAGCTCCTTGACAGAGAAGCGATGAACTCAAAACGTAGGATAAGACCTATTTTTGTACATGGACAATTTGGGAACTTGCTTGCTTTGATTATATGTATTTGTTACAGTGGTTCTATTTTGTTTCCAGTTTTTGAGGTGAGGAAAAAAAGGTGGGGGAAGGAGGGAAGTGGAGCTAGGAAAAAGATTCCACCATTCCCCACCTCCAAAGAGAAGAAAACTGAAAAAAAGTCCTATGGAAACATATAAGCAGGAATTTACATACTTAAAAAGAAAAGCACACTTTATGTAATGGAGATTTGCAGTATTATGCACAATTCTCTCTTGTTCTACAGTATATACAGAAATACTTACATTGTGCTTATTAATGGACAAATCTAAGCCTTTTCTCATTCATCATCCTTCTTAACCTCTGTACAGCCTTTGGCATTGTTGACTTCTCTCTCCTCCTGGATTATTTCTCTTTTCTGCGTTTGTTTTTTGTTTGTTTGTTTTTTTTTTTAACATTGCTGTCTCTTGTTCCTCTTTCTTCTTGAATGACTGCTCCTTTTCTGTCTCCTTTATTGGACCATCATATCACAATCACTAACTGTAGGAGTTCCTCAAAACTCTCTTATCTAATTATCTCAAAACTTCTCTTATCTAATTTGAGGGTTGTATCATCTTCCATGGGTTTAATTATCATCTCTATATGCCATGGGATCCTGAGCGTCAGTCCCATGTCACACTCACAAATCCAGTCAGTTGCCAAATCTTGGCATTTCTACCTGCAGCTCTCAAGTCTGTATTCTGAATAGTTAGAAGCCACCACCCTAGCCTAGACCTTCATTACCTCTCTCCTCAACTGTTAAAATAGTCTCTTAATTGTTCTTCTTACCTCAAGTCTCCCTTCATTCCAAGCCATCTTTCATATATCTGACAACTTAATATTTCTAAGGTATTGATCTGTCCATGTCACTCCCCTGCTCAAGAAGCCTCAGTGGCTCCCATTGCTTAAAGAATAAAATAAATACTTCTCTGTTTGGCTTTTAAAACTCCTAATAACTTGGTTGAACTACATTTCTTTAGAATTAGCGTTACAATCTACGATCTAACCAAAGCAGCCTTCTTGTAGTTCCTCCCATGTCTCTGGTTTGTACTGGCTGTCTCTCATGCCTGGGATGCATTCTCTCTTCATCTGTGTCTCAGAAGCCCTAGTTTCTTTCAAATATTGCTCGAGTCACTTTCTACATGCGTCTTTTCTTCATCTCCATCAAACAACCTTGTACTTATTTTGTATATATTTATATAGGTACATGCTGTCTTCTTGATTCTTTCTCCTCTCTGGGTTTCCACGACACTGCTGTATCTTGTTTCTTCCAGAATATAAAACTCCTTGATGATTTAGACCCTTTTTATTTTTGTCTTTGTTTCCCTAGCTGTGTCCCCTGGTACATAGTAGGCACTTAATCAATGTTGTGATTAGAGCCGAATGGAAACTTGGTGTTTATCTCATTCAGCCTGAAGTATGGATATCTTCTTGAACTGAGGAATTGGGTTTCTAAAAATAGATATATTAAGATAGTATTTTTTTAATCTATCCTTCATAACTAGAGAACAATGACAAATTTTTAATTTCACCACTTGACATTCATATATATACTTTTTTTCTTTATATATTAAAGGTTCTTGCTCAAAATTCTGGCTTTGATATCCAAGAAACACTAGTAAAAATTCAGGCAGAACATGCAGAAACAGGAAAACTTTTTGGTGTAGATTTGAACACAGGTAATGGAAATGTACTGATCATGAACAAAATCATTAGCTACTAAAGAAATTCATTTTAAGGCAATGTAGTAAATTGTCTCCCAGAAACTTTGCTATGTTGTTTTATCATTATGATTTTCTTTCATGTAATTTTTTAATTGTACCTATGACTTGCTCTTTAATCAACTCATTACTTAGGATTTTATCATTAAGATTCCATCTGAGTCTGTCTTTTGTTTGTGCTCCCTGAATTCATTTTTTAAAAAAAATTACATTGTGGTCTGTAAAGGATGTGTTTACTATTTCTGTCTTTATCATTTATTTGCAATATCTCTGTGTCTTAATACGTAGTCACTTTTTGTAAATGTTCCATGTGGTACTGAGCAATTTGTATTTTCTTTACCAGTCCCATTTAGAAAATGCCATATGCCTTTAAGCTCTGATTTGCTAGCAGTTTGTTTAAATATGTATTTTCTCTTTTGCTTATCTTTCTGCTGGATTTGTCCAGAACTTTGTCTTCTGCTGCTATTGTATTTACTGTATGTCTTCTTGTATTGAGTTATTTCTTCTTTTGTGACTTTAGACTCTAGGCATTTGGAGGATATTTTAATATTGATATCAGCTTATTGTCTATACTTTTAGCATAATGTAATTTCCTTTTTTACCTTTTTTATTACTGTAAATTTTTGTTTTTGCTTTGTCTGATATCTGGTTTCTTTTTTTGTTCATTTGATACATAGTAGATTTTCTTCAATCCTCCCATCCTTATTTGGTGTGTTTCTTGTCAGAAATAGATTATGGGAGTTTTGTTTTCTTATCCAATCTCTCAGTCGTTTTTAGTTTTACTGGCTTGTTTAACCCATTCACATTTAAAGTTATCAGAAATAGGTCTGTATTTTTTTCTATTTATCTCTAATATTGTCTTTTTTCCCTTGGAATAGGATTTTTTCTTCCTCTCAATGTAGCAGATTTTATATGGGAGTATGTTTGGTTATTATTTAGTTTTAGCCTTTTGGAAGAGAGAACATAAATGTATGACAATAGTGTTAAGAGACTTTATTTTACTTTCTAGGTGCACCAATACTACCAGCAGAATCAGGAATTTGGGACAACTACTGTGTGAAAAAGCAGCTCCTTCATTCTTGGTAAGGCTGGATTTCTATGAAGAAGGGGGAAAAACTTTCATGATCCTATTTGATAGCTTTTTTCTTTAAAAAAAGAATTAAAATTTTCTATGAACTTTTCCAGTTAGATTCAGAAACAGAAAATGTGGTATTTTTGAAAAAAATTGATATTCATTCTTAGATTATGCCATATTTTTCCAGTAATTTTATTTTTACCTCTAAGAAAAAAACTTGGTTTCCCTGTTCATTCAATAACAAGCATTTATTAAGTACTTACTATGTGCCAGTCATTGTGCTAAGTACTAGGTATACAAAGAAAGGTAAAAATAGTCCCTCCCCTCAAGAAACTTACAATCTAATGGGAGAATCTTTAAAATAATAGCATTGCTAAATCACTAATGAATATATATGTACATATACATATATGTTCATTTTATATATATATATATGTTGGAGAGAGAGAGGGAGAGAGAGAGAGAGAGAGAGAGAGGGAGGGAGAGAGAGGGAGAAAGGGTTGGAGGGAGGGAGGGAGAATATCAAATAAATTACAGGGCTTTAAGTTCAGGCTCACAGGTCATGTTGATAGAGGTACTTTAAACAAGAAAATAGGGACAGTATTTCTATTTTTAATAGCTTGCACTAGCTTTGGCTCACAAAAACCTTATACTAATAAAAAGTGAAGAATGAAGTTCCCAGTGTAGCTGAAGATTGGTAGGGGGAGGAAAGATGGGTTGGTGTGCATCACTAAATCTGTCATCTGTTTTTTTAGCACAGTGATTGCTACAAACATTCTCTTGGTTGATGAAATTATGCGAGCTGGTATGTCTTCTCTCAAAGGATGAATTGAATTCCAAACCAGCCTTGGGAGTCGAGTTTCAGTACATCTGTGCAGCAGTTGCCCATATATTCCAATACATTCTGAATTTTTACAAATAAATGCAGTTTTTTTGCCTTCGTTCGTTTTAAACTAGTTCTAAAATATTTTTCATGGAAATTCATAGAATGAAAAGTGATTATGTTAAAGAAAGTGTGATAACAACCTTAATTGTAGAACTCAAACCTCCAGTTGAATAACACAGTGTCCAATATGGTGATTACAGTGTGGTGTGGTGGAGAGTTCTGTGCTTGGAGTAAAGGAGAAAACTAAGTTTAAATCCCACCTCTGACATTTACTAACCATGTGACCAGGGTCAAATCACTTAGCCTTTCTGACTCTCAGTTTGCTCATCTATAAAATGGGCTATGATAATACCTTTAATAAATACTTCAGGGTTCTTGTAAAGATCAGATGAGATAATATGATAATAACTATCATCATCATCATCTTTATTATTCTTACTGAAATGAGTTTACATACCATAATCATTGATATTGTATAGGATTCCAGTTGAGAGTCATATGGCTTCTTATTTGGGATTAGATTTCCTCTACTTTCATTTTAATAGCAACAGTTGTTCTGTAATGTAGTGCCATCACTTTCTCTTCTAAATGTAGAAATAGAATCATAAAATATTAGAGTTGAAAGGAACATCATAATTTGCCTGGTATAATCGCCATCTGAAACACGAATCCTCCAGGGCATACCCGATGAGACTCCTCCACTTGGAACCTTCAGTGATAGTGAACTCGTTTACCTTTTAAGACAGTTTACGGCATTTTTAGTTAGCTTTAATTGACAGGAAGTTTTTCCTTATGTTGAGCCAATGGGTCAAGATTAGCCTTCTTTTAATTAATAGGAAAAAGTTGTAGACTGAAGAGATGGATAAAGCCTGTTTTAAACTAATTTGTTAAGCCATGTTATATATGTCCTGGCTATGCAGTTACTAGTCAGAGATAGAAAACTAGTCTAAGGTTATATATTTTACAAGTAATCAGTAACAAGTACTATAATATTAATTCAAATAACTGCTTAAGTGGCTTCTGAGATGAAACAGGTTTCAAGTAGTTTAGCGTTCAAAAGTTGTTACTCAGTCAATGGGTAATTATGGTAACTGCATTCCCAGATGTTAGCCCCTAAAACCTGGAAGGGATTATTTTGGTTTTCTCTACAAATGCAGTCCCTAGATATTCTAGCTGTTTTTCTTGTTACACTTGCCACTTCCTAGTAGATGTCCCCATGGTAACCTCTTTTCAAGGGCATGCACTAGTATTTGACTGAAATAACAAACTTGCACAAATGGAGCTTCAATCAGACCCCACTCTGTGTGCATAAGGGATGTAGGGAGGTAGGCTGAAGGTTTTACCGTTTTCCCAGATCAGATGTATACATGGACACGGGAGAGAGCCTCTCTTGACTATAGTGACAAATTCAATATATCTTGCATCTGGTTCTCACCTCTCCACATTCAGAATGAACAAGATGAATAGGAACTGTGGGAAAAGGAAATGGGCTGATCATGTAGCAAGAATGAGACGACAGCTTGAGTGGTACAGTGGTACCCCCAAGATACTAAAAAGAACAAGAGAAAAATCTACAGCCTGTTGGCTAGATCCTCTGGAGGATTTCTCGGAATAATAATAGCACGGGATGATAAAAGCATGAAGACACTATGGTAGGAGCAGCATTTGCTGCACATCTGATTGGGAACCAGGGCATCAGGTCCCATTGTTGCAGAGCTAGAAATTTATCCTGCACGGCCCAAGAAGAATGGAATGTCTCTGCCACACAAGCTGGTTTTTCTCTAACCAAGGCAATGTAAGTGTCCTTGAGACCTAGTTGGTCTAGCAGTGCTTCTTAAACTGTGGGTTGCTACCCCAAATGGGGTTGTGAAAAATTTGGCAACAGTAAGAGATTTCTGAATGCACAATGACCAAAAATTAATTAAAAATCAAATGCTTGATGAATCCGAGGTGTTTCTGGCAGCACTTGCCCTGTTGCATCCACAACTTCACTACAGCCTTGGTTCTGAACACACAACATGCGCACTTTGTACTGCACATGTCCTCAGGTCCCATAACGCCAACTAGCGCTGCCAAAACCGAAAAGGGGAAAAATTTAAGAAGCCCTGGTCTAGGGGACTAAGGCTCAAGTCATTGATGTTATTTTACAGTTGCCTAAGACATAAAAGCTCAGAGTATGAATATTTGAGAGGAACTGGGATATGGCACAGTGGATAGTGTGCTGGACTTGAGGAGTGAGGAAGCCTCATCTTCCTGAGTTCAAATCTGGTCTCAGACACTTGCGAGCTGTGTGACCCTGGGCAAGTCAATCCTGTTTGCCTGAATTTCCTTATATGTCAAATGAGCTGGCGAAGGAGAGTAAACTGCCCATGGATACTTTGCAACTGGAGACAGAAGTGTATGCGCTCTTGGCCTTTAAGGACTCTGTTCTGAAGGCAGAGGAACAACTCATGGATTTAGTAACATCCTGTGTAAAAGAGGTTGTACTAGTTGGGGCAGGGACCAACTCACGGGTGGCAAGTATGGTTTCTGATCCAAAGGCCTCACTGAACATTATGCTGAACTCGTATCAGGGCTAATGAGGGAAGAGAATGGGAACAGGAGTGAGGCTGAGAGCTGAAAGCCTGTTTTAATAGTGAGAGAACCTTGGGTCTACCTATTATTACCCACAGGGGTGACTTCTTCCACAGGGAGGTTGGAGGTAGAAGGCCTTTCACCACCAAGGAACTCGGAAAGGTGAAGGACAAGTTTAAATAACTTAGTAAGGCATTAGAATAATGGTTGGTGAGGGCATAGGCTGATGGGGGTCAATTTAGAGATCCTCTTGGCCACAGAATTCCATTGATTCAGGGATCTGATAGAAGACATTTACAAAGCCATTTAAATTAGAGGCCCTGAATGGGGATAGTCCTTTGTCCCTTTTTAGGTGGCCAAAATGGGGAGCTATATAAACCATACTCTACCATAAAGATGAGTTCCCTTTGCAGCCAGTTCTCCAATAAGTGTCAGCAAGAGATAGAGTAAAATTCCGAAGAGATGGGTTTGGTGGTATGCTTCCACACCACCCTACTTGTGGGTCCTCCATGTTCTGTGACCAGCTGACATTAGAAGCAATTAGATCTTGCCTTCTGGGTAGAATCCAACCAGAGCAGTGAGTACATCAGGCTTTAGCCATGTACCTCGCCTAGCATGCCATCTTATAGGCAATAACAGATCAACTGGTGAAATTTGATAGGAAATCTGGACCACCCCAGCTGTTGATCATGCAAATACAGCTGACGAGACAAATGATGGGATAAGACTTAGGACCTTCTGCCCCTCTCAGTGAGCGGAACTCTTGTATAAAGAACTTTGGGTATGGCTCCTGAAAGATAGGGAGGAAAAGGAGAATAATTGCCTGCTTATGGAGGGTAGTGAAACTAATGCTAAATATCTGAGTTTGGGGTAGTAAAGGCCTATCTGCTCCACCTAAGCTTAAGGTATCTCCTAAAACTCCCAACCCACTTGGTGTTCTGGAGCCTTCTGAATCCCTTTACCTAGCCTGGAGGAATTTCTGGGGTGAATCCCTCTAGGGCAAAGGCAGAGATTCCCCCACCATCAGGCAGCTTCTAAAGGTAAGACAGAGTGGGTGTGTCAGTCAATGAACATTTGTTAAGCACCCACTGGTGCCGGGCACCACGCCTAGCACTGCGGATGCAAAATAAGGCAAAAGACAGTCCCTGTCCTCCAACTCATAATCTAATGGGGGAGGGGAGGACAACAAGCAAACGAATATAAATGAGTATGCTATATACAGAATAAATATAAAATAACAAGGCCCTGGGATTAAGAAGGATTCTTGTAGAAGGTGGGATTTTATCTGGGACTTGAAGGAAGCAGAGATGAGGAGGGAGAGCATTCTAGGCATGGGGGACAGCCAGGGAAAAGGCTTGGGGGGTGGAAGGTGGAGGGTTGTGTGTGAGGAACAGCATGGATTTTATATTAGATTCAGGAGGCAACAGGGAGCCATTGGAGTTGGGGAGTAAGGGAGTTACACAGTCAGATCTACATTTTAGGAAAATCACTTTGGCTGCTGTGTGAAGGACAAATGGGAGTGGAGATAGCCTAGGTGCAATAGCCAAGGTGAGAGGTGATAAGGACTTGATTTATAGTGGTGGCTGTGTAAATGGAGAGAAGAGGACATTTCAGAGATGTTATAGAGAAAGAAATGAAAAATCTGGCAGTTGGTAAACATGTAGAGTGAATGTGGATGAGGCATTGAGGAGGCTCTACAGGGAGGCTACACATCTGTGTAACTGGGAGGACAGTGTTACCTTCCACAGTGACAGGAAAGTGCAGAAGAGGCGTGGATTGGGGGCAAGATGAGTTCTTTTGTTGCATTGGAGACGCCTCTGAGACATCTAGTTCCAAATGTCCAACAGGGAGTTGGTGATGTGGGACTGGAGTTCAAGAAAGAGACTAGGGCTGGATTTAAGTATCTGGGAGTCATCAACCTCCAGATAATAATCGAGCCCATGGCAGTTGATGAAACGATCATGAGAGTATGAAAAGGAAAAAGAAGGTTAGAAAAGAAAAAGAAGGCCCTGGACAGAACCTCTGGGAGACACTGGTAGGTGTGACACGAAGCTCTAGCAAAAGAAACTGAAGAATGGGCAGACAAGTAGGAGGAGAACGAGGGGAGGACAATGTCCCAGAAAAAAGAAGACAGGAGAGAGTATCCAGGAAGGAGGGATCTCCAGGAGGAGGAGAAGGTGACCAACAGAGTCAAATGCTGCAGACTGGTCCTCTTCGAGAACAACAACGATGAGGAGGACCTAGAAGATGCTGTTAGGTTTGGCCGTTTAGACATGAATGGCTCCTGAAGAAGGCAGTTTCAGCTGAATGATGATGAGACTGGAAGCCCGATTGCGCAGAGTTGAGAAGAGAGCCAGAGGAAAGGAGGTGGAGGCGGTAAGTGTAGGTGTCTAGTCTCCTGATCAGTAGGGCCTAGTGCTGCATGTTGTTTTGGCAGAGATCTGCGCTTTGTTTTTCTGCAAACATCTTGCAGGTAAGTTCCTTGCGAATAATTAGGATTTGAGAAGCCTTCTTGGACCATACTCTCCTCCAGACACTTTCTATGTACCCTAATTTTGCTTCTTGCCCAGTTAGAGATTTCCATTCACTGACTTGTTTGATCTCTGTCCTGGGATAAGCCTTCACATCACTAGATCTATTTTCAATAGAAATTATAACTCATCCCCCTTTTTGGAAAGGCAGCTGAGTAAATAAGGAAATAAAGACAATCATAATTTTATTTCATCTGTTTAAAATCTAGAATTACTTCATAATTCTCTAGAATTCAGTAAAAATATCACAAGCCAAGAATCGTAAACCCCTTGCCTGCCATTCTCCTAATCGTTTGTTTCTTACCTCTCTGTTTTTACTGACCTTTTTCTAACAGTAACTATTTCGGTGAGATCACTTTATGGGTGTCGTCTCTGTTGCTTTATGTTTTGATCCTGTCTGATAGTCGTACATTACTATCATCCCAGCCTCCCACAGCACCACTGCCATGCCAGGGGTTTGGGCTCTTGAACATAATTCAATTTAATATCTCTAAGTATTAGGGCCTTGTAACAATCAATTCCCTCTTTCTTTACAGCTGCCTATATAATTGTCAAAGAGATCTAGGGGAACAAGGATACAGTCATTAAGACATCCCCAGCGACTCTGTAAATATTCTATTTTCTTTACCCCGTTCTGCATCAAGGTCTTTAAGCTTATCAGACAGGAAGCCAAGCTCACCATGAATTAGATTTCATCTTCAACTAGACTTTTCTTAGTGGAATAGGCTATCTACAATAGTGACAATGGATGACTCTGGAAGGGACAGTTTTACAGTTGCCTTGGTCAAAAATTTATTTAAAAATAAAGCTTAGTTCAATGAAACAATCCCATAGTACTATCCTGCAGTGGGCCTCAGTTTACTCTTCTTTAAAATGAGGGGGTTGGACTCCACAGCCTGTAAGGTCCCTTCCTACTCTTGAGCTGTGACCCTATGACCTCTCAGGTGCCTCCCGACTTTCCCGTGTGAGAGTTCATGCCAGAAATAGCCCACGCTGTCCTAGAGCTTAAAATCAAACTGAGGGAACTAAGACCGATACGTGGGGCAGCTAGGCGGCCTGCAGCCGGGAAGAATCATCTTCCTGAGTTCAAATCCAACCTTAGATTACTAGCTGTGCGATCCTGGGCAAGTCACCTGTTTGCCTCAGTTTACTTATCCATAAAATAAGCTAGTAAAGGAAACGGCCTCCAGTGTCTTTGCCAAGAAAACTTCAAATGGAGTCAGACATGACTGAAAAACAGCTGAACAGCAGCAGAAGACTTATAATCAGATTAACGGGACAGTAAGCATTTATTAAGTACCTACTGTATTACACCAGGTGCTTAGCCTATGAATACAAATACCAGGTAAACTATATCTGAATATAATACCAAATAAATGATAAGTATATATCACAAAGTGTAGAATCTCAGGCTTCAAAGGCTTCAAGTCTACCCCATATACTAAAGAAATCCCCACTATGACATACCTGACAGTAGGCCTTGGTTTCTCCATCTGCAAAATGGGAACATTGAACTGGTAGCCTGTCAGGTGCTTTCTAGCTCTGAAATTATGATCCTGTGGCCTTCTTGGCCTTCCATGTACTTGTCTGTAGGATGATGGCGTTCTACTGGATGGCTTTTTGGAGGTCGATCTCTTCCAGCTTTAGAGCTGTGATCCTGTTTTTCTATGATTGTGATTCTCAGCTGCCGTGTGAAACCTATACTCTTGTTGTACCTCCCCACCTTATGTAGCTATATTTAACTATATAGGTCCACACCCCGTAGCTGTGGCACCTGGGGATACAGAACTGTTTGATACAAGAACTTGGTACAATTTTATTCACCGTTCGGGGTGAGGTGGGGAGTCAGCACGTGCTCCAGACCCAACTCAATTCTATTCATTCATGTGGAGACCTATATAGAGTCCTCATCCCTTCCTCCCTCCTCCATCTCCTTTCTCAACTATTCCCCATCTTAAAAGTCGGCTTCCTTTGCAAACATAAAGTTATCCTTAAGATGAAGTGTCCCCATAAGTAGGAAGAGAAGACAATTTGAGCATACAGCTTATCTTTTGCCTTGTTTGATTGAGTGCCTTGTTGAATGTAGGTACCTGCCAATTCTATTGACTGTATCTGGGACCACCCTATCCTAACACTAAAACTGGCCCTACCCTTTGAGTTCATCCTAATCCTGTTTCCATACTAAAACTAGCAGTGTGCTGGTAGATATTTAAGAACAGGCTCCTCAGGAAAACCAACAACAACAATGTGCCCATAACACACTTTTAAATTTAATCTGAATTGTAAACATTTTCTCCATCACTTTCTTTTTTTTTGGCTAGGCAGTGGGGTTAAGTGACTTGCCCAGGGTCACACAGCTAGTAAGTGTTATATATCTGAGTCCGAATTTGAACTCAGGTCCTCCTGACTCCAGGGCCGGTGCTCTATCCACTGTGCCACATAGCTGCCCCATCATCACTTTCTTAAGTCTGGAAAATTAACAAAACAATAAATCAGATCTTGATTTGTTGCATTTGCTCATCTCTGAGGTGTAAATGCTCACACTGAATATTTAACAATTGGCTCTTGCTAGCCATTTGAATTGGCTCAGTGCACCCCTAGCAAACTCACTGTGTGTCCAGGAGTACAGTGAAAAGAACCCAGTATTTGGAGACAGACAACCTGGATTTAAATCCTGGCGTTTACTGCCTATTTGCGACCAGTGTTAGATTAGGTGTTAGTGAACCTCTCAGAGCCTCAGTTTCCTCCTCTGCAAAGGGAGATGGTCAGACAAGAAGACCTCTAAGGTCTCTTCCAGCTTTAAACCTTTGATCCCATCCTAACACTCTGTCCTTTAGTCATTCCATGTGAACAGTTTCGTGAGTGGGTCTTGAGAGGTGAGAAATACTCAGAGTGGGGTGTTTTTAAAGATAAATTTTGATTAAGAACCATGGAAAGTTCCAGAAAGTTAGTGGTGCCACAGAGAATCCACCCCCACCCCCAACTCTACCCCATCTCCCAGGAGTAGAAGGAATAGGAGCCTCCTTGTGCCTAGCCTGCTATTTCCCCCAGGTGTGTCCTCCACTTGACCATGGCACTAACTAGCCAGCTGCCTCTGGTCTTGATGAGGAATGCCCTTTGCAGCCACTTTCCATGTTTTCAATTACCCATCTATTACATCTTGGAGAGAGAGAAAGAGAGAGATAGCCTTTCTGACATTTCTCAGCATCCAAGTTCCAAGACAGTTGGCACAACCTCCTGTCTCTTTACTGCTTGGACTTGGTTCTAGTCAAATGTCTTGTTGGACAAATAGCCAGTGGGCTGGGAACTGGCTCCTGCCAGCACCTTGGAGATGTATCTACTGTACCAGTCCTCATAGGTGGAGGAAATCAAGAGGAACAGGTGTATGCCATATGTTTGTCTGGCAAGTATCTCATGAAGCAGAAGAGGTATAAGAAAGGGATTGGGAAGCAAGCCAGCTTAAGAGGACCTTTCCAATCCTCCACCCCACTCTGTGGAGTGAGCTGCACACTGTGCCATGTTAATGGAATCTGGACTTTTAATTGTTCTGGAATCCACTCTCAGAGACTTTTCATTCTGGTCACCTCATTCAATGCCTGAACTAAATCCCAAGTCTGGCATGTAATAACACCTCACCCCTAGTGCCCTTTAGGGCTTAGCTCAAATTCCACCTCCTACAAGAGGCCTTTCCTGATGCCTCCGATTAGTACTTCTTCTCTATCTCCCATCTAATTACTTTGCATTTATTTTGTGTGTATTCTGTATTTAAAAAAAAATCTATGTACATATTGTTTCCTCCCAGTAAAATGTAAGTTCCTTGAGGATAAGAACTGTTCTCTTTCATTTTTGTCTTTGTATCCCCAGCACTTTATTCAGGATTTGGCACATTGGAGGCATTTAATGAACGTTAGTTAAAATATGCTTGAGGTGATAGAATGTGTATGTACTATTCTATAGATAATGCTATATAGCCCTAACTTGGCACAGAGAGGTATCTTTTTGGTAGTGGGGATCATCGGATACTGAGCTAGATATATAGCCAATAGCAATCATTTGTGAAGGTGTTGGGGGAAGAGATGCATTCTGGGACAAGAAAATAATTACAAATCACATTAACCTAGTTCTTTAAGATTTTAAAAAACATATTTTTATTGACATCTTTTGTTTTTATATTTTTCCCAATGTATCCTCCCCCATTCCACTCAGGGCCAACCTTTATAAGAAAGAATAAAAATGAGGGAAAAAACCCAGACAAAACTAACCCGATATCAAAAAAAGTCTGGCAATATATTCAATTTTGCACAGCTTATAGTCCCTTGCCTCTGTATAGAAGTGAAGGCAAGTACTTTCTCCTGTCTCAACTTTGGAGCCAAGCTTGGTCATTGTAATTTCATAGCCTTCAGTTTCAAGTATTTTATTCTTGTTCTTTCTATTTATGTCATTCTGGTCATTGTGTATTTTATTTTCCTGGTCCTGTTAATTTCACTATGTATTCAGGTAGTATAAGTCTTCCCATGCTTCTCTGTAGTCACAATTTCTTACAGTGCAATAATATTCCATTCATGTACCAAAATTTGTTTCCCCATTCATTCCCCAATCGATGGGTACCTACTTCGTTTCCAGTTCATCACTACCACAAAAAATGCTGCTATAAATATTTTGGTGTATATGGGGGCCTTTCTTTTTGCCTTTGACCCCCTTGGGGAATATGCCTAAAAGTGGAATCTCTGGATCAAAAGGAATGAACATTTTAATCGCTTTATATCATTCCAAATAGCTTTCTAAAATGCTTTTCCAGATTGGTTGCACCAATTCACAGTGCTCTAAGGTTTGTGAAGTGTATTCCTTACAATAGCCCTGTGTGATACATAGTGTAAGTATTATTATTTCCATTTTATAGAGAAGGAAATCTAAGCTCAATAAGTAGAATTGAAATGTCTCTGGTGACAGCTAAGTGTCAGGGCTGGGATTTGAACTCAGGTTTCCTGACTCCAGGGCTCTTTCCACTATGCTGCCTCTCTCCAGGGTAAAATTAGCCAGTTCATATTTGTGGTGATCTTGGCCCTATGCGCTCACCTCCTTAACTAAGGAACTGTCAGAATTCCCTTGGTGTTAGAATAAGGACTGTGATTTCCCCAGTGGAGGCCCTGGTCCTTGGAGCCAGTTTGGGCAGCTTCAAGCCTAGCAGTCTTCCAGCAACGAATGGCAAGACAAAAACATGGAGAGCTGTGTTTGTTGTGGGTTTGTTGACTTGGCTTCAAGGGGAGGTCAGGGGTTGGGGCAAAGGGTTCAAACCAACTCAGAGGGTAGTTTTGACTCATAGCAGACTATCAGTTGCCTATTAAGTTGGATCCCTCAGCCTTTTCTGTCTTCTCTGCATACAGAGAATTCAAGCACCATTTCACTCACCCCCCAATATGGTTTATGGCTCAAAATGGAACCATAACCCTGTGAAACCTGTCCCCTTGGACATCTGTGCCCCCATTAGAGCCCTAGGAGGAGCAGAAACATTGTCTGCCCTTTGGGGAAGTTTTGCCTGTGTCATTTGGTCCAGGGGGACTTGCGATCTACCTTCCAGAAGTAGGACTCTGAATAAGAGTTCAAATTTTTCAGCTTTAGGACAGTCTTGGAGGGTAGAAATCCCTCACTCAGATTAGAGATATCAGCATTTCTACTTAACAGAGAGTCTAGGACCATGGCCAACCTTGTCTGTGAGAGGTATCTGCCTAGATTCCCCTAACAGGGATTCTTAACTTGAGGTCTATGAATCTATTTTAAAAAATTTTGATAACTGTATTTGAATATAATTAATTTCCTTTGTAAGCCTATAAATTTTATTTTATGCATTTAAAAGCATTATTTTGAGAAAGGGGTCATAGACTTTACCAGACTGCCCAAAGGGTTCAGGATATAAAAAAAAAAGGTGAACTGCTCTAAAGCTTTTCTCCAGTGCCTCATCCTGGCCTGGAGGTAGCCCTGGGGTGTTGAAGGCCATCGGAGCACAAATAGTGCCAACCTGGGAAGTCATCAAGGATGCACTCGATAATGGGTGGTATGTTTAGAAGAGATCCTTGTTCAGGTGAGTTAGATTGGATGGCCTTTGAGGTGTTGTTATTATACCTAAACGCATCCAGTTAGGTGCCACATACTAGAAGGCTAAAATAAGCGGGTAAGGCTTCCTGGAGGAAGCAAGATTTCACCTGAATCTTAAAGGACATGTAGGATTTGGGTATCCGTGGGGGAGAGGGAAGGGAACTCTGAAAGCTCTGATTCTGTGTGGCTCTCCCTCCCAATGACACACATGGTCACCTCTCATCAGTCACATATGAAGATCGTAGGCCTGGAGCTGGAAAGGACTTCAGAGGTCATTTAGCCTCTAACCCATTGATTTTACTCTTGAAGAATCAGAGGCCCAGAGAGAAGTGATTTGCCTGAGGTCATGTAAGTCAGTGGCAGGAAGAGAGTCTGAATTCAAGTCCTCTGACTAAACATCCAGTTCTCTTTCCGCTGTTCCACGCTGTCTCTCTGTGTCTTAGTGGATCATTCCATCGATTTCTCTGGGTGAAAGTACTGCTTAGCAGCCAGCCTCCTGGGGATGAGGCTCTCCACACTTAGATAGGCTAGTTTTTTATTAACACACATACCCAGTGGGTCACCAGGCCCACACTCAGAGCCTTTCAAACTTGGAAACACCAGCTAAAATGTACACTGTGCTAGGACAGCCTTTGGGAACCCAGAGTCATGTCTACACCCCAATGAGCCATTAGAGTAGGACTTGACTAGAGGGCTAAAGGAAAGATTAAAAAAAACAAAACAAAACCAAACACCAAAACAAACCTTCTACTGCTTCAGCCAATGTGTCCATAAGGAATTTAGATTTGTCTTCCTGCCAGCTAAGTCAACTGTAATGAGGAAGGCAATCTGCTGAGAGAAAATCCCATAATGTTTTCCAAAGCCAAAGGGAGAACTGCTGGGGAGGTTAACTAAGCTACTATTGTCCTTTCACTTGAGTAACTGAGAAGAACCTTTCTAAGTCTCTGACCCCAGGTACTTGCAGGGCCCATCTGCTTCATGTGGCTCTCCATCCCCTATCTTTCAATCCCAAGACTTGGGTCTAGACAGATAAACTGCAGGATTTTGACATCCTTTATTGTTGGGCTATGCTCAGAGAATGGAACGGTCTGTCAGATCAGTGAGGTTTATTTTCTACAGTGTTCATGGCATTGTAAACTTTAGAGCTGGATGAAACCTTAGAGACTATTGAGTCCAGCCCCTTTCGTTTTGTGATGGAGGTAACTGAAGCTTAGAGAGAGGTTAAGCGATTTGGTCATATAGTAAGTGACAGACAAAGGATTCAAACCCAGGCCTCTGATCTCATTTTCTTACTCTCCTGCTGAAAAACCTAGGATTTGGAAAAATCCAAGGTGTCAAGTCCAAACTCCTTGGCTGGTTTTTGAGGACCTCCACAATCTGTTCCCAACCCAGCCTCCTTGCCTGATCTCTCCCACTCTTCCCAGCCCCTACTTTCTGTCCCATTTAGGCCAGGCTTCTGCACACACCACGCTTATTCTAAACTTCATATTTTCACATGTGTTGTCTCTTTCTGAACCAATTAAATTTCCCCTCCCCTCTCCCCCATGGATATCCAAATCCTGCACATTCTTCAAGACCCAAGTGGAATCTTGCTTCCTCCAGGAAGCCTTATCTAGCCTTCTAGCTTGTGGCACCTAACTCTATGCATTTAGGTACAATAATAACACCTCACCTTTTTAGTCTTATTTTCTCAACTAAACTGTAAACTCCCAGAAGGCAACACTTATTTTGAGCCCCCTATTGCATCTAGCACAGGACTAGGCATATAAGGCAGCATTTACTATATACTTTATAGGAGTCCACGATCTGAGTTGAAAGGGACCTCAAAGATCATCTAAACTAGGGCTTTGTGTAGAGGTTGCTAACCTTATTTCTGTCATGTTCCCCTTTGGCAGTCTGGTAAAGCCTATAGATCCCTTCTGAGAATCATGTTTTTATTTTTATTAATTTTTAAAATTAAAGTTATATTGATATGTTTTATTTTTATATTTATAAACACTTACAAATCACTCCCAGTCCATCAGTAGGTTCTTGTAACAAAATAAAATAATTAAGTAAAACTAATAATACAATGATCTCATCTGAAAGTGCACACAACATTCCACATCTGTAGCACCCCACATCTTCTATTATAGAAAAATTAACAGAAATCTATTATCTCTCCTTCTTACTTTCTACCCCATTGGGAAAAAAAAAGAAAAACAAATTCCTCATAACAAATACACATGGTCAAGCAAAACAAATCCCCCCATTGGCTATATTTTACATATATATAATATATATACACATACACATATAAATATACACATGTATATATGCATGTATGTATATACATGTAATGTGTTTATGCATACGTATTATATATACAATGTGTTTCTATGCATACACATGTATACATATACACATACATATATCCCTCTAGCTACTTCATCCAATACCTTAGGAATCAAGAATGGTCATTGTATTGATCATAGTTTTTACAGCTTTCAAGCTTGTCTGTTTTTACACTGTGGTTGTTATTATATACATCATAGTCTTGGTTCTGCTCATTTCATCTTTTGGTTTATAAAGTCTTCAAAATTGTTCATTGAATTGATGTTATAGCATATAAATTATTGTTCTGAGTCTGCTAACTTCACTCTCAATCAGTTCATATAGGTCTTTCTATGTCTTTTTAAAAAATCATGTATTTTCTTATATAACAATGGTATTCCATCACATTCATATTACAACTTATTCAATCATTCTTTGATTGATGGCCATCCCCTTAATTTCCAGGGTTCTTTTTGCCACCACAACTTTGATTTCTTTTGTCAAATTTTTTAATATTTTTTTGGGGGCTAGGCAATGGGGTTAAGTGACTTGCCCAGGGTCCCACAGCCAGTAAGTGTTATATGTCTGAGTCGGGATTTGAACTCAGGTCCTCCTGAATCCAGGGCCAGTGCTCTATCCACTGTACCACCTAGCTGCCTCTTTTTTGATCTCTTTTGGATATAGGTCTAATAGTGGTGGAGTTAGATCAAAGGACTTGCATTGTAGTAACTTTTCGTGAAAAATTCCAAACTGCTTTCTAGAATGATCATGTTACATAAACCAAGGAGAATCAAGCCAGAAGACGGAAAACTAGAGATCAATATCCCTAATGAACATAGATGCAAAAATGTTAAATAAAATATTAGCAAAGAAGCTAAAACAATATATGACAAAGATTGTACTTTGTGACCAGGTTGAATTTAGACCAAGAATACAGGGATGGCTTAATATTAGGAAAATGATAAGTAATGAACTAATAGCCATATTAACAAAATGAACAAAAATTATATAATTATATCAATAGATGCAGAAAAAACTTTTGACATACTACACTACTAACTTCTGTTAAAAATACCAGAAAACATAGGAATAAATGGACTTTCCATTAAAATAGTACATTTCTAAAACCAAGAACTACTATAGCATGTATCGGAGACAAATTAGAATCCTTTCCAAGAAATTCAGGGGTGAAACAAGGTTGTTCATTATTACCATTTCTACTTGATATAATAGTAGAAGTGCTGGCTATACCAATAAGACAAGAAAAAGAAATTGAGAGAATAACTGTAGATAAAGAAGAAATGAAATGATCACTTTTTATAGATGATATGTATACTTAAAGAACCCTAAAGAGTCGATTAAATTTAATTGAAATGATAGCAAACTTGGAGGACATAAAATGATGCCTCTTTTAATTGTATTAACTTTTGGGGGGCTGCCATGTTATGGGGTTCACTCATATTGAGCTTATAGTCTCCTAAGACTTTTTTCATCTACACTGTCTAGCTGCACTTTCTTCATATAGTATTTGTACATTAGGCATTTTCACTGGCCATTCCCCATCCCTGGAACTCTCTCCCTCCTCATCCCTGCCTATTAGTTTGCCTGATTTCCTTCAAGTTGCCTGTAGGTTCTCCCGTTCTACAAGAAGCCTTTCCCAGGTCTTCTTAATGTTAATTAATGCCTTTCCTCTGTTGATTATCTCCAATTTCTCCTCTATAGAACTTGTTTGTGCGTAATTGTTTGCCTGTTGTCTCCCCCATTAGACTCCTTGAGAATGGGGACTATCTTATGTCTTTCTTTGTATCTCCAGTGCTTAGCACAGTGCGTGACACATAGTAGGACAGAGACAAGCATTTATTAAGCTCCTACTATGTGCCAGGCACTTTGCTAAGTGCTTTTACGCATATAATCTCATTTGAGTAGGCACTTAATACATGCTTATTGACTGTTGTAAAGGTGATTTTCTGACGCCAAATACATGACTTCAGATCCATCTCTATTAAATTTCATCATATTAGTTTCAGTTCATTGTTCTAACCTGTCAAATTCATTTTTACCCTGATTATGTTTACCAAAGTGTTAAGCTATCCTCCTCTGCTTCAGGTCATGTGTAAACTCGATAAGTATGCCATCTATGCCTTCATCTATTCTAAACTATTGATAAAAAGAATATCGAACCACACTAAAGTTCAGTCTTTAGGGGACTCCATTAGAGACCTCTACTACTTTGAATTGAACCGCTTTGGCTCTGGACACACAACTATTTCTGAATTCACTCTACTGTACTCTCCTCCGGCTCTCATTTCTTCATCACTCACAAAGAGAACATGAGGGATTTCTGTAAGAAACTTTGCTGAAATTAGGTACACTATGGACGCTACCATTTTAGCAACTCTTTGCAAAAAGGTGATGAGGTTAGTCAGGCAGGCTGTGTTCTTGTCAAAGCCATGCTGGCCCTTTGACTCATTGCTTCCCTCCCTTGGTGCAGACTAATTTTAATAATGCATTCTAGGGTTTGGCCAGTTGTGGCTGTCAAACTCGCTGACCTCTTCCTTCTTTTGAAAAGTACGGAATCATTGGTCCTTTTCTGGTCCTGAAGCACCTCTCGTCAATTTCTACCATTTTCTCGACATCACTGAGTGGCCCAACAATCAATCCCACTTTCTGCTTTTTTCCCTTTCCTTGTTAGTGGATTGATTGGATGCTGCTCTGTCCTCTGGCCCTGGACACAGACTCATACTGATCTCCTGGCTGAATCTCTTCTCCTGCCATCCTCTGCTCCTACTTTGCTAGAGCCAGGTTTCTTTACCCATCCCCTAGCTCTGGGATTTCTGCTTCTCCTCTGTATCCTATAGAAGACTCAGAAGACAGGATGGGGAATCCTCCGATTTCTCCCCTCCCAGCTTGTTCCCCTCCTTCACTGGTATTACTTTGGTATGCCAGTGGCGTGATGCACTGTACCATGTGCTGGATTTGAGTCAGAGGACCTGAGTTCATTTCTTAGTCCTACTGCTTAGAGGAATTGGGTGGGCCTGGCAAGTCACTTCTCCTCCTCAGACCTCAGTTTCCTCATTTGAAAAATGAGGGGATTGGACTAAGTGACCTCTAAAGTCCCTTCTAGCTCTAAATCTATGATCCTGTGACTTTTTACTATAAAATTACTCTATTTTTAATTTTAATTTTTAAATTAAATTTAATTTAAATTTAAAATATATTTTACTAAATTTACTATAAATTTCTAGAATTCTGTAACTTTATGGATTCTCTCCTTAAGGTCAAGTCTTTTAAACTTTTTGGGGCCCTGCATTCCACAAGATACTTATAATTTAAACCCCTCAGCTTGACCCCAGATTAGCTCTTTCCACCCTGTAGCAGGCAGTTGGGTGGTGCAGTGGATACGAGTATAGGGCTTGAAGTCAGGGAGACCTGAGTTCAAATCTAGCCTCAGACACTTACTATCTTTGTGACCCTTTGACCCTGGGCAAGTCACTTAACTTCTGATTGCCTCAGTTTCCTCAATTGTAAAATGAGGATCATAATAACACCTACCTCTCAGGGTTGTTATAACGATCAAATTAGATTATATGTGCAAGGCCTGGCACATAGTAGGTACTTAAAAAATCCTTCCTTCCTGTAGGAACACCTGGCTTCCAATCCTATCCCTAATACTTCCTAGTGCTATAATCCTGGACAGGTCATTTAACCTCTCTGAGTCTGAGTTTCCTCATCTGTAAAATGGGGGTGTTGGACTAGATGACCTCTAGGGTCATTGACCAACAGCTATAATCCTGTCTATTCCTTGCTTTGTCTCATACTGCTCCCCTACATGAAGTCTACACTCCAGGCTGTCTATACCACAAGCTGATTGGTTTATGCCTTGTGCCTTCCTGCTTTGTGCCTTGCATGCACACCATCATTCTTCCATTTGAAATGTCCTCCCTGGTGGGCTTGCTGTTGTTGGGACCCTCCCTTCCTGGCTGTAGCTTTCCATTCTGTGTCCCAATGCCAAGGAACTGGCTCTCTATGCTGTGTAAGTGATAATGAGCCAACCTGGGAATTTAATCCATGCACATTAGTGATTGATTATAGGGTTGGCAGCATATGTGCTTCAGAAGGGGCCTTCTGGAGACAGTACCCTTTCCCCTTTGCTATCTACCCATTAGTAACTAATATTGAAAATTTCAGGCTAAGTATCTGATTAAAAAAAAGTAAATATATAGTCATTTCAGGATAGGAAAAGTACTCATATCTAATTGGGAGGTGGGGTGGTGTTAGGAGAAGCCTCATATGGGAGATGGCCTTTTAGATAGGCCTTGAATGGAGCTAGGGAGTTTAAGAGGTGAATGAGGAGGCATGGGGTTTAATCTGTGCAAAGGCATGTAGGTGAGAGATGGGATCTTGTGCTTCATGGGTACCCATGCCTCACGACAATGCCATTTACTATTTTCTTGGAATGGAGGAGGTGGGAAGGAGATATGGTGGTGACCTGAGCCACTGGGAGTGGTGTAGAGTGGTGTAGGCAAGGGGCAGATGGGGGGAGGGAGCCTATTATCCGTTAGCCTGGCCCCTCAGGACAAATGCTTCCCCTGGGATGAAGCAAAAGATAGCTTCTGTTAAAACTGATCATTTGCCTTCTTGTCAGCCCCAAATTTATAATCAGAATCATTAGTCAGAAAACAAAACAGACCAACTCCTCTCTCACAACACCTCTATAGATGACAAAGAAGCTGGTGTCTTAAAGTCATTTCAGAATTTCTGGGACCCACCCTATGAAGAGGTATCAGGCAGGAAAATGGTGGTAGCAGCCAGAACATGGTCTGGAGGACATGAGACGAGCCAAGATATGTGACAACTGGCCACGTGGAGATAATGATGCTCTGATATTTTGGCTCAGTTTATCCTATTCAGGGACAAAAGTCTATACAGAGGACATTTTGGCTACCATTTTCCCATTGTAGCTGATTGGTGCTAAGTGGGGACAACACTTCTTCCACACTCCCACTTCAGGGCCCTTCGTTGGCAATGAAACTCAAAGTGGTTTGAGTCTGTGTGGTGTCATGGATATGAAGTCAGAGCACTAGGCTTGCTAGTTACTACCTGGGTGACCATGGGGAAATTACAAATCTCTTTGTGCCTCATTTTCTTCATTTTTAAAATGGGTTTGATATTCATTTTCAACTTTTTGGAGACTGTTGCATTCCATATCTATGTAACACTTACAAACATTAGTAGTAAACATGTGGACTTAGGTTTCTCAAAGAAGCTTGAGGTCACCAAAGGAACCTGGTAGTTTTCTGAAGGCAATCCAACCTGCTCTCCCCCTCTTGTTTAATTCTGGGTCTAACTTGTCCATTTGTACTGTCTGTCCCAGACATTCATACTGATAGAAGGCTTGTCCATCAATGCTGTGTGGGCAACAGACTTTCATCATCCATTTGGTCTTAGATGATTAGATCAAACTCTTTCTAGTGACTGTGGATTTCTTCCAGCAGTATTGTAGTGTTCCTGGGTTCAGTGTAACAAGCAGAATGTTATCTGCAAACAAACATATCTGGAGGAGTTCCATAGAAAATCCCTGGATCTCCTACTTCCCAAAGACTCTGTCATCACAAAGACATAAAGGTACAAAACAGGGCAATGTATTCTCGCCAAGTTGAGATAATGACCAACATCTTTCTTACTATACAGGGTCATTTTGAGGATCAAAATAAACATATATATATATATATATGTATTAGTCATGATCCCAGTGGACCTTATGGGGGATGGAGCAGGGGTTTTGGTTCCTGCTAAAAGGATGTGCACAATCCCATGTGCTTCTTCCTACCTCATGACAGGGTACTCCATCAAGGAACATTGGCGACTAAGTCAGAAGAGTAGTCCACTTGATAGAACTTAAAAGAAATTGTTGTGCCCTCTGAGCCTTTCTATTCTCATTTGTTGAGCATGCAGAAATACTGTGAGACTACATCTTGGACTTTTTATGAGGAAGGGCTCCTCTCCCTCCTCTCATCCCTATGGCTTTCTACTATGTCAGTTTCTTTTTTTTTTTTAAGTGAGGCAATTGGGGTTAAATGACTTGCCCAAGGTCACACAGTTAGTATGTGTCAAGTGTTTGGTCTGAGACTGGATTTGAACTCAAGTCCTCCTGACTTCAGGGCCAGTGCTCTATCCACTGCACCACCTAGCTGCCCCCCACTATGACAGTTTCTTGCATATAGCAGTGTGTATATGCATTGCCTGAGTGAGACTGCAATTGAACCTCAGGCCTATGACTGCCTCTTCTACCTTTTCCTGAACATTGGTGACCAAACTGTGATCTTGAGAGATGGACTTTTCAGGAATGGTTACCTTGGGAGTTCAATTATTCCTTAGTTCCATAGTCATCTAACTGGTGGCAGGAAGAATTTTCTGTAACTACCGTATTCTTGGATGAATAACCATCAGGAAGATGAATCCAAGGCATTCACTGATTTGGACCTTGTGAGAAACGTTTAGACAGTGCAGAGCTGAAATGAAGGTGAGCTACCAACTATGAAATCCCATAAGATGGAACTTCTTAGTAAGTATTAACAAAAAATATTTTAAGTATCAACTTCCTGGGAGAGTATAATAAGAATGATAGGTTACTGTTTCAAGTTTTAAGTCTTTGTCAATGTATGCTTATTGGTCTTTGTGTTTTAAACATTTCTTTTAGGTGGGGGAAGAAAATAGCTGTCCTATACCTGATTTACCTTGTACATTGAGTACTTTTCTATAAAGGACTCTGTTGATCCTTTTTGGGGAGAATCTAGATGTGAGCCAAACCTAAATTTTTATTAAGTGATTTTCTTCAGGGCTTTAGGAGCAGGGATAGGGTGGTACATAAACCAGAGACAATGAGAAAGACCACAATCCCTTTTCTTTAGAATCTGGGCTTCCCCAGGATTGAATCCTGTGCACATGAACCCAGAGCTGGGATTCCCTTAGTAGAAGAGGGCAGTCTCCTAGAGATTTCATCTGTAAAACACTACAACAACTTGACCCTGGGTACCCTCTGCTTTCTCCTCTTCTGACTCAGAGGAATGAAGGAAGGAAATAAGCATTTATTAAGTGCCTACTGTGTGCCAGGCTCTTTAGAAATATTATCTCATTTGAGTCTCACAACAATCCTGGTAGGTTTCTGCTATCATGACCCTCATTTTACAGTTGAGGAAACGGAGACAATCAGAAGTCGAATGACTTACCCAGGGTCACACAGTCAGTGTCTAAGGCTGAATTTGAATTCAGGTCTTCCTGACTCCAGGCCCTACTCTCTATCTACTGTACCATCTAACGGTTTCACTGGTCTCCTATAACTCTCAGTCCCACTGTTTTCTTCTCTCCTGACTTAGAGAATTTCCTTCTTTGGTAAGGATGGCACTTTCACAGCCATTGTACTTTTTGATCTTCACAGCAGCCCCTTTCCAAGCAGTCAGGACAGAAATGATTAATCCCATTTTACAAGGGAAGAAACTGAGGATAGAGACAGTCACTGATTTGTCCAAGGTGGAGGTCTAGTAGAAGGATGAGGACATGAGGGAGCCATGAAGGTTCACCCCAAAAGGCCTGTAAAGGTCAAGGGCCTTGCCATTTTTCTCAAACAGTTTGTCATGCCCCAATGTGGGACAGCTTCTGAGACATGTAGGTCACTTAATTCTTTTCCCTTCCTTGGTTCAGGCCAGAACAGGCCAGGGTCCAGGTGCTCAGGCTGCTGTTACTCCTTTCCCTGGCCCAGAAAAGGACACCCAGGGCAGGCCCCTCCCCTCTTCCACTCCCATCCCCTACACTCAGGACTATGTTTCTGGTCCCAGACCTTTTGGGGACTTGCCCTTAAATGCCTGGGCTCTGGGGTTCCTGGCCTCTGGCTTTAGCTGCAGGCTATTAAGTGCCCCCATCTGCACTCTCCCATTTTAATTAAAAATACAGTGAACCATCTGCTCTCTCAAGGAAGACGGGGAGAGGCCCTGCCTGCTAGCTGTAAAGTTCTCATTTCTCTAGCTCAAGTTTTATTTTAAAAAGTGTTTTAAAGAGAAAAAAATCCCCAACTAGATGAAGCTCTCCAGGGCTGATGATCCATCTCAGCAGTCAAGGTTATATCGGGTGAGGAGGTAGGGCAGAGGAAGAGTTTCACCTGGAGCCTGCTGGTTGTTCCACGGCCATGCCTGGCCCATCAAAGCCTAGAGAGCCCCTGGCCAAAAGAGCCTCCCTGAGGTGCAGCTGGTAAGGCCAAGCAGCTATTTTTAGGTAGCCTAGCAGAGAGAGAGAGAGACAGAGAGAGAGAGAGACAGAGAGAGAGAGAGAAGAGAGGAGAGAGAGACAGAGACAGAGACAGGGACAGAGACAGAGAGAGATACAGTGGGGAGGGGGGAGGAGAGGAAACTGAGCAACAGAAGGTAGGAAAGGACAGGACAAGAAATAAAGACTCAGAGACCAAGACAAATGCATCATCAGATCTTAGCTTTAGAGCTGGAAGGGAAGAAGTATTTATGAAACACCTACTGTGTGCCTCTAGTCCAACACTCTCATCTTACAGCTGTGGAGACTGAAATCCAGAGAAATGAAGTGACTCCCCACAGGTCACATAGGTGGTATGTGACAGAGCTGGGATTTGAACCCAGGGCCTTAATCAATCAATCAATAAACATTTATTAAGTGCCTACTATGTGCCAGACACTGTACTAAGCCTAGGGATACAAAAAAGAGACAAAAGACAGTCCCTGCCCTCAGGGAGCTTACAATGTGATGGAGGAGACAATATGCAAACAAATATGTACAAAGCAAGCTATATTCAGGATAAATAGGAAATAATGAACAGAGGGAAAGCATTGGAATTAAGAGGGGTTGGGGAAGTTTCCTGTAGAAGGTGGGACTTTAGTTGGGACTTGAAGGAAGCTGGGGAAGTCAGTAGATTGAATGAAGGAGGAAAAGCATTCCAGGCATGGGGGACAGCTAAGGAAAATGCCCAGAGCCAAGAGATGGAGGGTCTTGGAACAGTCGGGAAGCCAGTATCATTGGATCAAAGAGCACCTGAGGGGGAGTGAGGGGCAAGAAGACCAAAGGTGTAGGAGAGGCTAGGTTATGAAGAGCCTTGAATGCCATACAGAGCAACAGCTTGGATGTAGGGGGGGGTGAGAAATAGTGAGGAGTCCAGGATGACCCTAGGTTGTGAGCCTGAGAGACTGAGGGAATGGCATTGCTGTCTACAATAATGGGGAAGGTAGAATCAGGGGGAGGGTTGGGGTGGGGGGAAGATAATGAGTTCTGTTTTGTATATAATTAAGTTTAAGATGTCTACTGGACATCCAGCGGGAGATGTCTGAAAGGCAGTTAGAGGTGCAAGATGGGAGGTCAGCAGAGAGATTGAGGCAGGATAGGTAGATTTGAGAATAAAGATGGTAATTAAATCCTTGGGAGCATTTGATTCCAAATCTAGGGTGCCTTTCAGCACCCCATTTTACAGACCCTTAACTAATCATTTTTTGCTTCTAGATCAGGTGGTACTAGCCACGTCCTTGATTCTTTGGGGATGAGGTTTAGCGTAGACCACGGCCATTGCTGGTGAAAGCATTGTAGAGGTAGTGGGAAGGAACAAGGTGTGACTGAGACAGGGAGATCCTTACCTGGGGTGTAACTCCTGGGGGGTGGGGGGGAAGCCAGCACCTGGTCACTTTACATTTTAATGAATGATTCTTACTTAATTAGCTGTCCAGTTCAGTTGTTTCTACTCTGTGAAGGACTCAAAGTGTTCTCAGTGGCCTTCTAAATTTGACAAAACCCTTTTAAAATTTTTTTTTATTTTTAAAATTAATTTATTTTGAATGATCAACAATCACTTCCATAAGCTTTTGAGTTTTAAATTTTTCTCCCCCTCCTTCCCCACCTCCCTCCCCAAGATGGCGCACAATCTGATATAGGCTATACATTTACATTCATATTAAACATATTTTCACATTAGTGATGTTGTAAGTAAGAATTAGAACTAATAGGAGAAACCATCAGAAACAGGAAACAAAATGCAATAGAAGGAAAAAAAAATAGCAAATAGTATGCTTCGATCTGTATTCAAACTCCATAATTCTTTCTTTGGATGTGGATAGCATTTTCCGCCATGAGGCCTTTGGAGATGTCTTAGATTCTTGTATTGCTGAGAAGGGTTAAGTCTATCAATATTAGTCATTGAACAATGTGGCTGTTACTGTGTGCAATGTTCTCCTAGTTCTGTTCACTTCACTCAGCATCAGATCATACAAGTCTTTCCAGGGACAAAACCCTTTTGTCCCAAACAGGTTACAGCTTTAGTTGGAGCCCTGGATTGATACACCAAACAAAGATAGGTTGTCTACAACTTGTTTGTATATAGTTGTGCTTATTCTCTCTTCTCCGCCCCCCTCCTCCAGTTCCTCAAGGGCAGGAACTGTGCTTTTGCCCTTCTTTATATCCCTAGCACTTAGTACAGTACCTGAGGCATAGTAGGTGCTTAATAAGTACTTGTTGATGATGATATGAGGAGAAAGAGAAGGGAGACTGAGAAAAATTATAGGATCAACGGAAGAGCCTTGGAGATCATCTAGTCCAACCACCTTGTTTTACAATGAGGAAACTAGGGGTAGAGGGATTAAGTGATTTTTTTCATGTCACATAAACAGTAATAGCAGAATCAGGATTTGAACTCAGATCCTCAGACTCCAAATCCAGGTTTTTTTCCCCTACTACATAAAGGGAAGACAGAGAGAAAAAAGAGATATGCAACAAGTCAACTAAAGTGCTTTCCCTCTAAGACTATCTCCAATTTATTCTGTATGTATCTTATTTGTACATATTTGTTTGCATTTTGTCTTTCCAATTTAAACTGGGAGCTCCTTGAGGGCAGAGAATGTTTTTGCTTTTCTTTGTATTCCCAGTGCTTAACCCAGTACTTTGGCACATAGTAGATGCTTTAAAACATGCTTGTTGACTTGAAGGAGGAATCAACACAAGGACCACAGAGCAGGTTGTGAAGGAAGGGGCACTTCCTAACCAGTCTTTACTTTTCCATATGCCAACCCCTCCCCCCATTAAATGGGAAGAAAGTGAAATGAAATTCCTTGAATGTTTGGAATGTTCTAGGATCAAATTATATTGACTCTTTCTCTAATCCTTTTAAAATGTCTACTTTTTGTGTAAGTTTTTTTTTTAAGGCAATTGGGGTTAAGTGATTTGCCCAGGGTCACACAGCTATGTAAGTTTTATGATGTAAAGGATTATTAGTAAATAATTAAGAAACAAGTAAATCTGTACATATTGAGGCTTAATACCAAAAATATGTGTGTGTATATATATATGTATATATATATATATAAATTCTTTAAATTTGGGTATCGAATTCTCTCCCTCCCTTCATCCCTTCTCCCACTCGTTGAGAAGGCAACAGATATGACACCTGTTATACATGTGAAGTCACGCAAAACATAAAAAAACTTTTGTTTTTAAATTGAGGAAGTGCATGATTAAAAAAAAGTTTAGTGTCTACTCATTTAGGGGAACTAAATGTCCACTCAGGGATCTGGAAGACTGGGATAGATACCCAGCTTTCTCAAAGAGATCAGGGCTGTAGACAGCTGGATGAACCGTATGGCCAGCCCAGTAGGGTCTTAAGCTGACCCTGTCTAATGCTAGAATCACCCTCTTCTGGAACCTCCCTGGGGAGGAAACAGGACTTTTAAAGGTACAGTCTAATGTATCCTTTCCAAAATAATTGAGTCACAGAGGATTAAAGCTGAAAACAACTTTAGAAAACATCTTGGTTACTCCCTACAGCCGTCCCCCCTTTTTTTAAACAGAGGAGGCAACTGAGGCCCAGAGAAGGGAAATGATTTGTTATAGGTTACCTGGAAAATTACTTAGAACCCAGATCTTGAGGTTTCTAGGCCCTTTCCATGGTACTGAGTTGCCTTTTTTTTTGCCCTCAGTTGGGATCAAGGGCAGATGGATTTTTGCCACTTAAAATGGGCTTCACGTAGTGACAATTTCTCTCTATCTAATCTTCCCAAATCAATTTGCAAAACTTCCACTAATACCCGTTAGGAAATCTGCAAGCTGTTTGAAGCCTGGACAGTGGCTGTTACTGCTGGAATAATGGCTACCTGGGGGAAGGCAGACATTAACAGGATAATTAAAGATTAACATGGCCTTGGGCTGTTCAACACATTTACCTTTCTTGGCCCAAAGGTGGAATTGCATTACTCTCTCTCTTCTTTTCTTCTTTCCCACCCTCCCCCCAACCAAATATTCACACTGTTGGGTGCAGCTACACTTTTCTAAGACCCCCTCTCAACATCTGAGCAATCCAAAGATCTTAGTGCCATGGATTTAGAGCTGGAAGGGATCTTTGACTATACTGAGTCCAGTTTCCTTATTTTATAGATAAGTAAAAAAAGTAGAAGGAGGAAATGACTTGCACAAGGTCACATAGGTAGTAAGTGACAAGCTCAGGGTTTGAAGCCAGGTCTTTTGACTCCATATTCATTGCTCTTCTATGGGGGGAACCACTTTTTAAAAAAATTTCTCCAGTTTGGGCCAGATAAACTACTGTAGAGGGCAGAGAGGAAGGGACCACAAAAGAAATGATAATAATAATGATAATAGATGAAAGTAAGACTCTTCTAGGAAACAGCTACTACAATATATCAATCAGCAAGCATTATTAATATGCTTACTATCTTCCAAGCATTGTACTAAGTGCTGGTGATTAAAAAAACAATAACAGTCCCTGCCCTCAGGGAGTTTACATTCTAATGGGGGAGATACCATCCAATTAAATAGGTTCATACAAGATACATATAAAATAATTGATATAGATAGATAACTAGAGATAGATGGATGGATGGATAGAGATAGATGGATAGAGGTGGATGGATGGAGATAGCTGGATAGATGGATATAGATGGATGGATAGAGCTAGATAGATGGATAGAGATAAATAGATGGATAGAGATAGAGACAGATAGATAGAGAGATAGATATTTACTAAGCACTCACTATGTGCCAGGCATTGTGTTAAACACTGGGGATATAAATGCAAGAAAACAAGATGGTCTCCACTCTCAAGGAACTTCCCTTATTATTTTAATAAGGGAAGATAAATCATAAGGGGGAAAAGTAGATCCTTAGAGGGGAAGGTTTGGAAGCTGAGAGAATTGGGAAAATCTTCAGAAACTGGTAGTTAAGCTGAGTCTTCAAGGAAGACAACAGCTTTTAAGAGGCATAGGTGAGAGGGCAGAGTATTCCAGGCATGGAGGATAGCCATTGCAAAGGTGTGGAGATGGGAAATGGAATGTCATGTGTAAAGAATAGTAAGGAAGCCAGTGGGCTGGATCACAGAGTGTATGTGGAGGAGTAAAGTGTAGGAAGACTAGAAGGTAGGAGGGAGTTAGGTTGTGAAGAGCTTTGAATACCAAAGCAAATTTCTATTTGATCCTGAAGTTGCTGGAATTTATTGAATAGAGGAGAATAAGACAATCAGATATTAGTGGGGAAAGACTTGTTGCAGGAAACCATTGCAAAAGTCCTAGAAAGAGGAAATGAGGGCAATATACTTCGGGAAGGTGAATCTTCACTTAGAGGGCCATGAATAGACAACTCCAGATATGGGAAATGATTGGGAGGCCTGGATTAGAGGTGATGTGAAAGGAAAGGCTTTAAAATGTGAAAATTTCATTCAGGAGTAGGTGGCCAACTTGGTTGCTGAGGGGTGCTCCTGCAAAGGGAAAGAAGCAAATCATCTTGGTCAGGGTACCTAGCAGTACCAAGATAGCATTATGCTCATGGGACAAAAGCAAGTATATTAATACTACTACTACTACTACTACTACTACTACTACTACTACTACTACTA
>NW_020954546.1:32353205-32441485 GCF_900497805.2 Vombatus ursinus | reverse complement strand
TACTACTACTACTACTACTACTACTACTACTACTACTACTACTACTAATAATAATAATAATAATGATAGCTAGCATTTAATGCAAATCTAAGATTTATGAAATCCATTATATATATTATCTTATTCTGATCTTACAACAATCCTGTGAGGCAGGTGCTATTGTTTCCTTCCTTTCAGAGATGAGGTTCCTCAGAGGATCCCCATGAGGGATCTGGGTCTAGGAGAGATGAAGTGACTTGATAAGGTCACTCAAGTATGAAGCAGAACTTGAATTCAGATCTTACTGATTCCAAGTCTAGGGTTCAATCCACTCCATGACCTGGTCATTATCCACAAACAGAAGGGAGTGAATAGGGAGTACAACATATCTATTATGGTAGATACAAAGAATTCCTCATCTAAGCTCACCAGGGGAGGGAGCAGACACAAGTGGAGGTTCACTGAATCATAGATTTAGAGCTGGAATGTACCTTAGAGATCATCTAATTCCACCCCCGCCCCCATTTTGAAAAATGAAGAAACTGAAGCCTAGAGAGGTTGAGTGAGTTGTACAAGGATACATAGATAGTAAATACTCAGGACGGGGTTTGAATTTGAATTTGAATTTGAATTCAGATACTCTGACTAAAATCCAGAGCTCTTTCCCAGTGTGCCATACTCCCTCATTGCTAGAGCCCATTGGAAGCTGACCCTCCCTTAGCTCTAGGCATTTTGCCTACTTGGATGTTTGAGGCTGGGTTTGAATATGCTTCTCATATATGCCATGGATAGATTAATGTCAACCTTAGCTTAGCGACTGCAAAGCTTGTAGTCTTTTGTGGGTCTCTTGGAAGACTAAATGTAGGTTTTTGTGCCAGCATTCTGAATGTCGATTATAATCATTGGGAATATAGATGATGTTGCAGAAAGTCCAGTGGTACTGAGCTCCTGGGTGTTCTCAAAGTGTCTATGTTTTTGTAGCTAACATGGATAATGATGGGGTGTATCATTCCTTCAAAATGCCATAATCTTGTAAGAGTAATTACTAAGCTCAGAATGAGCTAAACATGGTGAAGAATGTTAAGGTCAACAAAAATGAGAGTGTTCTTTTAAACTTTTTTAGGAAAGAAAAGGATAAAAAAAGGGAAAGAGCTATTGGAACGGATGGGGTGTTGATAATAGACAGTGGAAAGAAGCATAACTACTCAATTATTTATTTACCTCTGTTTTCTCTGCTAAGAAGAATGACCTTTGGTTTGGAAATGATAGAACAAAATAGAACAAAAATAGAACTCACAGGGAGTTGATACCCAAGATAAGTTGGGAAACAGTAAGAGAATACTTAACTGCCCTTAATGAGTTCAAATTTCCTGACTCAGACAAAATGAATCTTACGGTATTGAGACAATTGTTGGTATGGTTACTGAGCCACTGTAATCTTTGAAAGATCATGGAGAATGGGAAGGTTCTGCAGGCAAATGCAGTTCTGATTTAAAAAAAAAAAGGAAAGATAGCAGTCTGGAACTGTAAGTGAGTGAGCTTGACTTTGATGCATGGCAAAATTCTCAAAGGCATTATTAAAGAAATGGCTACAGACCATCTTGAAAAGGAAACAGGGGTCACAAAGAGCCCCAGAGCTTCATTATGAAGAAGTCATGCCAGACTAATGTCATTACCTTTATTAGAATGTTTGCTCTGCTGGTAGATCAGAATAATGCTTTCTAGTTTAAATAGGTTTTAGTAAAATATTGAATAACCTCTCATGCTATTTTTTGGACACGATGGAGATATATGACCTAGGTGATAATACAGTTAAGTAGAATCAGAACTGATGGAATGGCTGGACCCATCGAGTGAGGAGTCATTAATCACTTCTATATCAGCTTGGAAGGAGGTCACTGATAAAGTGCCCTGAGAGCTCTCCTTGGTCCTACGCGATTTAACTTTTTTTTTTAAACGACTTAGACATAGACAAAAATAACATGTTTACCAAATTTGAAAATGACACAAAATTTGGAGGAATAACTAACATTTTGGATGACAGAATGAGAATTAAAAGAAATCTGGCTAGGTTAAAACATTGGGCCCAGTTGAATAAGATGAATTTAATACGGATAAATATAAAGTGTTAGATTCTGGTTTAAAAACAAACACTTTTGGGGAAGGTGGAGGGAGAGAAGGTGGATCTTTGTGAAAATAAAATAAAATTTAATTAAAAAATAGCTTCACAATTATAGAATGAGGAAGGTGTGGCTGAGTAACAATTTGTCTAAACATCATCTGGAGGTTTTAGTAAGCAAAGTTCAATATGAGTCAAAAAGGAATATGCCAGCCAAAAAATACTAATGACATTAGGTAGCATTGAGGTAACATCATGTCCTCAATGAGATTGAGGATAGTCCTACTGTACTCTGCCTTGGTCAGCCTACATTGGGAACAATGTTTTGGCTCTTGGCCTTTTGGTTTGATGTCAGATATTGACAAGTTGGAGGCAAACCAGGATGGTTAGGGAATGGGAGAATCTGCCATGTGAAGATCAGATGAAGGAAATGGGGAGAAGACTTAGTGGGAACATGGTAGATGTCTTCAAGTATGTGAAAGACTGTCATGTGGAAATGGGATTAAATTTGTTCTGATAAATTCTAGGTGAAAGAACTAGGAATGATTCATGCACATTGGAAGGAGGTAGATTTTTCTTAACAGCACTACCCAAAAGTAGAATGGGCCACCTTAGGAGCTAGGAAGTAAGTAAGCATTTATTAAGTACCTACTATGTGCCAGGCACTGTGCTAAGAGCTTTACAAATATTATCTCATTGATCCTCATAACAACCACTTGTCAGGGATATAGAAGAAGAAATTTCTGTTCAGACACAGGCTCTTCTTCTTCAAGGTTCTTCTCTAAGGTCCTTTCCAATGCTAAAATTCTGGGACGATGGTGACTCTAAACCCTAATAGTCTTTCCCTGTAAGCTGTCCATGCTTCCATATCATATTGCTCCTTTCTGTATATGACAACTTGTGGGAGAAGTAGGGATGGGAACAGGGTGTGGAGAAGGACTTCCTTCCTTCTTCCCTTTCTTCCTCAGGCATCTTCAGCACCTCAGCTGGGCTAAGCATACCCCAATTGTCTTAGTACTGAGAAAAGAGTTCTGATTGGGGATTGAGCCAGAGGGTATGTTTGGATGTAGCATGGAACCATTCTAGGCAATGCATCCAGAAGTGCTGGGAGCAAAAAATGATCTGCAAGTCCCATGAAATGACTGTATTATGTAGTATCAGCCAACTGATCTGAGGGCTTGGCAATTTCATAAAATGACAGAATCATGAAAATGGAGTTGGAAGGGACCTCAGCAACTGTCCAGTCCAACTCATACACCTACTATAACATATCTTTGAATTTGATTTCAAGGTATAGAAATAAGTGGACTGTGGGGGAGGATGGTGGGGTGAATACTGTGTAGTATGGGAATGGGTGATGGTGGTGGGGAGATCCCTCTGCTGCCTTGTATGTAGTAGGTCGTTTCTGGGGAGTTCCCTGTCTGAGTGAGACTTCATGACAGGGCCGTGAGCATGGACTGGACAGAGCAGGCTCCAACCTGCAAAGGTGAACTGGATGATGACTGGATGGTCTGCCCCAGCTTTAGCCATGCCCGTAGGTGGGGGGGGGGAATACAACAACTCAGTAGATCTAGATCCAAAAGAGACATCAGAGAGCTTCTAGTACAAAGTCCTCATTTTTCCAGACAAAGGTACTGAGGCCCAAAGACCTAAAGTGATTTGTCCAAGGACAAACAGGTACCATCACAGGTGAGATTTGAACTCAGATCCTTCAAGAACGCAGCTAGTACTCAGTCCACTATACTACACTGCCTCATACTGTTGGCAGGTAAACATGAATAAGGTCAGTTATTGCATCTGCTAGGGCTAATTAATCACAGATGGGTGTGGCCAATTTAATTCACCTGGAGCCGGAATGCTCTTTGTAAAGTTTCAATTTAGGGTCTGGAAGGAGCTGACACGTTCTCCAATTATCCCTTTGACTGGTGGGATCTAGTTACAATTCTTGGCTCTAAAGGGGGTGGTAAAAGTCTCCTTGAGTTACCAAGGAAGCCCTCCCTCCATTTAGTTCAATGAAGAGCTATTTTCTTTTTTTTTTCTTTTTTATTAATTTATTTTGATTTATCAATAATCACTTCCATATGCTTTTGAGTTTAAAATTTTTCTCCCCCTTCCACACCACCACCCTCCCCAAGATGGTGCACAATCTGATACAGGCTATACATTTACATTCATATTAAACATATTTTCACATTAGTGATGTTGTAAGTAAAAATTAAAACCAATAGAAGGAACCATCAGAAAGAGGAAACAAAACAACAGAAAAGAAAAAAAATAGTAATTCTACTTCCATAGTTCTTTCTTTGGATGTGGATAGCATTTTCCATCACAAGGCCTCTGGAGATGTCTTAGATCCTTGTATTGCCAGGAAGGGTTAAGTTTATCAATATTAGTCATCACACAATGTGGCTGTTATTGTGTACAATGTTCTCTTGGTTCTGCTCACTTCACTCAGCAACAGACCATACAAGTCTTTCCAGGTTTTTCTGAAGTCAGCCTGTTCATCGTTTCTTACAGCACAATAGTATTCCATCACATTCATATACCACAACTTGCTCAGCCATTCCTCAATTGATGGGCATCCTCTCACTTTCCAATTCTTTGCCACCACAAAAAGAGCTGCTATGAATATTTTTGTACATGTGGGTCCTTTTCCTGCTTGTGTGATCTCTTTGGGATATAGCCCTAGAAGTGCTATTGCTTGGTCAAAGGGTGTGCACATTTTTACAGCCCTTTGGGCATAGCTCCAAATTGCTCTCCAAAATGGTTGGATCATTTCACAACTCCACCAACAATGCATTAGTGTTCCAATTTTCCCACATTTTCTCCAACATTTATCATTTTCCTGTTTTGTCATGTTGGCCACTCTGATAGGTGTGATGTGGTACCTCAGAGCTGTTTTGATTTGCATTTCTCTAATCAATAGTGATTTAGAGCATTTTTTCATATGACTATAGATGGCTTTAATTTCTTCATCTGAGAACTGTCAGTTCATATCCTTTGACCATTTATCAATTGGGGAATGGCTTGTATTCTTATAAATTTGACTTAATTCAAAGAGCTATTTTCCATGCACTTCGAGGTAACCCAGCTGATAACTTGGTGGGTGACCCAAAGGCTACCTCCCCTTCCATCGGAATTCCTTGGAACAACTTGTATTGGCCCAAGAACCCTTCGAAGTCTCCCATTCCCTTAGAAAAAGAATTAGAGGAACTTCATATGCCTCAGCACCCAGGAGAGCTGATTCCACCAGGAGTTTGTTTTCTGTTGAGTTACAAACATACCTCCCAGCACAGCCTGCAGATGTCTGTCCCAAATGTTGCTATAGGTCCCAGGTCTCTGGAATCCCTTGCTGAGTATGAGGCCTGCAGTGCAGACAACAGCACTGCCATTATTAGCCATAGGTAGTCTGTTGTTTTTTTTTAATTTGAAATTTTGTTGTTTTGTGTGTATTTAAAAATCATTTTAAACAAAACATTTAAAAAATGTTAAACTTTTTTTTAACATTTAACATTTAAACAAAACACTTATAAATCATTTAAAACAAAACATTCCAACACAAACATTTCAAGATACAAAGAAGAACAGGGAAGAGAGACTGCTAAGGAAGCTGTGAACTTCTGTTATACAGGATTTATTTTTAAAAAGAGAAATATATATATTTTAGGCTTGACAAAATAGTAACAAAATGGCTATATTTGTGTTCCCTTCTGTACTTTTCTCTTCTGTGCATTAAAAATGTTTTTTCATGTCTACCATTACCCACTAACCTATCTCTTACCCCTCTTACCCTCTTCCCCACCCACCAGGCTATTCATGGCATAAAACAGTATTATCATATCTCCCATGGGGAAAGACAGGTGCTGATGATTATATCTGGTACTGAAGAGGGAAAATTCCCACCAGATGAAGAGGGAGAGGGTCCAACTCAGGATCCAAGACAGTCATAAAGCAAAAAGATGGACCAGGTCAATCCATCAATCAATACACACATTTATTAAGTGTCTGCTATGGGTCAGGCAGTGTTACACAGTCTACAAATGAACAAGCATTTATTAAATGCTTACCATATGCCAGGCACTGTGCTAAGCTCTGAAAATATAAATATAAGCAGAAATAAGAACAGTTCCTGGCCTCAAGGAGCTTACCTTCTAACGGAGAAAGACAACACACAAAAAGAAGTGAAAAAGCTGTAGTACCAAACACAGAGACATGGTGGGGAAAGTCTTCAGTGCAGCCTGAAGAGAAAAGAAGACATGGCTGGCCTGGGTGCCTTCCTTAAATGACATTTCTGGGAGGAGCCATCCCTCCAGAGAGAAGAGAGACCACAGGGCCAGAGGGTTCTTCTTTAGAGAGCTACAGTCCTAAAATGAAGACTGGAGTGGGGAGCTGGTTATAAGAACAAAAGATTCAGACTAGAAGGCTGGTACCAGGTAAGTAGACAAGATGTGTCAGGGAGCTGACTATATGGCTGATTCAATCTGTTTCCCCGGAGCTTTTGGCCTTGAATGGCAGCTATGGGTATTTGCCCCTAGCCAGCACTGATGTCATCTCTGGCTGAATCTACCATGTCTCCTCCTGACCAAACCTCACTAGTAAAGCTATGGCCCTGGACAATTGGGAATTGTTGGTGGACATCACTACTAATGATACTGGGCCTTACTCGACTTCATGAAAACACTAGCCAAGGCCCAGAGGTCTTGGTTTGTGTGTGCACTTTGTCAGCTGTAGCATCGTTAGTATTTCTGCTCCTTATGAATTCCTGTTACTTTTCAGTGCCTATGACTGCATGTATATTATGATATGATTTCTAGGATGAGTTTTTTTTTATTATGTGCTTAACATACAGGAAATCTAAATATACAAATATATCAAAGCATCTCCTGAAGCACGCTCATACTTGCCCTTCTTAGCTCTAGTTTATCATGTAGGAGCTTTGGGGCCTGCTCTTGGACATATGAGCTCAGGATTAAAGGGCTTGTACCTTGAGAGGATAAAGGATCCTCTGATTGGCTGCAATACCAGAAAAACTGATTCCTGAATAAATATCTAAGAAAGAAGGAACTACCTTCTCAGCCTCTCTTTTCTATTCCAGCTAGGAATTATTTTAGGATTGTTGTGATCTGCTTTCTATGAGTAGGGTGTAGGGGAAGGGGCAGCTTGATCTAAACCTGTCCCTCTCCCCAACCCCCTTCCATCGTTCTGAAGTATATGTCCTACTTAGAAAAGTTGGAGCCTGAGTTTGGCCTGCCTTTTTTGAGATGGATGGATCTAGGCTTGTGACCTTGTGAATTTAAGAGATCCAGAGGTCCTGGGTACCATTGAGTCATAGCATGCAAAGTGATAGGGGAGGAATCCCTGTGCTCCTGAATAGAATGGCCAACTACAAGAAGATGCCCCCAAGCCTGGCCATTTTGCCAGTAGACATGCACTGTTAATGGTCCAGATGATGCAAAGTTGAGGCGAAATGTAGAATGATTAATTAGCATTTCTGCTTTATACTTTGATGAGGCTTAAGTATCAGCCTCTCAGCAGATTGTAGCAATTCCTTATATGTTCAGTTACTCAGTATTGTCTTAGGACACTCTTTTAATGCCTGCTGTGAGTCTTTTATGCTTAGCATTTCTGTTGTGATAGGAATAAAACACCTGTCCCATACTTTATTTGTATTGTACATTGGGTACCTTTTAATTCTCTTTTTGGGGAACTCTGCACGGTCCACAGCACAAGCTTTAAATAAGATGTCCCGAGGGCGCTAGAGTTGGGGTTTACTGAGCTGAAGAGTATGAGGACAGGGAGCCTAGGTCCCTACTCCCTATGATTGAGTTGGTCTAAACTGCATTCCTGGGTACAGAACAGAGAGTAGGCAAGCATCCCAGCCCCTGTGGGCCCAGCAATTGTTTGCCAATGTCAGACAAAGAAGATTGAATATGAAACTGTGTATTTCTCTTATGAATGGCGTTTTAAAAGTATATTTTAAATTTAATAATAGTAGCAAAAAAACCCCAACAAAGCAAACTGCCCTATGTAAGTGTCCTCTTCTGATTTTCCTCTGCTCTCTGCATAGTGATTAGAATGCTGGGCCTGGAGGCAGGAAGAACTGAGCTCAAATCTAGCCTCAGACACTTACTAGCTGTGTTACCCTGGGCAAGCCACTTTACCTCTGATTGCCTCAGTTTCCTCAACTGTAAAATAGGGATTAAAAATAGCACCCAATTCTCAGGGTTATTGTGAAAATTCAAGTGAGATAATATTTGTAAATCACTTAGTGCAGTGCCTGACATATAGTAGGCTCTTAGAAATGCTTATTCCCTTCTCTTCCCATTTCAATGTCCTTGTTAATTTTTAATTCATGTCCTTTGCTGTATTTTCTTCTTCTTTTTGCACCATTATCACTACCCACCAACTTCTCCCTCCCATAAAATGAAGCCAACCCTTGTAAAAATAGCCGGAGTCTGGCAGAACAAGTCAACATATTGGCCATGTCTGTAAATGTATGTTTTATCTTACACCTTTAGTGAATTACCTCTCTGCCAAGAGATGGGAAACTTGCTTTATCAGCAGCCTTCTGAAGCTATAATTGGTCACTACAACATCAGAGTTCTGAAATTTTAAAAAACTGTCAAGATGGGGTTTTTCCCCAGTTATTTTTAAGCAATGAAAGGACCATACTGCTTCTTCTCTCTGTCATTATTATCCATCAAGATACCTTTCTGGTGGTAAGGATGGGAAGGAATTAGCATTTATTAAGTACCTACTATGTGTCAGGCACTGTGCTAAGCACTTTACAAATATTATTTCATTTGATCCACATAAAAACTCTGTGAAATAGGTACTATTATTATTCCCATTTTATAGTTGAGAAAACTGAGTGACTTACCCAGGGTCACAAAGCTGGTAAGTATCTGAGGCTGGATTTTTCTTCTTAACTCTAGGCACTATCTTACTTAGCTGCCTCTATAATGGGGTCCACAATGGGATGGAATCCTGTTAGGAGTCTATAACTCTAAGCTGTACAATTCTACAAACAAGTACTACGATAAACAACTGTATTGTCTCTACTCTGGTACTGGATACTTCCTTGTGTTTATAGTATTGGTTTTGAGGCATGTTGATGATTTTGATGTCAGGTGGCCAGCTTGCCAGCTTCCTGGAATTGTTATGTAGAAGACTTTCCTCCTGAATAGATGAGTGCAATGTTCCTGACAATATACAAAGCCCAAATTATAGCATCGTGGTATCTTTCCCAGGCTCAGCTTTACCTAAGACATTTGAATGAATCAACTTTATCATTTATGATGGCACAAGAAGAGACCCTGGTCAGTGAATGTCATTGAAACATACCTTTAGGGGATATGAAATAGCAACCTCTAATATAAATGCTGCACAAGATGTAAGTAGGGAGTTCTTGCTAGCAGGATCAGGAGAAAACAGGAAATGAATGCTCTAGTACATCTGCGGATCAACTCAGACACACCGAGAAAACCCTGCTCAGACTATGGAGAGACGTGCATCAGTGCTCAGCTTTCAGATTCAGGGTTTCAGAATGCAGGTTTGTGCAAGAACAAGGGCCTCTATCAGAAGGAAGCACAGGAGCTCTTAGGCAAATTCCTAGCACTCAATCTGCCTATCTTGATTATTCTTATGGCAGTAAATCCCCGGAGATGTGGCTTATTTAGAGAGTCAATGATAGCATACCTTGTGATAGCTAGCTAGGTAGGTAAAGCATTTATTAGGCATTCACCATATGCCAGGCACTGTGACAAATAGAAGCAAAAGAAAGACTGTCTCTGCCCTCAGAGAACTAACATTCTAATGGGGAGAACAACATATAAAAGGGAGCTTGAAAGAAGGAAAGGAGAGATAGGAAGCCACTTGAACAGGGACAGAGGTTGAGAGGTGGTCTGGGGAGTCATGGGCTGAGCTGGATCTGTAGGGAGGATACCATACAACTTGCAAGAGTGCTTATCAAAGGCCATGAGTTCAAAATGGAAGTCAACTCCAGTTGTGTTATGTCAATAATGTGAAAAGAAACCTTGCACAACAATTAGTCATGAAACTCATTGCCTAAGGTGTTGGGGCCACCATACTTTCTTCAGGACAAAGGTCACTCAGTTGAAATAGCAAAAAGCTGAGATGTGAAGGTGTCATATGCCTCCTTAATGTAGAAATTTCAATTTATTTTCACCAGGGGATGGTACAAAAGCTTAGAAGGAAACTTTATTTTCACCATTGAGTATCAGTGATCCATCCATTCACACCATTAAAACAACACAACCAGAGGAAGCTGTCAACAGATTTCCCAGGGTATTCTCTAAGGGCGTGGGAGTCTGTAAGGGGGAGAGGGAACCAGTGCTATTCCACCTAAATCCAGTTAATGCACCTATTCCATTGAAAGCTAGGACAAAGTATCCTCCAACCAGCTCCAAATCTCTGGTGGGCTCCACCAGTTATACCAGCTGCTGGCAAGGTGAGACTTTGGGGAGCGCACAGATGAACCTGTAATAAGACACTTGAGCAGCTCCTAATGTGGTAGAGTAGAAGTAGTCTTTGCAGTCTCAGGACACAAGTTAAAATTCTGGTTCTGCCACTTTTACCTATGTGATCTTGGGCAAATAATTAAATCTCTGGGTCTAGGTTTCCTCATCTGTAAAGTGATGTGGTTGGACTGGATGACCTCTGTGGTCCCTTTTAGCTGTAGTGTAGATCTATGATTCTATGACCAGTCAACTTCTTGTGATTCTTGCCTTTCTTGGTCAATGTTGTTCTCCTCCTCTTCTTCAAATATCACTAGAGCAATTTGTCTGAATTTTTCCTTTCCACTTTCATTCCTTACTTTGTATCAACTCATCTGTGTGTCTTATGACCCTTTCCTCCCCGCAGAAGAAATTTGTTGAGGTCAAGTATTGTCTTTTTTTTGGTCTTTGTGTTGCTAGAAACTAGAACAATGTCTTGCATATAGTTGTTGTTTAATCATTCAGTTGTGTCCAACTCTTCATGACCCCATGGACCATACTGTCTAGGGAGTTTTCATGTCAGAGATGCTGGAGTGGTTTGCCATTTCCTTCTCCAGTGGATTAAGGCAAACAGAGGTTAAGTGACTTGCCTTGTGTCACACAACTAGTAAGTATCTGAGGCCGGATTTGAACTCAGGTCTTTCTGACTCCAGGCCCAAAGCTCTATACACTGAGCCACCTAGCTTAATAAATGTATGTTGAATTGAATTGAAAAGCCTTGGAAAAACTTGGCTTTGCCCAGGTTTGCCAAAAGTTGCTTGTTACTGATGCCAAATGATGATCACTCCTCAAAATGACATCCTGTATTAAATTGGTATTTTTGTTTCCTCTAGAATGTTCATTATGACCTTGG
Source organism: Vombatus ursinus (assembly GCF_900497805.2). Lineage (NCBI taxonomy): Eukaryota > Metazoa > Chordata > Mammalia > Diprotodontia > Vombatidae > Vombatus > Vombatus ursinus. The sequence continues at coordinate 32,430,018 of NW_020954546.1, read as the reverse complement.
GCAAGTCACTTAACTTATCTTTCATACATTAAATAGGGATAATAAGGTCTGTAGTACTTACCTCACAGTTACTGTGATACTCACATGAGATAATGAATGTAAAGTGCTTTGCCAGCCTTAGAGCACTATATAAATGTCAGTTTTAAAAAATTACACTAGGCCCACTTTAACCACTTTTGCTGTCAGCTGCAATCAAATAGTTCTTCCCTTGGAACAATCTTGAAAAATGAACAAAGAGACCCTGCCTCAGAAGGCTTCTGCTTTAGGAGGTGTGACACCATATTTCAATGATGTCCTGATCATGGGATCAGCAGACAATGGATTTTCAGAAAGACTGCACCCATTCAGCCCATCAGGTACCTGAGTGAAAAGAAAAAGAAAAACATGGAGTCAAATGAAATAGGGGATACTAGGGCACTGCTTATGGGAGAGTTGAGATGACTTGTAAGGGAAGTGCCTTGGAAAGGCAGACTATGGAGCATTCTATAATTGACTCTGCTCATTTAACCATGTATTGAAGAAAATGTTTTTTGATTGGCTGCAGAGGCATTCAATTAGCTTTGTCAGCATCAGTCACAATCTCTGACTCATTTGCTATTGGAGGGATTTCTGTGACTGCTTAACTCATGGTGTCTAGAGAAGAGAGTTCAGTCTCCAACTTTGAGAGAGCAAGTCACAGGAATATGGAAGTAAAGATCAAGGTTGGGTTTTGTAGTCAATACAGCATTGATGTACTGTGGATTGAGGAGTGATCTTTGGGAGTGACCTTCAGGATTCCAGCCAATGGAAGGATTCATCCAGCAATTGTATGGCATTTGGACGTGAACTTTGTGGAACCATTGCTATGTAGGAACTAAGTTAAATTGTGAGCCTAATTCTCTCCCTTTCCCCTAACCACAGTAGTATAGGTGAGATAATGCCCCCAAGGTGTTGGGGAAAATATTTTTGTTCGTTCTATATCTGTAAACAGTAAACTGTGAAATTTGCTGTATCTGTGAAGTAAACATCCGTTTATAAAAACTGCCTGATGTTACATGGTTAAATGGAGCTGAGTCGCTAGTCTTTGGGTTCCTAAAAATGATGGCAACACAGCTGCTGGGGGCTTGAGCTAATGGTAGAGGAAAGAGAAATCCCAGCCTTTTGTAGGGTATGTGGGAACCCTGAGGGGGAGATGTAATAGCCTGACCCCAGAGTTAATCATGTTACACAAAGATGCCAGCATTACTTCACCAGATTGCCTTGGTAATACTGCTGGTATTCATCCACCCAAAATGAGGTTTGTGAGACTATGATGCATGCACCTATTCCAAAACAAAGCTAGAGCTCCAAGCCTTCCCCAATGTTGCCTAGTTGCTGCCATGTTTTCCTCTCATCAAAAGTGACCATTTTTGAGCCAATTTGTTTCAAAATAGACAAAAAGACATTCTGTTTAACTGGTCTCCCTGGCATGAGGACATTTTCCCTCATGCCAAGCAGTTACTTTTTTCTGGTCTGTGTCTAAACCAGGGTTACGTAGGTGAAGTGGATAACCATCCGGGGTTCAACATGCAGGCAGAGGGGGGATGAAATAAGTGGAAATTTTTTTATACTTTAAAAATAAATGCATAAGAACTCACTATTTGACAAAAACTGCTGGGAAAACTGAAAAATAGTATGGCAGAAACTAGGCATAGACCAACATCTTACACCATATAACAAAATAAAATCAAAATGGGTACAAGATTTAGATATAAAGGCTGATACTATAAGAAAACTGGGAGAGCAAGGAATAGTTTACCTGTCAGATTTATGGAGAACAGAAGAATTTATGACCTAACAAGAGATAGAGAACATTATGAAATGCAAAATGGATAATTTCTATTACATTAAATTGAAAAGTTTTGCACAAACAAAGTCAATGCAACCAAGATTAGGAGGGAAGCAGGAAACTGGGAGTTTTTACAACCAATGTCTCTGATAAAGGTCTCATTTCTAAAATATATAGAGAACTGAGTCAAATTTATAAGAATACAAGTCATTCCCCAAATGATGGAGATGGTCAGAGGATATGAACAGGCAGTTCTTAGATGAAGAAATTAAAGCTATCTATAGTCATGAAAAAATGCTTTAAATCACTATTGATTAGAGAAATGCAAATCAAAACAACTCTGGGTACCACATCACATCTATCAGGTTGGCCAACATGACAAAACAAGGAAAATGATAAATGTTGGAGAAGATGTGGGAAAATTGGAACACTAATGCATTGTTGGTGGAGTTGTGAACTGATCCAACCATTTTGGAGAACAATTTGGAACTATGCCCAAAGGGCTATAAAAATGTGTGTACTCTTTGACCCAGCAATACCACTTCTAGGTCTATATCCCAAAGAGATCATACAAATGAGAAATGGACCCACATGTACCAAAAATATTTATAGCAGCTCTTTTTTGTGGTGGTAAAGAATTGGAAATTGAGGGAATGCCCATTAGGAATGGCTGAACAAGTTGTGGTATATGAATGTAATGGAATACTATTGTGCTGTAAGAAATGATGAACAGGCAGACTTCAGAAAAACCTGGAAAGACTTGAATGAACTGATGCTGAAGTGAAGTGAGCAGAACCAGGAGAACATTGTACATGGTAATAGCCACAATGTGCAGTGACAAACTTTGATAGATTCATAGCAGTGCGAGGATCTAAGACAACTCCACAGGACTCATGCTGGAAAATGCTGTGCACATCCAGAAAAAGAACTGTGGAGTCTAAATGCAGATCAATGCATATTATTTGCGCTCTCTCTCTCTCTTTTTGTTTATTTTTTCTTTCTTGTGGTTTCTGTCATTGGTTGAAATTCTTCTTTACAACATGACTAATGTAAAAATAGGTTCAACATGAATGTATAGGTAGAGCCTATATCAAATTGCATGCTGTCTTGGGATGGGGAAGGGGAGAGATGGAAAGAAAATTTGGAACTCAAAATCTTATGGAAGTGAATGTTGAAAAGTAAAATAAATAAAAAAATAAAAAATGCATATATTTGAATACTACAAAATGCCTCATTCTGGTGCACATAGATATTTATTTTGTGATATGCCAAGTCACACCAGTTACATGGAAGACTCAAAGCCAGTGGGGAGAGCTGGGAGTTGAGGTGGTGGAGGGGCAATTGCCCAGAGCACACAAATGACTTATTCTGACTCTGATCTGTGCTGCATTATGATAACCATAAACCATTGCTTCTTATTATGGATACTTTACCTTATGGTGCTGGAGTGATACTGGGCCACAAACTGGCAAATAGCTTTGAAGCAACAATTGCTTTCCACTCAAGAGCAATGTCACCTTTAGGACCAATCTCTTTTCAAAGGGACAAAGAAACCCTTGCTAATTTAATACAGTTCCTTGATCTCTGTGCCCATACTTTTATAATTTGTATGGACACAGAACTCCTTGGAGATTTGTTGTTGTTTTTTAAAAGGATGAGTCTATACTCTTAATTTTCCTGCCATTGAGGCTGCTCCTCTCTCCAAAATGGAACATTAGAGACCCTACTTGGCAGGAGCTAAGCCACTCAGTACCACACATGCTGAGCTGCCTTGTCCTCATCTTCACCCTCACCATTCCAACTTCTGCTCCATCCCCCCAAAATGGGCCCCCCTCTCCCCTGAGAAGATGTCATGGAGGAGTCAAGCCACTAAGAACTACATCTCCTAGGATCATGTATCCTCTTGACTCCAGCTATTTTTTTTGCCCTGCCTCTGTGTGCCCTTTCTCCACTCTCCTTTTTATCTCTTGCTCTGAGAACTGTAATCAATCAACACTACCATTGATTACCTCTGGAAAGTGTGTGTCACCAGAGTGTCTACTAACCATTCTTGTGATTTCCCAGTCCATATCTCCATTCCCTGGCTGTCACTCTCCTATATATGCTCTCTCCTCCATTAGAATGTAAGCTCTGTGAGGGCAGAGAGTATTTTGCTTTTGTATTTATATCTTCATTGCTTAGTACAGTGATTGGCACATAGTGCTTAACAAAAACTCATTCATTCATTCACATATGGAGCAGTGGAGTCTTCTGCTCTGCTTTTATAACTGACTGGATATTAATCTAGGGGCCTGGAAGAACATCAAACATGGCTGCCTTGGGCCATCTGATGCTATAGATTCCAGGTTCTGTTATGCCATTTCCCCTGGAATTATTGATGATAAAAGATCTGACCCACCTCTTTAGAGTGACCAAATTACACAATTAACTGAGTGGGATCACGGTGCCTACTCTTAAATGAGGTGGTGAGGGGGTGTACATCAGAGAAATTGAAACAGTCAAGCTCTTAACCATCAACATGACTTATCTATGCCCATGAAGGCAGCCTTTGTGTACCCAGAAGGTGGTCACTTTGTTATCTTGGCTGCAGTGAATGCAGAGTGTTCTAGAATTGTTCACATGAAAGCAATTGCTTTGTCTGATGGTCTGGAAATGATTTTGATATTGAAAAGACTAAATGGGTGTAATGCATGCCAGAATGTCCAGCATGATCTGCCAAAAGTCACTAGTTTTCTATAGTACAAGGCCAAAGAAACCTTAGTTAAGAATTTGAGATGTTGCACTAGAAAGAGCATGGAAGGCTCTTTCCATGAGTTGGAATGGGTTGGATTGAATGAGTTGGAATCCCATCTTTGTCACTTACTACCTGAATGGCCTCACCTCTCCAGGACTCAGTTGTCTTATCTAGAAAATGAGAGAATTGGACTGAATGGTCTCTAAATTCCCTGCAGCTCATGATGTTATGATCCATATTAATTTTGCAGGATTGTTCCAAGGGAAGAACAAAACCAATTTTAAAGTGGACACAATCTTATTTATTATTAAAGTTAAATTTTTTGGGTAACATTTGGATTGCAGTAGACTCCAAAAATGCTTGGAATGTGCCCAGTTTAATCAAAACTGACATTTATATAGTACTTTAGATTTAAAATTGCTAAGCACTTTACATTCTTTGTCTCATTTGAGAATCCATCAATCTTCAGTAGAAAAACATTTATTAAGCACCTACAGTGTGCCAGGTACTCTGCTAGGTTCTAAGAATACAAAGATAAAAATAAAACAGCATCTGTCTTCAAGGAGCTTAGATCCATCAAAGGAAACAATATGTACATACATGATCATATGAAATATATTGTAATATAAACATTCAAAATATGTCCATGTATAAGATGTAAGCACATACACATATATGTATACACACATAGATGTACATACAAGTATAAATATAAGCACACACATATATGTTTCATAGGATTAAGGATTTAGAGTTAGAAGGGACCTTAGAGGTCATCAGGTCCAACTCCCTCATCCTATAGATGAGGAAATTGATGGCCGTAGAGGTAAAGGACTTACCAAAGGTCACACAACTAGGAAATGCCTGAGGTGGGATTTGACTCCAAGTCCAGTGTTCTCTAAGGCTGAAAACCTATGACTGAAAATATAGTGGTGCCCCCCAACAGACATAGGGAGGTTAGGAAGAGTGGGTTTGAGGTAAAAGATATGGGGCTCTGTTTTGGACTTGTAGAGTGGTCCATGAGACATCCTTTTTGAAATGTTCAATAGGTAGTTGGTGATGCTGGACAGGAGTTTGGGAGAAAGATTAGGGCTGGATATAAATAAATATGTGTGTACACAGGGTATTCCCAAAATCTTATATAACATAGTTTTAAGTTAAGCTTATATAGCTAGGCATATATATGCATATATTTACATATATCCACATCTATATAAACTAAGTATAAATATATGTATATTCTATTCTCCATATATTGTATTATATCATATCATGTTTGGAATCATATATTTGGAAGGGAAGAAGAATTTATTAAATACCTACTGTGTTCTAAGCACTGTGCTAAGCATTTTATAAACATTACTTCATTTGATCCTCACAACAACACTGAGAGGTAGGTGTTATTATTATCCCCACTTTACAGTTGAGGAAACTGAAACAGACAGAAGTTAAGTGAATTATTCAGGGTCTCATGGTTAGTAAGTGTCTGAGGTCCGATTTGAATTCAGGTCTTCTCAACTCCAGGCCCAGTGATCTGTGCACCATGGCACTAGCTGGCTACCTCTGGAAGTCATCTGCCGATAGACGATCATTAAATCTGTGAGAGGTGATGAGGTCACCAAAAGGGAGAATGTACTACAGCCATTTCATGACATAAGTACTCTATGTATCATTGTACCCATTTCACAGTTGAAGAAACTGAAGCAGACAGAGGTTAAATGAATTATCCAAGGTCACATAGCTAGTTAAGTGTCAAAGGCAACATTCCAATCCTGGGCTTTTCCTGGCTCCAAGAATAGTGTTCTTTCCACTATACATGCTGATTCCCTGTTGATATTAAACCTCTGTTTCAATGAGCACAGCTCTATGAATGTTATTTACAATAGGTGGATCATTGTTTGTCACAGTGGGTCTCCATGTACCCCAACTGAATTTGAGGGATTCGTGGACAAGAACCACATCCGAGCTGTCATAATCACCTCTTGCTACTTAGCAAAAGGTTAACCTGGGAGGATGATCCAGACCAGTAAGGTTTCGCTGAATCTTGTTGGAGGTCATGGGCTGGTAAAGCTTGTTGCCCACCAGTCCTGTCTTCTGGTGAAGGCTGTCTTGCTAGGCTGGCCTTGACCAGCAGGTGGAGCCAAAGAATGGCCTCGTCTAGTGCTAAGACAGGTTCAATGGCCTTAGTGGTTGCTGTCCATTTGATGGAGTGAAAGACTAAGCATGAAATTTACGAGGGAGAGGACAGTTGGTAACCAGGAATGAGGAAACCAGCAGATAGCTACAGGTGTGAGCACTTGGATGTCCAACAAACATAACTGAAAGTTATCGTATCAGAAATTCAAATCAGAGATGGAAGGCAGGAGATGAAGGTAATATCCTGTCCCTTCCCCCTCCCTGAATGTACCGAATGGGTACTGAAGCCTCAATTCAGTAGGGAGTATATGAACTCAGAGAGGCTGTAGAGGTCAGCCAAAGTAGTTTCAGAGCTAAATGCCCTGAAATTTGAAATTGAAATCTGAAATTTTGGTGCCATGCACCAAATTCCAAGCAAGGGCAGGGTGGCCTGCTATTTGTAATGTTCAGCAGCAAAACAGCCCAGTTAAGGACTAAGGAGTGGAAATGAACAGAAAAAATATGAACTAACCAGCAGCCATTCACCCAAATAACTGAGCAATTTGGGCAGTAAGATAAACAAGCCAGAGTTGAAAAACTGGGAGAAACCAGGTATAAGAGTGGAGACTGTGATAGAAAGAGCTTCTGTTGCTCCCAGATAGGATAATCTTTTGTGCTGAAGTGTTGTGTTAGCCAAGACCCCCGTGCTTAGTGTAATTCTATTTCCCCTACTCCCATAGTACCTAGAAAGGAGCAGAAGCTGGTGGTTTGAGATTGGCAGATGTATGTTCTTCAACTCATGGAGTTGGACTGGCTTGGCCTTAAAGGACTTTTTCTGTCATATAATAGCACATTATCTGACTGGTTGGAGGTAGAACCACTTTTATCTACGTTCATCCTGTGATTAGGTGAGTCCTCATTGTACATGTCTGAGGAATTCTAGGGTTCTTGTTGTTTATCCTTTGTTTTTGAAGAGGACCAGTGACATCATGGGGTGATGTCTTGACTCACTCATGAAGCGGATTTAAGTGAGGCAGAGTTGCACAAAGAATGTCAGCCTCATTCTCTCTTCCAGAGTCATCGAAGTTCAGTGACAGGACAAAAGTCAAGGTGACTGGTGATGGCCCAGGATGACTTTGGCATTTTCAATGCTTGACCTAAGCTCCAAGCAGAAGGCTATTGAAACAATTGTTCTCATTTGACCGTTTTGTTGGGGGAAGTCTTCATATGCTCTGGGTAGTCATCCCTCTAACTCACCGAAGGGTTTGAGACCTGTCAGTTATCTTCAACCTGATTTAGCCTGTCTGCCAAGAAGGTTTTACTGGGGTGTGACTGTTGCACAGGCTATAGCTTTTTGGAGCCACAGATGAAGATTTATAAGATGAATTAGGTGTTATGGAAACACCTTTCATTTATTTTTATCATAAAAGTTAGTCTTTGATAAGGATGCTCAAATTGATTAAGGTGGGTTCTTGCCACTGTAATTGAGGTTACCAGGCCTGTGTTATACAAGATCTAGGGTATGGATGGAACATTGTGGCATGATCATGTCAGTTACCATTAGAAACATTTCTCCTAGAACCATTTGGCAATGAATTTTTGGCATTCAACCTGAGGAGTAACAGTTACAAGGAAGTAGTCACTCTTCTCTGAATACAACAATACTACAACTGTGAAAGTGGAGTCACTTGATATTTCTTTCCTTCTTTCTTTCTTTTTTTTTTTTGAGGCAATCAGGGTTAAGTGACTTGCCCAGGGTCACACAGCTAGTGAATATCATGTGTGTGAGGCCAGATTTGAACTCAGGTCCTCCTGACTCCAAGACTGGAGCTCTATCCACTGCGCCACCTAGCTGCCCCATTGAAATTTCTATACTCGCTAATCAAGTAGTGCCACAAAAGGGTGCCTCTTGCTGAGTAAAGATTATATTGACTAAAAGAGAAAGAATGTTTTCTATACACTAGGGCAGAGCCCCAAAGATAGGATAACACCTGGAGCTGAACAATATTGATTGTTGGGAGAATGAATGAATACTCACCTAACTCACCATAACTGGTGTAATCAAGCAATCCAAAAGGAAACCAGGCACTACTTAGCCTGGGCATCTTGCCATCTGCCTTGCCTCCTTCTCCTTCCTACTTCCTTTTTTCCTTTCTATCTCTTGCTCGTGCTTGGGGAACAGTAATTGAAACAATGATGACATTATTACAGGAAAGGGGATATAATAACGTACTCTTTGACTTTACTCACAAGTTCTGGGACTCCCCAGATCAAAACTCCCTTCTCTTGATCCATTCCTCCTTTTTGTGTTGTAGAACGTAAGATACTCGAGGGCAGGGACTCTTCAGTCTTTGTGTCTCCAGCCCCTAGTATAGCATCTGGCACTTCTTAGGCACTTAACAAAATGCTTGTTCATTCATTCATTATTTCTGTGGTGGAGTATTAGTGACTTTCTCCATTTTCATTGTTATTTTTGTTTTGTTCCTTTTGAACTCGCGTAGTTGTGTGCCGTGCGAACTGCTAGGGCAGGCTTCAGCCCAGAGTAACTCTGAAGCAAAAAGATGACTATTGTGTCCCTTTGCCTATGTATTGGTATCTGACACAACAGTGTACGTGTGCATTCATGGTGTTCGTGCTCCTGCTTCTGCTATAATTTTGTCTTCTTACAGAGGAATGTGTCATGTATAGCATGAGGTTGTCAGTGCAATATACAGGCTGCGTGCTTACTTCTTCTGTCTGCTTAGCTTCCTCCCACATCTTGTCATATACCTGAAAATTCCTCCGCACCAAGCCATATCTTCCCTCCCCCTTCCCCTATCATTCAAATTGCTCCTGAAATCTCACTTTCTCTAAGACAACCGTAGTTTCTTTCTCTGTGAAAGAAGGGGGTGGGACTACCTGATCTCTGAGGTCCCTTCTAGCTCTGACACTGTATACTAACATTCTGTGTTCTGAGGTGTCCCTTCCTGCTTTGACATTCTATGAATACATGAGTCTTCCTGGATCAGAGGAATGCTGATGATTTTCCCACACCTCAGTAAGGCTGGATCTGGGTCTTCATGCTCACTTTTTATAACCAACTTCCCTGAAATGTGCTAGCTCCTGACCTGGAAGTGATGGAGTACAAATAAGTTTAATTTTTGATATGTTAATATTTCTATTCTACGATCCATATATAGTACATAATTTGGAAATACTCCTACAACCTCCACTTGCAGTCACAGGCCAAGTCTCCAGAGCTTGGGTAGTTAGTTGTCCCCTCATAGTTCTAAGGGTATTCTTGAGGTGATTTCTAATGCTATATCACAAGCCCCCACTAGTGTACTCCCATCAATTATCAATCAGATTTAATTAGCTTTACATTAAAGGTATTTACTAAAGTGGAATAGTAAGAACACTTGATACAAAACATCCCTCCTCCCCGAAGTCTTTAACACACTTTCTCATAAGATTGTACAGAACCCAAGGAGCTCAGCCTTAGAAAACAAGTGTGATAACGAGGGATAACACATCTCTCTGGTTGCTAGAAGTTCTTTTCTCCCCTTGGTGGGGGCGGGGGGTGGGGTAGACAGCTAGAGCAGTGGATAAGAGTACTGGCCCTAAAATCAGGAAGACCTGAGTTCAAATCTAGCTTCAGACACTTACTAGCAATGCGACTCTGGAGAAGTCACTTAACCTCTGTTTGCTGAAGTTTCCTCTTTTATGAAATGGGGATGATAATAATAGCATCTACCTCCTGAGTAGTTGTGAGGATCAAATGAGATAATATTTGTAAAGCACTTTTCAAACCTTAGTGCATTACATAAATGCTAGTTATAATTATTATTACTCTTTAAGTTCCCCCTAGGCATGTTGTAGTTTTCTATTAGGCTTCTTGTAAAGTGTCGAAGTTGCCTCTCCTCATTGTGTCTAGTTTGTCCTTAGCTCCTGATACAGTTGTTCCAAGGATGGTGGTAGGATACTAATGGGAAGTCTAAAATCCTCTGAACCTCTAACCAAGGGCAGGAGAAGAGGAAGTCACCAAGACTGAAACCAAAGCCTAGGCTCTTCTCTAACCCGACAACTGCCTTTCCTTTCCTTCCCCTCCTACCTGGTGATTCCTTCTCAGGGGCATGGTTAGAACAGCTCCCACCATTAAACTGCCCGGTGTTCAAATGCCTAGATTGCAAACTGACTTGGTATTTTATACAAAACTCACACGGCATGACCAAGTCCCCACAATCAGTCTGAGTGGACTACTTGAGCAAAGTTTCTCCATTGTATCCAATAGCTTTCCACACATGTAAATTAAGCAAGAACTTTTCTCACCTAGTCTGAAGCCTTTGATTGATGTCTGGGCCTTGTTCACACCTGTTTCTCACTTCTGATGGATTCATTCACTCACCGGAAGTGTTCTCCCCTGACAAAGGTATTGGGGTACAGTAGCATCTTGTCAGTTACTTTAAGAGTAATGGGGGTGATTTGACTGATTAATTTAATGGACCTTTACATGTAGGATAGCAGTGATGGTGATGCTGTCCTAAACAGTGAAACTATGCTTCACTCTTCCATTTAAGGAGAGGGACCATGTATTTTGTGTGGTGCCTGGCACTGAGGGACTTAATATAAGACCTGTGGTAGTCTCCCATGCCTGGAATGTTCTTACCTCCTGGCTTCTTTTAAGTCTCAAATAAAATCCCATTTTCATCAGAGAGTTTTCCCCAATCTCTCATAATTCTAATGCCTCCCCTCTGTTAATTATTTCTTATTTATCCTGTACATAGCTTACTTTGTATATATTTGTTTGCATATTGCTCTTCCATTAGATTGTAAGGTCCTTGACTATCTTTTGCCTTTTTTTTTTGTATCTTCATTTTTTACAGTCCTGGCACATAGTAGGCTTAATAAATTTTTATTGATTGATAAATACCCAAGGACATTAGAATATAAATTATATGTGGGCAGAAGCCATTTCTCCTTTCATATAGTTCTTCAGTTCTCTCCATGCAAGAGGTACCTAGGGCATCTTTCAAGGTTTAACTCAAATGCCATCTTCTCCATGAAACTTTCAGACATCTGTGTTCAAGTACCTCTTCTGATACTTACCAGGTGTCAGAATGGACTTCTCTGATCCTCAGTTGCTGATTCTTTGAAATGGTACTAATCCTTATATGACCTACTTCATGGGATTGTTGTGATGATCAAGTGAGATAATGTATATAAAGTACTTTGCATACTTTAAAAATTTTGCAGTTGGGAAGGGAGTTGATGAGGAGATCCTGATTGGTTGAGTCTCCTAGTTCTTTGCTGAAATCATAGTCTGTAAGGGACCAGCAACAAAGAAAATGAGATGGAATATATGTCTTTTTCAGGCTTTGAGCCACCTGTTTGCATCTTGTAGAGCCTTTGCTCAGATCCTAGTATGGGGGGGCAGTGGCAACATGGCAATACTCAATGCCAGCATAAGGGGGCAGAGTCAGGCCTCAGCAATGTAAGGACCCATGGCCATTATCATTGCTTCCTGATTACCTGAGCACAAAAAGTCATGAGGAACTCTAGTTCTTACCTGATGCTTGATGGTGGGGTTACCATGGACAACTGAGAAGAAGGCCACAAGAGAAGTAGCTGAATCAGCACTTGGTGTCCTCATGGCATATGCTTGTTGCATATCCTTCCATTGCTATGACCAAGTAAATCTCCTTTGCTTCACTGTTAGTGGATGGTGAATGTCTCATTTCATTCCAATCTTCAACCTATACTACCAGAAGACTAGTCTAGTCAAGCCTGGCTTGTAACAGCCTCCTTGGAGGCTGGAGGACCACTTGTTGAGTGTGTGATAGTGTGGATTCCTTTTGTGGCATTAAAAGTGGGCTTGACTTGGTCTGGCATTCTTTTAATTCACATTTCATGTTGGGATAATATGGAGTATTCATAAGTCATTGAACAGTTAACAAAAGGAGGTTTACTTACTTTCAGTATAGAATCAATATTCAATAAGGATATAATAGCACTTAGCTTGGACAAATTCAGCCCCCCCCCATGTCCATATGAAAACTTGTTTGATCAGCAAGGCAGAGTATAATGACTCTTGGGAAAATTCCAAGTCTTGGGAAATCCACCAAGTCTGAAGCACCTTTACTCTTTCTTTCTTAGATCCTTTGAATTCAAAGGGTGGACCTTTTTTTTTTTAAATTCTCTGGTGATTAGGAAACCAAGCCAATATGGCCAGAGGTTACCAGGGAGCTGCATCAGTCACAGAGGGCACAGTCTCAGGCTAATCAAGTCCCAGGGACAGTTTTGTCACCTTTTAGAGAAAAATTAACCTAACACATGTGACAGAGAGGTGCTAATTTAACTCAGACATGGCTGCTGAAAGGTCAGACACCTCACCTGGAAAGTCAGGTATATGATAATGGACCTGCTGATTAGCAGGGACAAATCACTTGTCCCGAGATGGGGTAAGAGTTCTATTTTTCCAGTATGGGATAGGTTGAAGGTCAATTGGATTAGGTGGGTGCTGACATTTATGTACCATTTTGTAATTGATTTTAGTCTCACTGTTCCTGCCCTATGGGGCAGCTGGGTGGCACAGTGGATAGAGCACTGGGCCAGGAGTCAGGAAGACCTGAGTTCAAATCTGGTCTCAGACACTTCCTAGCTGTGTGACCCCAGACAAATCACTTCACCCCGTGTGCCTCAGTTTCTTCATCTGTAAAATGAGTTGGAGGAGGAAATGGTATCCTAGTCCAGTATCTTTGCCAAGAAAAGCCCAAATGGGGTCACAAAGAGTCAGACATGACTAAAACTAATGAAGAACAAAAATTCCTGTCAGGTAAATACCATCTCCTTTTTTTCAGAAGAGAAGACCAAGGGTCAGCTTGCCTAAAGATTGCATATCAATAAACTGATAAGCAATTATTAAGTACATGCTATGTGTCAGACACTATCAAGGCACTGGAGATATGAAGACAGATAATTCCTGTCTCTGTCTTCAATAAGATGATACTCTACTAGGGAAGACAACAATCAGGCTTGGCACATGCCTGGATCACCTATGATGGAGGAAGCCATGTAAGGGATGGCAGGGACATGCTTCTGGGAGAAGACATTCTTCAATTTCCTACCACATGGGTGAGAGTAGCCTCTTTCCACTGGCTGCATAGTCAGAACAAGTTGAATCTTTATAATTAGTAGAGTCTCACTCTCTTTCTGGCAGTATCCATGTGAAAACTAGTCTGATTGTTAAAGTAGGTTTAGGGGACCCCCCCCAATTGGATAAATACAATCAGTGAGGGATTGAGCCAATGGTGGAGAAACTAGATGCCCCTAACCCCCTTAAAAGTACCAGAGAACCCTGGGTGAGGGGTGGAATGTAATAGACCTGGCCTTCAGATAGTGGGAGCTGGGATAATCACTGTTACATGTGTTAATAAGAATATGTAAAAACACACATGTACAGAGATAAGTATATGCAAGATAAATGTATGTGTGTGTGTGTGTGTGTGTGTGTGTGGCGTAAGGGCACTAGCAGCTGGGAGGAATCTATAAAAGCCTCATGTAGGAGGTAGTGTGTGAGCAAAGTTCTGAAGGAAGTGGGATTCTGAGAGGCTGAGATGATGTAAGAGCACCTTTCAGGCACAAGGGGTAGCTGACATAGAGGAACAGAGAAATGAATGAAGTGTGTGAGAAACAGCAAGAAAGTCAGTTTGGTTGGGCCAAAGGATGAGGGAAGGATACTAATATTTAATGAGGTTGGAAAGGTAGGTTAGTACCATGTTGTGAAGGGGCTTAAAAGCTAAACAGAGGAGCTCATAGTTGATCCTAGATCCAATGGGGAGCCATTGGAGTTTTTTGAGGTAGGGAGTGATGTGGTCAGAACTGGACTTCAGGAATATCACTTTGGCAGTTGTGTGAGTATGGACTGGGGAGAGGAGAGATTTGTGGTGTGGAAACCCATTAGAAGGCTATGACAGTAGTCAGCGTAGCTAGTAAATGGGTGAACTGGGGCTTGAATTCAGGTCTTCTGACTCTAAGTCCAGTGTTCTTTCTACTATACCATGCTGCCTCTGTTGGGTGAGCTGTGGTTGTAGGCAGGTGGGATGAGTTTCCTCGATTTGACTCTCCCTTGCCAAGGTCCCTGGGAGAGTTGTAATGTGTACCATGACAACTGAGCTTACTCAGTTTGTCTTGTGGGCCCTTTTCCTGTTCCCTCCCTCTGGTAGTCATGTGGTAGGACCTTCATAGGGAGAAGATAGCTTAGGTTTGGTAATTTCACTCTTTTGGGGGAGGGAGGATGACCTAAGTGAAGATAAAGTCTGAAGATTAGGTCTCAGTGGTGGAGAGCAGAAGGAGATCATATGTGTGTAAGGGCTGATTAGCAGAACAAAGCAGAGAACTGGGGATGAGGGAAGAATGGCCCAGGAAGCAAAAAATTGCCGAGTAACCTCCTAGCAATGGATTTGAGTAACTTAAGGAGACTTTTCTCCTGTCTCCCACCTGTCTGGTTCAGAATATCCTTAGCCTGCCCTCATCAGTTCCCTCCCTCAAACCCCAGATGTACTTGAGATTTACCTGAATGCCCCAGGTCTCATTTAACTCTATAACCTAAATAGTATCATAGCACAAGGGCCCCCTTAGAGATCATCTGTTCCAAACTGCCTATTTTATAGTTGAGGAAACTGAGTCCCAGAGATATTAAGTGACTTGCCCAAGTCAGTAAGTAGCAGAGCCATGATTTGAACCTGGGTCCTCTGACTCTAAATCCAGTCCTCTTTCTGCTGCCCAAGTGCCCACTCACCCCTCCTCCCCAGATACCATCTTTTCAGGACAGGGTGTCTTGGAAACCACCTTCCTAATGGGTTAGGAAATCATTATTTTTTAAAGTTGGTGTGTGTACCCCTTTCCCATTATATCTGTATTCTCTAGCTTCTATCAACTAGACAATAGCAGATTCTCAGGTCTTTTCCATCACAGCTGCTCCCTCTCTGCCTTCATCTCATGCCTCAGCCCAACAATAAGCAAAGGCTACATGTGCCTCCTGCTTTATGCCTGAAGGATTAGACACTTGGATGAAAAATGAGTTTTCTCATTGTTTTAGGAAACAGAGCATCAGAAGGGTGAGGGGGGAAGGAGAAAGAAATTGAATTTGTGAAACAATTTATCTTGTGCTAAAGGAATCTGGACAATTGCTCCATGGATATGAGTGTCCACCAGGCTTTCTCTTCTCTCCTCCCCCCTCATTTATCTAGGAGGTGATTAGTCAGGACAGCGATAATCCCATGTGCCCCTCCTGCTCCTCCGAAGAATCTCAGAACCGGAAGAGATCTTAGCAATCACCTAGCCCCCTAGTCCCTTCTACAATATACCCAATGAGTGTGATCATCTGGCTGGAAAATTTCTGGGGAGGGAAAACCCAGTACCTCCCAAGGCAAAGGCAGTTCATTGGACTTTGGAGAGCTCTAATGGTTAGAAAGTTTTTCATGACATCAAGCTGAAATTTGTCTCTTTGCAACTTCCAGCCACTGTTCCTAGTTTTACCCTCTAGGGACAAGCAGAATAAATGGAATCTCTCTTCCACATGATAACCCTTCAGATACTTGAAGACAGTTCTGTTCCTCATCTACTTCCTCTCCCATCCAAGTTTTTCTTCTTCAGGCTAAACATTCCCCATTCATTTAACTGATCCTGATGTGGTGTGTTCTCCAGTCCTCTCACCATTCTGGTTCTTTACTGGATGTGTTTCAGTTGGTCTATCTTTCACAATATAATGGGCACATGGGGTAGTCACTCACACTATATGGTGCCTCATGCTTTTCACAAAGGGTATGAGGTACTTACTCACTTTTTAATCTGGTTTACTCACTCCAACCTCCTCTAACACTGGCAGGTCTAGATTCCCAAAGGAGGCTCACCACTATGTCATTACACTCAGACTCTCTTGGAATCTTAGGGGTAACCCTGTTGTGTGTGTGAATGCATAATTCCTGTTTATCACTTTCGCTTTTGAGCTCCCAATGGTGCCATTCCATTTACACAAAAGAACCTCTCATCATAATGACACTTTTAGATCTTAAAGACTTACTTAGCAATAAGGAAAAAGAAATAATAAGGGCAGCACAGATATTTATATATTAAAGTAAATTCAGGAATAATAAACATATCACAATCTACACATAAACCTAAGTCCCATTGTCCCACTGATGTACTTAGTATCTATGAGGGAGAGTAGGTACAGACTTACAGAAACCTGACAGGCAAGCCCATGAAGAAGGAAAACTCTTGTGCTTGGAATAACTCATAACTCTGGACTGTAGGCTGTGATGTATTTGGTCTTTGGGAACATCTCCACCATGTGGAAATGCTTCTCCATTAATTGCTCTTCCTCTGGTCCTCACTACTCCAGCTGGGAAAAACCTTTTTATCTTTCATTGGAACCAGTGAAGCACTTATAAGCTCTTTCAAACTACAATCAAACTGGAAAACTGTTACACTCTTGAATTGGGTGGTAGTTTTCTTTTTTTCTTTATGGTAAGGCAATTGGGGTTAAGTGACTTGCCCATGGTCACACAGCTAGTAAGTGTCAAGTGTCTGAGGCTGGATTTGAACTCAGGTCTTCCTGACTCCAGAGCCAGTGATCTATCCACTGCTCCACTTAGCTGCCCCTGTAGTTTCCTTTCAATCAGAGAATTACAAAGCTTATCAGGCTTACTCTTTCTAGGCAATACAGACAAACCCAGACAGCTACTCTCTCTCCAGAATATCATGTCATCCAATTGAATTTCAGCAACTCTTCCTATACAGCAAAGCAGTTACCTAACTTGCCTTTCCCCAATCAAACCTGAGAGGATAGCAAAGAGCAACCAACCCTTTCTCAAGGCTCTCTCAAATTTGAGCTGGGTGTGGTGACATATTTCTATAACACCTGCTATGGAGAGTCTGAGGTTGTGCATCTTTTGCATTCAGGAATCTGCAACTGCAATGGGGCAAGGCAATCATGTGTGTGCACTAAGTTCAACATTAATGTGGTAACAGGGGCCATTGGTTTGCTTAATGGAGGAGGAGGGAATCAGTTCAAGTTAAAAACAGAATAGGTCAAAGCTACTATGCCAATCAGAGTGGGACCAAGCTAGTGAGTAGCCCTTGCATTTTCAGCCTAGCTG
This sequence comes from Vombatus ursinus, assembly GCF_900497805.2. Classification (NCBI taxonomy): domain Eukaryota; kingdom Metazoa; phylum Chordata; class Mammalia; order Diprotodontia; family Vombatidae; genus Vombatus; species Vombatus ursinus. Next base: position 32,412,224 of record NW_020954546.1, on the reverse strand, counting down.
AAATAAAGAGACTCAATCTTTAAAAACAAAAACAAAAATAAAACAACAAATAAAAAACCCTCTCTCAAACTCTAGGTGACCGTAAAAGACAGTAACTAGGTGTAGCTAGGTGGCACAGTGGATAGAGCACCATCCCTGGAGTCAGGAGGACCTGAGTTCAAATCCGGCCTCAGACACTTGGCACTTACTGTGTGACCTTGGGCATGTCACTTAACCCCATTGCCTAGGACCCCTCCCCCCAAAAAAAGACAATAGCTAACACTAAAACTCTAATCCAATGAGCTTTAGTTTTTCTTCAGGACTAAGGAGAGGAGAGCAGCCTGTCAAGAAGCTCAGGTGCAGTATTTGAAATCAGTCCATTCCTTCCAGTGCACAACTGAAAAACACAGTTGTCTTTCTCAACCTTGCAGCCTGCAAAGGCAAAGCTGGAAAATCTTTTTGAAAAGAATGCTATCCCAATTTTACACTTATCTGGTATGGATGTGACTAGTCAAGACAGATTATGAAAGACAAGCCGGGAAGCTGCTAGAATTAACAGAAAACTTAGTCAATCAGGAATCTCATAGCTAAAGTCTTCTGTCATCTGACTACTCCAGGCTGTTGTTTCTTCTCATAGCTATGAAAGTACTGACTTTTCTATGCCTGGGAAGTCTTTCTTCTCTTACTCTCTCTTGACTCTTCCAGCCAGGCTTTTTTAACCTCTTCACTATTCATTCCATGGCTCAAATCAGTGCCCCCTGGCACTCACCTTTCACTTATAAGGGAGAAACTCCCCAAAACTCCTCAATGAAATACAAAAATCCTTATTTAATAATCCCTTTGTCTCCAAACATTTATATGATTTTTCATTTGGTAAGTTTTACCTTCTTCTTAATTCTTAAAACAGTTACATGCAAATGAGCCAAGGGACCACAATGTCCTGCAGCTCCAGCCATTTACCTAGTCTCAAAAGTTATTTTCTATATTCTGTGTCTTTGGAAACTGTATTTCTTCACATTTATATTTCATAAGTTTTAAATGATCAAAGGTTATGTTTCTGTCTCTTCTAACCACAAAAATATTCACATGTGACAGAAAATTATCCTATATCCTTTACAAGGTGACTTAAGCCTTTATATTTTTGTCCCAGTTCATTTTTTGCCCCAAACTCCTCACATCCCATCTGAAATCTGTGTTTCTTTACATGTGGATTTTTAGCAGTTTTTATTAAACCAAAGTTCTTTTCCTTCTCCTTTTTACACCTAACTATTAATCTTTGAAAGAGGCAATACCTCACATCCTTCACCAGTTGGTTCAATTTTTCTTTATGCAAAAGTGATTTTTCTGTTCAATTCAGCACCAACCTGCTCCATATGAAAGAGAAGTAACTTAAAGTGAGCATAATACTGTATTTGTGGTTTTTCTAGGGAAGTGCACAACAGGATTCTCTCTTCCTTCATCTGGAACCCACTCCTCTGTCATTACTCTCATAACATTACTTTTTTTGAGGGAGTGGGATGAATGGACTCATATTGGGCTTCCAATATTTATGAGGTTAATTTTTAAAAACTCAAATGTAGAACTTCACATTTGTTTTACATATATTCATCATTGATTCAGTTTCTCATCTTAGCCTTTCCAGGTCTTTTTTTTTTCTTTCAATCCTGACTCTGCTATCCCATGTGTTAGCTAACTTTCTTAGTTTTGTGTCATGTGCAAATTTGCTATTCTTTCCAAGTCCTAATTTTTTAAAAATGTATTTCTATTCTGAACTTAACAAACACCAAATAAAACAGATATTTCTATATACATAGTAGAACAGAAAAAGAGAATTATTGAGGAAATTTTTATAGCTTGATTTTCTTTGCAAGCATATAAGTTCAATCTATAGCTTTCAAAGCTGTTCTTCTTAACTTTGCTTCTTTCAAGAATTCCTTCTTTTTTTTGCATTAAAGAGACCTCAATGACTCTCTTTTCTTTTTTCTTTTCTTCTTTCCTCTCCTCCCTCCCTTCCTTCTTTCTCTTTCTTTCCTTCATTCTTCCTTTTCTATCTTATCCTTATCCTCCCTTGCCTTCCTACTCTCCAAGGACGGGAAAAAGGAAAAGAAAGGAAAACAAAACTTTTGAAAGAACTATGTATAGTAAAGCAAAAAAAAAAAAATTCCTGCATTCAATGTATCTGAAAATTTGTGTTTTATTTTGCATTTTGAGTCCATCATTTCTCTGTTATGAAGCAGAGAGCATGCTTTTTCACCAGTCTTCTGGAATCATGGTTGACCAATTCCTTCATCAGCATTCTCATATCTTATAAAGTTGTTTTTTATTTATGTTATTTTTACTATATATTTTGTTCTCTTGGTTTTCATTTCCTTCTATATCAGTTAATACAGGTTTTCCCAGGTTTATATTTTTGAAACTGTCCATTTTATTTTTTCTCATGGTACAATAATATTCCATTATGTTCATATACCAAAGTTTGTTTATCCATATGCAAATAGATGGGCACCTCTTAATCTCCAGTTCTTTGCCAATACAAAAAAAGCTAATACATACATACACACTATATATCTATATCTATATCTATATATATACACACACACACACACACACATACATACACACATTCACACACACATATTACATATGGGTTCCATTCCTGACATTCCTGGGGGATAGTGTTAATAGTGGTGGAGTTGGGTCAAAGATCATGCACAGATTAGTTTTAGAAATCATTGAAAAAAATTGAGTAGCAGAGGTCCAAGGATAGATCCTTGGTTCACTCCTCTAGAGGCCTCACTTAAAGATCATATTAGTCAGCATACTAGTAACTGCTTTTTGCATGGACTATGGTGGTTGAGGTGCAAGGATAAGTTAGAGAATGGATGCAAAAGATGTGGAAGTGGAAGCAATAACACTTAGCAACTGATAGCATATGAAATGGGGTGAGGGTGAAGAATCAAGAATGTATTCCTAGATTTTAAGCCTGGATGACTGGAGAAAAAATATTTGGGGGGCAGCTAGGTGATGCAGTGAATAGAACACTTACCCTGGAGTCAGGAGGACCTGAGTTCAAATCCGGACCCAGACACATAACACTTACTAGCTGTGTGACTCTGGGCAAGTCACTTAACCCCAATTGCCTTATCCAAAAAAATCAGAACAAAACAAAAAAAGAGAAATAATATTTGGGAAGTTAGGAGGAGAATGTATTTAAAGGAAAGAAATAAATCCATTTTGGACATGTTGAGTTTGATTAGCTCATGGGACATCTAATAGAGAGATCTGTCAAGCGGTTGGTAGTATGAGACTGAAGCACAAGTGAGAGATGAGGGATAGATGTGTAGCTCTATTATTTTTTTGCACAGTGTTGATAGTTGAATCCATGAAAACTGATGTGATCACCAGCAAAGAAAAGAGGTGAGATTGGGGCCAGGACAAAGCCCTGGGGTATGTTGATGTTTAGGCAAGCTGGATGTGGTAGATGAACCTACAAAAAAGAACAAGGGAGATTAGTCTAATTTGTGAGAAAAGAATCACAATTGAGCAATGTTACAAAACCCAGGGGGGAGAGACTATCTGGAAGGAAGGAGTTGTCAACACGGTCACTTGCTACAGAGAGGTCAAGAAGGATAGGAGCTGAGAAAAAAGCCATGGATAGCAATTTCTATAGAGTGATGAGGTAGAAGCCAGATTGCAAGAGACTGAGGAGTGAGTGGAAAGTGGAATTTTTCCCTGCTATGGGCAAAGGATGTTGCCTGGCCCAGAACAGAATTTTGTAGTTACTGAATTCTGAGATCCCTTGGGGATTGTTGGGAGGTGACCCCCTCCCATTATCATAGATTACTCTATCATGCTATTAGAAATCTCAGGTGGCAAATAGTGTTACCTATTTAGAAGGGATGTATATGTGTGTGTTTGTGTGTGTGTGTATGAGTGTGTGGGTGTGTATGTGTGTGTGTGTGTGTGTGTATAGATATCTGTCCAGTTTATTCTCCCAGGTTTCCATTGAAATAAAGTATAATGAAATCTCCTGAGAGAAGTCTAACCTGGATCCTTCCTATTGCAATTCTTATATGGCATTTGAGGAAAGAAGGTGGTATAAAGTGTTGAGCATAAGTGGAATTTAAACTGTTCTTGACCTCATAGGGCTGAATAGCGTAAATATAATAAAAATGGAAAATATACTATTTATAAAAAGTGCTTGAGAAATATGTGAAAATAATTACATCTAAAAATAATAACTCATATTTCTATGTCACTTAAAGGCTTAAAAATAATTTTCATCACAACAATCCTGTTGGTCAGGTAATAAAAATATCATTATGCCCACTTTATGGATTAGAAAGCTGAGACTCATGCAGGTGAAGTGATTTGCCCATGGTCACACAGACTGTAGGTGTTGGGGTCATGATCTGCTGACCCAGGCCTTTTAATTTCAAGTACAATATTCTTTCAATTCCATTATGCTGACTTTTGTAGGCCTGAACAATCAGTTTTTCTTATAATTGGGGAAGGTATGGATTCCATTAGCTGAATGTGTTACAATGAACTGTTTGCCTCCAGGATTGATATGAACATATAATGACTCCCTATGTCTTTATTCTAAGTGAGTGGGTGATGGTACACCCTCCCCACCTGCCCTGTGATAATAGCCCAGAGAGCTTTGCTTTCATTCCTTTTTACATTTCCATTCATTTTTGCAGACGTGTTCATCTTTTCTGCATAATTTCTTGAGATCTTTTTGCTGAAGGAGACAGAAACATTATTATTTTTATAATGCAGATGAATGTGATCTTGACACTTTAGAGCAGTATGGGCCATATCAGCTAATCAATCCATAATCATTTATTAAGCTCCTACTATGTGTGAAGCACTGTGCTAGGTGCCGAGGTTACAAAGACAAAGGCGAAATAGCCATTTCCTTCAAGGAACTTACATTCTATTGGGGGAGAAAGCAATACACATATAAATATTCACAAAACAAATGCAAGGTATTTTGAAGGAGAGGCAAGGGTGGGTGGAATCAGGAAAGATCCTGTATAGGAAGGATTAGTGCGAAAATTTGAAGGATATTAGATATTCCAAGAGAGATGTTGGAAATGACTGAATTCAAGGCATGGGCCATTGTCCATGGAACAGAGGTGGGAAGAACTGAAAGAAGGTCATTTGAGTGGACCAAACTGTCTGAGCTGAGGACATTCTAGAATTCTTCTTATTGGGATGGAAATGTCCAGGTAACATGACAGGTATCATTATGCTTATTGATCTTAACTGGCTTGATTTTCGCCCTTTGCTGACAGCCAAATTGGAGGGGCCAGGAATAGGTATGTATGTGTGTATGCATGTATGTATGAAGTTGGCTGTCTTCCACTGTTCCTTCTTGTTACCAGTCTACCCAGCTCCATCCTGGAAAGGAGCAGGAGGTTAGCAACCAGATATACAGAGCACCAAGGGGCTGTCCCAGGTGCTGAATCTACCTGTAGTTGAGTCTTTGCACAGTCCCTTGAATGGTCTTCACACTCTGGGAAAGCCTAAATGTCCTGTAAGCAAATTGACTCTGTGCTGCCTCCCTTCAGGAGAGTCATAGTCCCATCATTCTGGGTCAGCCCACCCAGCCTCATCTATAAAGGTCTTGCAGACTATTCCGATGAAGTTACTCTTTAGCCTTGCTGAGGAGTTTCCTTAAAATAAGTAGTGTCCAAGCTGTGGGTCACAGACCTTCTAGGGGCCCATGGAGCTATATCCCAACCATATGCATATCTGCAAATAAGCGAACAAACTTTCTGTAGACTGAATAAATATGGTCTGCACATACAGCACTATTTTCCAAAGTAATATGGATGCTATTATAATTAATAAAACACAAATCAGTCCAAATTAAATATTTAATATATTAACTTTTTGTCATTTTATACTTTCTTGATTAGTGCAATAGCTTCCTAATTAGTCACCTGGAATCCAATCTCTTGCCTTTCCAATCCATTCTTCAAACTTGATATTTCCTTTTTTTTGGGGGGGGGGTTGGCAATGGGGTTAAGTGACTTGCCCAGGGTCACACAGCTAGTAAGTGTCAAGTGTCTGAGGTTGGATTTGAACTCAGGTCCTCCTGACTCCAGAGGCAGTGCTCTATCCACTGCACCACCTAGCTGCCCCCTCATACTTGGTATTTCCAAAGCACACATCTGATATTGCATGTCACTCCCCTGCTCGAGAGGCTCCAGTGGGTCCCTATTGCCCCAAGGATAAAATACAAACTTCATTTGCATTAAAATTCCTTCAAGTCTGGTTCCTACCTACTTTTCTAAGTTGATAAAATACTGGCCCACTTGCTGTGCACTGGATGTGATATTTCATCTCTTGCCTCTGTGCTTTGGGTAGGCATAGCCCCTGTGCTTGAAATTCTGTCTCCTGAAGCTCTCAGCTCCTTTCAAGTCTCAGTTCAGATACCACCTCCTTCAAGAAGCCTTCCCTGATTGCTCCAATTGTTAACGTCCTTGATTTTGAATGTAGTCTGTATTTGCTATTTACTGATCTGTGAACATGTTGTATCCTCCCAGTAGAATGTAAATTCTCTGAAGGAAGGGACTGTACCACTTTGGTATTTATCCCTACTAAGAGGCATAGGGTTTGGCACATCATAAACACTTAATAAATGTTTGTTGATTGTTTGATTGATACATCTGCAATATCAGGTACCCACTTATTATGTGGGAACTTTTTTGATGTTCATGATGGATCATAATATTAAAAATGGTAGCTAAGTGATAGGCTTAAGGGATAGAGTGGTGAACTTGGAGTCAGGAAGACCAAAGTTTAAATCCTCCCTCAGACATTTAATAGCTGTGACCTTGAGCAAGTGACCCCAGCAAGTCACATAACCACTCCAAGCCTCAGTTTACTCATCTGTAATATGAACATAGCAGCACATACCTCACAGGTTTATTGAGATGATCAAATGAATTAACATATGAAAAGAATTTGGCAAATTTTAAGATGTTATATAAATGCTAGTTATCATCATCATCATCATCATCATCATCAGAATAGGTTAAGAGATGCTGCTTTGGAGCACTCACTCTGGGCTGATTCGTTAAGCTCTTGCTGATTTGCTTTATTTAGGTCCTGCTCAGCATGTGGTGGCTAGGACTTTCTTTCCTTCCTAGTGCCATAATTGGGTGTGTGGGGACTGCTTGCTCTAGGGTGATGCTTCTGGAGAGGCATGGCTTGCATCGAGTGTCCTTAGGAGAAGGCTAGCTTGGATGTGTGTGCAGGGGCCATATGGAGCCAAAAGTGGTCTTGAGTTTCCTCAAGATCCTGGGACTTGGAGGCTAGTGATGAGAATGCACCTTAGGCCTTCATCTAGCTTTGTTTCAGTTTCACATTTCTGTAACCATCAGTAGAGAGAGCAATTCAGAGAAAAAAGATTGGCAGTTAACTTCCCCCCCCCCCCGCCTGTGTGTGAAGTTGTGGGGGGAGTTGTGTGGGGGAGCTTCTCATGAGCCACGGCTGCTATTTAGAAACACAAATTGCAGGAAATTTTTCGTCTCCGGGGGAAATTGCATTTGGCAATTTCAATATTTATCGCGCTTTGATGCTTCCGTCTGGTTAAAGAGGGCGGGGGAACTCCAAATGGGCCTCAATGGGAAAATAAGCCTGAGCGGTAGGTGAGTAGAAAATGGAGACAGCAAACATGTGGAAAAATCAAAGGGGGGTAGGGGAGCAGAGACTGTTTGAAAAGAACGCATCTTTTTTCTCAAAGTGCTGTGGCACAAGGTTTTGCACACAGCGGGTGCTTAATAAATGTTTGCAATTGTGGCTATTGAGCCTAGACACCTCTGAAATTAGACCATTGCATGCTGGAAGATGTGGTCTATCATGAAGCCTGCACTCAGTGTTTCTAACTGCACCAGGCGCTATATGGAGAGGTCTACAGCCCTTGTGCAAACTGGAGAAAAGGCCATTAAGCTTTAGAGTCAGGAGACCTGGGTTGACATCCTGGGTTGGCTACTTTCTTCTTGTGTGACTTTGGGAATGTCATATTAGTTCTCTGGGCCTCAGTTTTCTCATCTGTATCTTACAGAGGGGGTTGAACTAGATGGCCTTTGAGTTTCTTTTTGACTCTAGAGTTACGAGCCAGGCATCCTAAGCTTAACTTTCTAGACCTTGATTTCTTCTTCTATAAAATGAGGGGGCTGAATTAGATAACCTTAAAGTCTCCTTCAGCTCCAGATCTATGATCCTATGACGTGTCCAGACATGGTCAGGACACACAGTGAGCAGAAATAGAAATGTTAAATATAGATGGTGAGTTACTTATTTCATAGTCAGGTCAAGAGTAAGGATGTTGGGATAGGAGGGCAGTGAAGAAAGATATTGTCGTGGTACAGAGAAGGAGAATGGATTGTTCATGAAATAGTCTGGGGAACCCTACATCTAAGACAGCTGTTGGCTGTCACTTGGTAAAGCTTGGAAGACTTCCCAGAGGAAGGGAGGAATTTCAGGAGCAGTTGGAATGACTGGAAAAGAGGAGCTTGCCAAGCTGGGTGTGGAGGACATTCCAGGCATATGGTGCTACTTGGGTGAAAGCCTGGAGGCAAAAGTGGGCTGAGCAGATGAAGGGGGGCTTTGAAAGGAGTGCCAGATGTGTCCTTGGACCTTCCACACTCTGAGGCAGACACATAGACGGGACCAAGGCATTAACTGAAGAGTTGCAAATGCAGGATTTCACTGACTGAGTTAAGAATTCCCAGGAAGTTCTGGCAAAGTGACATTAGTTAATGCAACCAGTGGTTTGGAAAGTGAAGGGGGAGTCATGAGAGTTGACTATTGGGGAGAAGGATAAGAAAGCAGGGCTCCTTCACCAAGAGGACTATAAAGGCGAGAAGGTATACTGTATTCCCCCTTTCTACCGAGTGCACAGTCAAGGGCTGGTTGCCCACTCCTATGCCAAGGCCAAGTGCTTTCTGGGAGCTATGTGTCTTTGGTGATGTTTAGGAATTGAGATCATCACCAGGCTTCTCATTAGTGTTCTGCTCCCCTGCCACTGCGCCAGCTGTTCAAGTAATCCTCCTGCTGGTGATGATGGCAGATCATTAATAAATAATCCTTGGTACAGGAAAGAGGCAGATCTCTATTGGTGACTTGGAACTCTTGAATAAGCAGGGTTCTGTTGAACCTCAAAGAAAGTGCCTGGTATAGTGAAGGGCCTCCAGGCTTTTTCGTGTTAGGATGACTTGAAGGAACTGGAGATATTTAGCTTGGAGAAAAGCAGATTTAAGGAGGACATGAAAGATTTTTTCAAGTATTTGAAGGCTGTATGGTGAAAAACTTGTTTTGTTTAGCCCTCAAGGGAAGAAATAGAAGCAATGAGTGAAAGTTGTGAGAAGGCAGATTTCATAAGATTTTAAGCTGGATGGGTCCTTAGAGGTCATTTAATTTCAACTTTTTATTTAACAGATGAGGAAACTGAGGCCCATAAAGGACAAATGACTCCCCAAAGGTCAAACAGGTATCATGTTGCAGGGCTGGCATTCAAACCAAATCCCTCTGACTCCAAATCCAGCACTCTTTCTCCTGAAACATGAAACATTTCCTAATCATTAGACCTCTCAAAAAAAAAAATGGAATGGACTACTTTGCAGGGTAGTGGGCTCTCTCTCATTGGAATTCTCCAGGAAAAGACTAGATGACCACTTGTCACTGGAGAAGAGTTTGTGATATTGAAGAAGATCTTCTTGGTTGGGTATGGGTTTGAGCTACATGGTACCTGAGGTCCTTTCCAACTCTGAGATCTTATGATTTGGTGATTCCTTACTTTCAATGATTTGAGCTTGATAGAAAGTTCAGAGGACTCTAAGATATCACTTAGAGGTTTGAAGTGGCCTTATAGGCACATGATTTGGGACTGATGTGACCTTTGTTACAACATTTTGCTAACTATATTGGTGGAGAATGTGGGAAAGAATAAAAATTTACTTCAAGTAATCTGTAGGTAGTTTATAAAGACTAAAACAACCTCTACGTTTTCTGTGGCAGTTGTCCTAGGCTAGAGGATGAGGATGAAAGACAAGTGACTTCTCAAAGTGGGAAGACAAGATGCCTGAACTGAAGTGGAGGCCTAGAGGTTCGAGAAGATTTGTTTTAGTCTCTACTCTGTTGGAAATTCACACTGTATGACTTTAACTCACTTCTTTTCTTTGGGCCTCAGTTTCTTCATATGTAAAATAAAAGATTCAGTCAGATGACCTCTAAACTCCCTTCTAGCTCGAATGAATTTTGAGTTCCTCCTATCCTTTAGTTCACCTACTCTGTTCTTTGTAAGGTGAGAAGGTGACTGATGGAGTTAGCAGATGTCCACCTTTCAGAGGAAAGGGCTGGACTGAATGTTCTCTAAGATTCCTTTCAGCTCCAAGTCTATAACCCCAATTCTTTCTTTGTTGCCTCATTGTGTTGTGAAGGTGATCCCAGCTTTTTGAAAGCAATGTTGGAGAACCAAAGCTCTGATGGGTCCAACCATGCTGCAAAGGACAATCTTAGGAACAGATTCTAGTGGTTGGTCAAAAAATCAGTCCCACTAAATGTGGAGAGGTTTATCACCAGAAGAGTGATCATAAAGCAAAACATGAAACAGTGAATTTTTAATGGTAGCATAGTGCCTTGCACAGAATATGTACTTAATAAATACTTGTTTATTGATTGATCAATGATGCATGGTGGGGTCATCAGCAGTTAGGGTTGGACTCCCAGGATTCCTTCTCCACTGCCCTCAGCATCTCTTGGATCTGTTCCTTATCTCTTCTAGCCATCCTTCAGTGGTTCATTTTAACACTAGGCTGAACCAAACATGAAACATAATGAGAAAAGTAAATCTGTTCTGTGTGTTTAAGCACAAGATGATAGAAGATTTATTTGCTTATGTGTGTGTGTGTTTTCCCCCTCTAAGGTTACCTTGTACCTACTTTGCCTGTATCTTGTATGTTGCTATCTAGGGTGCTGCTCTATATGTACATTCCATCTCCCTTATTGAATTGCAAGTTTTTCGAACCCAATGACTGTTTTATTTTTTCTTGATAAGAGAGGGTGCTCCAGTGAGACTACCAAAACTGGAGGCCTAGCGTAGCTAAAAGAAAAAGATGTTGGAATATAAAGGAAAGGCCTTCAGATAAAAAACCAGCCATTACCCACCCAAGAAAGAGGCTGAGACTTGAACAGTTCCATTGCATATGAAAAGGCAAGTGAAGATAATGAATGTACTACTTCCAGGGCACAGACTATATTCATAACTTTGTTCCCAACTACTCATCTGTATAAAATCCTCAAAGGAGTGTGAAAAGTGGAACTGACTACTGAATTGGGACTGATCACCCTAAGCCAAAGGAGAGTGCCTTGGGGAATTGAGTGTCCCCTGGTTTATGCTTTGTAATTATTGTTCTTGCTACGCCACTAGAGTAAATGCCTTTGGTAAGGAATGGAGTCTACTGACTGGCTTTTAAGGAGCATAACATAAGTCAGTGTTAGGAAGATACCCATACATAAGAGTATCCCTAGAACCCTGAAAGTAGCAGCAGCCATGCTTCTGGCAACCCAAGTGGCAGTATGAGTGGAATTTGGAGAAGTGAACACAGAGTGGGATTTGCATCCCCAACACTTAGTATTCATATCCCCGAATGTTCTAGAAAGTAGTAGGTGCTTGATAAATCCTTGTTGATTGATTTAAAAATTGTCACTAATTCCTGCTTTGAATTATTAACGTTATTAATGGCTCCATCTCACCCAGTATAGGTGAATGGAGGTTACCCATAACTTGTTTTCCAGGAACATCTACATGGCTTAACCAGTGACACTCTTGTAATATTGAGGCAAGGTTGCATAGTGGAAAGATCATTAGCCCTAGAGTCAGGAAAGTGCTGGGTTCAAACTCCACCTCTGATGTTTCCTAATTGGGAGCAAGCTACTTAACCACTCTGGGCCTCAGCTTCCCCATCTGTAAAATGGAATAGTAAGATTGTTATGAGGCTCAAATGAGGTAATGTATGTAAAGTGCTTTGCAAACCTTAAGGTAGTTATATAAGTATGTTTACATTTATTATCATGAGAAGAAGCAGGGCATGATGGGTAGACAGATGACCTTGAACCAGGAAGACTTGGGTTCAAGTCCTAACACATATTGATTGTTCAATCCTGAGTCAAATGACCTCTAAGTATTCTAGGTAACCTTCTAAGACTGTAAATTACAGAGAAGGTACAAATCTGTCCTGGTAGAAGGAGTTTTCTTCCCCGGGAGTTCCTATACCAATAAAATCACAAGACAGGGGATAGTCCCTATCCCCTATCCATCTATTATTGTTGGTTTTGCTAAAGTGATTGATCATGACTCTTTTCAGGATGAACTTTTTCTCTCTATCTCTAGTTTGTTTTCCCCCCCACCCCTCAAGGACAAGGAGCTGAGTTCCCTCTGACACAATCAGTATCATTAGGGCTAGGTGTGGTGGGGAGCTGCTTGGGCCACCACATATAATGAGGGTGGGGTCATACAATCATACATCCCTCATTTGATTTTCTCTAAGTGTTCATATTTTTAACACCAGAAAACCTCACTGTCCCTGGCATAGAGGTATTTGTTTCATGATACATCAGGTTGCCTGTGTTATGGGGAAGGCTGAAAGCCAGGAATAGACAGTAATGCACAACGGGTGCAATTTTCAAACCTGGTAGGGCCTGGAAATACTTTGGCTTAGATCCACAGTCTGGCTCCTGTTTTGCCCTTCCAATGTAGAGGTGATGAGCATGGAAGCTGGACCTGTATCCTTCATGCCCTTACCCCACCCGTCCTGGCATTTTGGAGAATTTAATAATCCTTACAGCATTTTATCATGGTGCTCTGTACAACCCATAATACAGTTACCAAGACTCCCAGGGAGAGGGAATTAAGGGCCGCAGCAAATGAGAGATGGATTCCAGATGAGATTTAAAACATGGTGGGCTGTCCAGGCAGGGTGGCACTCAGGCAGACAGGCAGGCTGGATGCGTCAGGGAATTCGCTTTTTTTTGTTTTTGGAGGGGAGTCATAATGAAAGCAGAGGCTTGTTGCTAGGAGACTGGCTGGGGGCTGGTGGGGGGAGAGAGGGAATGGTTCAGCAGGTCTGGATTCTCAGAACCCCAGTGTCTACATTTGCACCTCAGAGTGGTCTCCAGAATTTTGAGTTTAAGAGCTGGAAAGTGTAGAGAGATTGCTTGGAGACTTAGAATGCCATTTTATTGGGGTAGAGTGGGGGGAAGTGTTTTGCTTGCTTTCCTTTCATTGGTATTTGCAATATTGAGGCTGAGGTGGTCAGAAAACAGTGGGGCATGGCCCTGGAGATGGGAAACTTCAGGGAAAGAACTGCCTGGCCTCATAGTCTCCTGGGCTAAGAGTCAGGAGACCCAGCATCTCTTCCTAACTTTGCCTCTGACTAGCTGGTTTGCTTTGGTTAAGTCATGTCCCTTCTCTGAGCCTCAGTTCTCTCAATTGTCTGATGGAATAATCTCTAGGGTCCCTTTCAGCTCTAAATCCTATGACACTGTGTCACATCCTTTCTCTGAGCCTTCATTTCCTCATCCGTCAAAAGAGAGGGTTGAAAGGACAGTAGTAAAAAGAACTCGGGATTTGTCAGCCAGAGGACCTGAGTTCAAACACCGGATCTTCTATTTACTGCTTGGGTGACCTTGGGCAAATGATTTTTAACTCTGTGGCTCAACTTTCTCATTTGTAAAATGAAGAGGTTGTGGTATGTTATTTCAAAGGTTCTTTTCAGTCCTAATATGCTATGAGTTTTTTTTTCTCTACTACAAATGTCTGAGACACTGGAACCACATGGGATCATAGACCTTGAGCCTGAAGGGCTTTCAGAGACCATTTAGTCCAACCCCCTCATTTTACAGATGAGAAAACTGAGGCTCAGGGAGGCTACCGTCAACAAGCATTTATTAAGTGCCTTCCACCTGTCAGCCATTGTGCTAAGTACTAGGGACAAAAAGATGATAGTAAAGCAGATCCATACCTGAATCACCTCCACACCATCATGGACAAGTGCTTTCTGACCTCTTCAAGACTTGTAGTGCATGAGAACCTATTGCCTCCCTACACAGTCTATTCCACTTTGGGACAGATCTTATTGGTTACCTCAAACCCAAATGTACTTCTTTGTAACTCTTTTCTGTGGTCAAGCAGAATAAATGGAAATAAGCCTAATCCCTCTTCTACCCTTTAAATACTTGAAGACACTATCACCTGTCTCCCTCCATTGCAAGTCTTTTCTACTCTTGGCTAAACATCCTCAGTTCCTTCCATCAAAACTTAAGGTGATGTGGATTCAAAGGTCTTCATCATACCTGGACACTTTCCAAAACTGACCACAATACATCAGGTGTATTCTGATCAGGACAGAGGCAGGACTCTTGCTTCCTTATTCCTGGACACTATCCTTCTATTAAAGTATCATCAGGTCAGTCTATCTTCCCAAGTCTCATTACCTTTCAGTTATCCATATTTGGCAGGGGCTCTTAACCTGTGTTCCCTAGGCTTGTATTTTTTAACATTCTGATAACTGCATTCCAATATAATTGGTTTTCTTTATAATCCAATACATTTTATTTTGTGATTTTAAAACACTTTTTCCTAAGAAGGAGGCCATAGACTTTGCCAGATTACTCCATGTGGGCTCAGGACAAGAGAAAGATGAAGAATCCCTGGTGTGTGAATTACCCATGACGAATTTTAAAACCTTAGACCACTTTTCCTACTTCGAGAAAAAGAAAGATCATGAGTTCCAAGCCCTGAAAAATCATTTTGCTTTTGATTACCCATGGATTGGAGTTATCTGTGCACCCAGCTCTCTTTCATCAGTATGAATCCAGGGCAGACCGTGAAGGCTTGTGAAGAGCTTGGGTTCTCTGCATGCTTCTAAGCGTCTGTTAGCAACATTCCCGGTTTGTGTTGGAACATGCCTCACTGCAATAGACATAGTCCAATTAAGTGGAACTGTGGCGAAGATAATAGCTTTATGGAAATGGAGCTGGCAGGCAAAGGGGGGGGTAGCTGAGAAACATGCATCTTTATAGATTCCTGGATTGTGAGGGGCTTTCCCAGTGTCTTCCCTTAGGGGCTGGGGCCAGGCTGTGGGATTCCTGATGATTATAGTTCTGCCACCCACTGGGTGGTCTGTGGACATTGCACCATTTACACCCTTTTTGTTCTCTCTTCTAACCCCTGCCCAACTGACTGATCTGCACTGAATCGGTGGAACACAGTTTAAAAAATGTTTTAAATAACTGCGTTCAATATAATTGGTTTCCTTTGTATTTCTCTGCATTTTATTTTAGGCATTTAAAGCCATTCTTCTGGGAAGGGGTCCATAGGCTTCCCCAGACTGCCAGCAGGTCCATGACACAAAGAAGGTGAATAACTCCTTCAGTGAAGAAGAAAGAGTATTTGATTTTGGAGTTGAGAGATTTGGGTTCAAACGTGCTGTAAGACCTTGGGTAAGTCACTTAAGACAATAAAGCAAAACAAATGGCAACCATTGTGGACACAAAAAGAAAGAAATGAAAATTGGTTTTTGCTGTCAGAGAGCTACAGCTGGGGAAGGAGGTTGAGGCTATAACTTGTAAAAAAAAATAACAATACTTACTGTTGATCGAGGCAGTGTATTTCAGTGAGAAGAGAGATTTGGATAGCTAAACAGAAGTGCTAGGAATACAAAAACAAGATAACAACATGGTACCTACTCTCCAAGAGTTTACATTCTAATGGGGGAAGGAAAAAAAAAAGGCTAACTAGAAAGCCCATGGAGGTTAAGTGACTTCCCCAAGGACACAGAGAGAATAAGTATCCTCTCACTTCCCTGTAAGCAAAGCAAAGTAAAGCAAAGCAAAGCAAAGTCTTCCTGGCAGAGAGGGTAGGGGATGACTTGGTTAATATTCAAAATTTCTTCCTGATCACAAGGAGCCCAGTTTTCTTGCCTTGTAGGATATTTTCCTGCTTGCCACGCCATGTATACACACATCATTATTTATGGAATAATCTATTTTTAGGTGGTGCATTTATAGAATGTTGAAATTGGACTCAAGAAGACCTGACTTCAATTCCAGCCACAGACACTGTATGTATGACCCTGGACAAGTCAATTAATTTCTCTCATCTGTAAAATGGGGATAATAGTGCCTATCTCGGAGGGTTGTTGTGAGGATGAAATGAGATAACAGCTTTTTGAGGTGTGCGAAGGGAAAGGAAGAATGCATGAGCATTTACCCTAGTCCCTTAGAAGCCAGGGTTTTAATAATTTTGGACATTCAGGAAACCTGTTCTCTGCTCTTTGGGAAAAGAGGAACAGAGGGCTACAGGACCCTGCCCTACTGAAGTTAAATCTCTGTTCACAGAGAAATGAAGATTAGAACTCCCCTCATGCTTTTAACTGACAACTCTTCACTCCGCCCCCCCCAACTCTTCTACCTCTCTCCACTGGAGATTCCCTTTGACTCATGGGGGCAGGTAAAGGATGAAAACTGGGGAGAAGAGGGAGTGAATAGTGATGGGGTTAGCTTCAGGTTCACAGCATGTAGAGCTACAAGAGACCTTAGGGATAATTTAGTTCAACTTCGTCATTATAGAAAAGCAAGTTGAGGCTTGCAGAGGTACAGATAGTTAAAGTTCCAAAGCCTGGACTTGAGCTGAGGCTCTGACTCCAGGGCCAGTGCCAGTAACTGGCAGATAATAAGGGAAAGCACTTAATAATGTTGGACTGAAGAGATTGAGGACTTGAGGACTGGAAAGAGGGTAGTATGAAGAGTGATTGCAAGGTCATGCATGAGTAGTACTAAGCCTGTTTTTTTTTTTTTTAAATAAAGGCAGGGTGGTATAGTGGAAAGAGCTCTGAATTTGGAATTAAAAGACTAAATCTTGACTGCTGCTTACTGTCTATGTGACCTTGGGCAAGTCTCTTAACCTGAGTTTCCTTGTCTGTAAAATGAGGGAGTCAGACTAAATGGTCCTTAAATTCCCTTGCACCTCTCACTGGCAGGGAGCATGAGTCAGGACTGGATTCACTACTCATCCCATCCCACCTGAACTCGCCACCCAATACTGAGGCAGGGGGGCATTATTTTCTGTCTGAGAATTCTCAGGCTTTTTGGAGAAAAGCCACCTACTCTCCCAGTAACCTATGGGAAGCAGTCTTGCCCCATGGACTTGCTGCTAAGTAAGGCAGATCATGGCTATTTTGGGGAGAAATGAGGGTGGAATTGCACTAATGAGATCAAGGGGAGCTTGGCAGGCTGTGGCAGAGAAAGGGAAGAACGGTGTGACTGAGGTCAGGACACATTTAGGGCTTCCAGAGGCTGATGCATGGTCATTCGTCCTGATGTTCCATCCCAGGGGATGGGGAGAGAAGTCATTTTCCACTGAGCCTCTGGTGATCCTATGGAGATCCCTGATTAGACTTTCAAAGCTCAATCTTCTCTTCTCTTCATCCCTCAAAGTTACAAGGTTCCTCCCAATCCCATGTACTTAATTTGGGGCTGGAGCCCAACTGGGATCCTGAGAGCATAGATTTAGAGCTAGAAGGGTCCTCACAAATCATTGAATCCAGCCCCTTATTTTTACAGATGAGGAAACAGAGGCTTAGATAGGGTTAGTGACTTTGCCCAGGGTCACACAGCCAGTGAAAGTCTGAGGGAGTATCTGAATCCAGGTCTTCCTGTTTCCAAGTCACACGCTCTCTCTATCCAGGGCACCATGCATAACTCCATGGAGATATCCCCATGAAACCCTAGAATGGAGTCATCTGGGCCAGGGAGTTGAAGGAAACAGAGAAGGGTCCAGTCACTGGGGCAAGGGAAGATGTGAGGTGATAGTATCACAGGATCTTAAAGCCAGAGGAGATCTTAGAAAACAAATAGTACAATCAGCCTCATTTTAGAGATGAGGAAACTGAAGCCCAGAGAGGTTAAGTCACTTGCCCACAGTCGAACAGGGAGCAAACGACAGAACCAGGATTCAAACCCAGATCCTTGGACTCCAAATCTCTTTCCCCTGCATGGCTACTCTAGGATCAACTCCTGTTTAGTCAGTTAGAGCTCTCCTAAGGTTGTAAATTTCCAAGTTTTAGTCTTAAAGGCTGTAACTTGAGGAAATGGCTTAAGTAGACCCAATCAGAGGTGAGGTCAGCCAAAAAGGGGCTATCAGGATCCAGCTGTCTTCTGCCTCCACTGATAAGTTGAAAGAAAACAGGAATAAGCTTGAAGCTGAAAGATTTAGGTTGGCTATCAGGACCAGAGCAGTAATTAGCAATTAGGTTCCAGGGACAAGAGCATCAGAAAATGAATCAGAGGGTAAATGGGTGTGGGGAAAGACAAGAGAGGGGGAAGGGAAGAGAAGGGAGGAAAAGAGGGGGAAGATGTGAGGGGAAACAGGGAGGAGAAAGGAGGGAAAGAGGAAGAGATGAAGGAGAAAGAGAGAGAGAGAGAGAATCATTCTTTATGACACAAAACCTTATGTGACAGAGACAGAGACTCCCAAGACAGGGACACCATGAGGCTGCTGCTGGGGAGGTCATTGGGAGAGGAAGGAGCTGGTTGAAGAAGCTCTTACTTAGAATGTGGCCACCATAGGAAAAAGTGACCACTTGCTCTGTTGTTTGTACCTGCTTCCAGGGCCCTCTAAATTTTGCTGCCCTGTCACAGAAGTCTTGCTTCTCTTCCCTTGTTACACCTCATACTCAGTTGGAAGGAGTGTATGACCATTGTGTTATTGAATCCCTCCATCACTTGAGAGACAAGGGAAGTACATCTGGTGTCCCCTCTTAGGTTTGTGAAATGACTCCTTTCTGAGGTCTGTCTGAAAAACCTATGGTTCAACTTTTCTTTTACCATCCACAATTAAGATTACCTCTACTACACTGATGCATTTTTGCTTTTTAATTCAGCAAAGGTACTTTCTCTCACAAAACTACCTTAATATATTTTAAAATGTTCTCTATAATTATATAGAATGATTGAAATTCATCTTAGAATCTGCCAGGGATTTTAGTTGACTGATAGTCAAGATGAAGAAGGGGATCTAGTAGGAAAAGCTGTGGATTTGAAGTCCTAGGCAATGGGTTCAAATCCTGTTACTAATACTTATTAACCTCTTAGGTTCTCAATTTCCTTCCCAGTAAAATGAAGGGTTAGAATAGAAGATATAATATTTCTTCAATTGCTTGGTACTATGAACGTGACATAGCCTTCATTTTCTGGAAATGGACCGTGGTGGAGAGCCCCCTCCGCAACTTTTCATGGAACTTCTGGGAAAGCTATTGGCTGCTTTGATTCACCTGTACCCACTGTCCTCCTTTAGAGTCCTTTTAGGAAATCTTTCTCTTTAACTGTTCTTTAGCGTGTTTTTATGCATGCAGAAGTCCTGGCTCCCCATCACTAAGGAAGTTTCCACAGGGCTGGGAACAACTACTGTTTCTTCAGACTTAGGGCTTCTTAGCAGTGACGTGGGCTTCCTTGATCTCTTTCCAATGCTAATGATTAGGAGGGAGCCATAAGACGTGGCTTGAATCCCACCTTCTGCAGGCAGCCTTTACTTTCCTCTGTCTTCCCTAGTGCCTTCTCCTCTGAGATTACCTTCTATACAGTGTGTGTGTGTGTGTGTATGTGTGTGTATACACACACACACACACAGATACACACACATATATGTGCACAAAGGCATGGGGATGGGAGGTGAAGGGGGATGGGAGTTGCTGCTAGCTGTAGCTGAGAACTGAGCAACCCAGAATAAAAAAAGGGGGGGGGGAGAGAGAGAGATAAAGGCACAGAGACAGACAGACATAAAGGAACAAAGAAAAACTGATAGAGGAGAAAGAGAAACAGAAAGGAAAGAGGAGAGACATAAACACAGAGAAAAAGGAAAGACAGAAATGAAAATGGGGCAGAGAGACAGAAGAGAGAAATAAACAGAGAGGAATGACAGAGAGAAGAAAGGGAGGGGAAAGATAGAGAGGGAAGATGGAGGGAAAGGAGAGGAGAGAAGAGAGAGAAAGGGAAAGGGAAGAGTTAGTTGAATCACTCTATGCAGAATTAGTAGTAGTTGGAGCAGCTGCTGCCGAAGGCTTCCTTTTAATTACTATTTGTAGGTGGTTTGGGGAGCCTGCGGTGACCGCTCTTTCTTCTGAGCTGCGGGAGAAATAACTTTGTAAGCGGCTGGATACATTACCTTTGATGGAGTCTCCATGGGCACCTCTAGGTCCAAGCTACAATTCTGGGTAGAAGGCAGGGCCTGTTGGATACGCAGGCTGGAATGATTGGGGTTCAATTCCCTTTCACCATCTTACCTTAAATTTTTCCAATCAACAAAGACTCTCAAAGTATTTTACACTGCTTTTATGCCTCCAAACTACCAGGAAGTAGAATGGGCCGCCGAAATTGATAGTGAGCTCTCCATCCCTGGAGGTCTTCAAGCCAAACCTCTTCAGGTCATGTTGTAGAGGGCATTCTTGTTCAGGTATGGACTGAACTCAGTAATCTCTGATTTCCCTTCCAAGATTCTATGACCGTATGATATTTATCATTTATCATTTAATTGGCGTTATATTTAGATGTAGTCTAATTGGCATTTATATTAATAGCCTCAACACTCAACATAATATTTGGCACTTAGTAGGTACTTAGTAAATGCTTGTTGACTTGTATTAATCTGTTTATAGGTCTTAATTCCCTTGATTAAGTTTTAAGGTCTAGGAGAATAGGGTCCATCTCTCTCTCTCTTTCTCTCTCTCTCACACACACATCAGAGTTGCAAGGCATCTCAGAAGTTGTAGAATGGTAGTGCTGGAGCTGGAAGGCACCTCAGGGGTCATTGAGTTCAGCCTCACCCTTTCCCCCATTTTGTTTATTTATTTTTGTTTGTTTTTTTTTTCACCCTCTAGGCAATGGGGTTAAGTGACTTGCCCAAGGTCACACAGCTAATAAGTGTCAAGTGTCTGAGGCCGGATTTGAACTTAGGCCCTCCTGCCTCCAGGGCCGGTGCTCTACCCACTGTGCTCCCCCATTTTATAGATGAGGAAACTGAGACCTTCAAAGGTTAACAGATCTACCCAATGTCACAAAAAGGTGGAATTTTGAATCCAGATCCTCTGACTCCAGATACTCTTTCTCTTTCCACCGTACTACCCTTAGACCTGAGTTCAAGTCCAGTATCTGACACATACTGGCTATATGGCCTTGGGAAATTCACATAACCCATTATTGTCCCAAGTAACTCAAGAAGTTTTCAGGCGGGCTGGTTCTGAATTGTAAGAGAGTTCCCCGTGCCAATGAAATCACAAGTTCGGTCTAAAAAATGTGGTGATTGTTGAGGTTCCTTTTCTCTGCAAAGGGCTACTTTTTCTTCCCCTCCACAATTCCCTCCCACCTCCAGAATCTAGGCTAGCATTCATATGTAAAATACCAAGGGAAAGTCACCAACCACTTCATCAAAGGATTTGTCCTCTCACTTGAAGAAGACATCCTGAGGTCTTCTCCTGGCAAAGGTCAAACCATTCAGAGATAAAGAGAACTCCCTGGGAATGCTTCTGCCCTTGTGGATTGTCTATCAAGCTCCATAGCTATGCAGTTTTATTGCTTCCTGCCATTTTGTCTTATCCCGGCTCAACTGACCTCCTCCCTCCCACCTAGAAGTTCTTAATCCTCCTTAAATTCTACATCCTGATAGATGAGTGTCCATAAGGGCCCGAATTAGAGTCTTCATGACCTCGTAGCTCCTGAGATCACAGGTAACAGTCATATCCCTTTGTTAAAGGGTCTTAAGGAAAGGGGTTTCCTTGGCTTCCTTCAACACAAGGCTCGAATCCCACCTTCTGTAGGCAGCCTCCCAGTCGCTAGTGCCTTCTCCTCTGAGATTATCTTCCGTCTAGTGTGTGTGTGTGTGTGTGTGTGTGTGTGTGTGTATGTGTACACATATATATCTATATGTATATATCTTGTATGTACCTAGTTATTTTCATGCTTCCTCCCCATTCGATGTGAGCTTCTTAAGGGCAGAGACAATTTTTGTTTTTCTTTGTATTCCCATCAGTTCGCACAGTGCCCAATACATAATAAACGCTTAATAAATGCTGAGAATGAGGAAGTCCATCAGGATTTGGAGCTAGAAGGAATCTTATATAACAAGTCCAGCCTCCTTATTTTACAGAAAACTGCTGACCCTGAGGGCCTGTGGGCAGGACACACGAAAGCCAAGCAACATGCAAGCAAGAGGGAGGAGGAAGCAGATGTTGCCTTGAGCATGAGACACAAGCATGGGAATGCTGGAGACTGAGAACAGCTGTGAGAGATCCTGAGCTGGGGTGGTGAGGATATTTCAACCACTGTCTTCTGGATAAATACTGTACCACAATCCAGCTCAGGCCCTGGATGGAGACTGATGATCCTCCCTCTCCCCTTGCCCCTTTTCCTCTCTCTGAAGAGGGTTGAATGTGTGGCATTGATGCACTTCAAACTGATGCTTTCCTTTGGGCTTGGGAAGTGCTAACTTTCGCTGTGAATGTTATTTTATTTCTCAAGTCAGCAAATGTGATAAATTGTTGATCAAAAGAAATTCAAGGTTTTGCATTGTGTGTCTTAGCTAATGCTTATGGATGTTCAGTGGAAAGAAGAGAGAGTATGTGTGTTCTAGAAAGAGGAAATGTTTGATTCAGACTGAATGTGGGGGCTTGGAGCTAATTTAGGCCAGCTGAGCAAAATGGTGGAGCAATATTGAACTGTGCAATGACTCTGCAATCCAGATACCTATGGATTTAATTCCAAATTAGAAAGAAACCATCCAAGGCTGAGAAAAAAGCAAGCCAGGCACCTTTTCTGTTCCCTCTTATTTGTGGGCCATATGTACACGTGTATATATATATATATATATATGTCAGTTAGTGGTTAGACCACCAGCCCTGGAGGCAGAAAGACCTGAGTTCAAATCCCGCCTCAGACACTTTCTGTGTGACCCTGGGTAAGTCACTTAACCTTGATTGTCTCCCAAAGAGAGAAAGAAAAACAAGCCATATCTAAAGAAGGGAAGGAGAGTAAGTTTCTCAGAAGAGGAAAGTCACCTTCCTGAAGTGGATGTCCTGCTAGGAAAGTCATGTCCATGTGAATGAAGGAGTAGCTAGCTGTAAGCACACCCAATAAGTCTACTGGCTCAGCAGATGATTGACATCTTGGCCTGCCTACCTCTCTACTGCTCTTATACTGGTAGTAACAAAACAAAAGACAGGACGGCATCGACTCGGGTAATGGTGCTCCTTGAGGGCAGTTTCACTTTTGCCTTTTATCCCTAGAATCTAGCACAGGTCTTTACACGTAGACTACATTTAATAAATTTAATATATCTTTGTTGAGTCAAGTTGTCTGGACTCTGTTCTTGCTTTCCCTTTTTATGGGCTGGGGATTGGGGGTGGGTGAAGGTTGGGGGGAGTCTACCCTCCCTTCTCCATCCTGGGAGCTTTACAGATGTGGGATGGGAAGGATGGTTCTGATATCTTTCAACTGTCATCATTAGTCCTCAAGGGGTCTGGGCTGATGAAAATCCACTCCTCCTGGTAGCAAAGGTGCGCCTGTTATGTACCCCTGGGAGCCCGTTGATTGGTGGAGTGAAGGGAGTGCTTGTTGAGTGAGCTTCAAGTACCTTTTAATTAGTTTTATGAGAGATCTCTATCTCTAGTAGTTCCACTTACCAAGATTCCCGTGGGAGGGAATGGGTAGAGGAGGGAGATCATAGCGGCAAATTTTTACTAAATTCTCAGTTTTATAGAAATTGAGTGATCCTTATCTCCATTTCCCTTACTTGCCCTTAGCTTTCCCCTTCTGCTCTGTCTCCCTAGAATTAGATATTCCTAGGGTCTCTGGCAGTAAACATACTCTGAGTCCTGCCCAATCAAAATCCATTGAGAACCCAACAGGAAGGGGAGATAGGATAGGTAAAGAATTGTAACAATCTATCTCTTAAAGTTGCCCACTTAGTTTCATTTGGGTACTGCTGCCTGATTTTTGTCTTCAGGTTGGGGTGGTAATGATGTAGTTTGGAGTAACAGTAGTATCAGAGAGTGGAAAGAAGGGATAGGGTAACCAGGTGATTTGGGTTCAAATCCTGACTCTGCTGTTTACCTCTTATGTGACCATACTTCAGCAGACTAACCTCTTCTCAGTTTCTTCTTCCATAAAATAGGGGGGTTAGATTTGTTGCTTATTTAAACTTTCTTCCAGCTCTAAATCCCCAGTGATCCCCTCATTCTTAGCTTCATGGTGGGGTGTGTTTATGGCTGTGCTGGCATTCACCATGGGATCACAGGATCATACAGCATAAGGATGAGGGTGCATTGAGTCAATCAATCAAATCACCTGCTGACCAGATACTATTCTCTGGTACTTTTGTCAGAGTGAGGACACATCTCTACTAGATCCATCTATCTAGGGTTTAGACTGTGTGAAAAGCCCTTTATTGAATGAGATGTCCTTGAAAGTCATTGGATTAATTGGAGTGATGGAACTCAGGCGTATAGATTAGTTGAGGAAACCCTTGTTTGCTGTGGGTCACCTACAAAATGGCAGAGAAGATAAATGACTTGCCTAGGGTCATACAGCAGGTAAGCATCTGAGATGGGATATGAGACTAGGTCTTCATAATTCTGAATTCAATGCCTAGTCATTACATTATACTGCCTCTCTGTGCATGTAGCCATCATTTTACAGAAGAGGAAACTGACATCCAGAGAGATTAAAGGATTTTTTTCTAAGGAAGGAAGGAAACAAATGTTTATTAAACACCTCCTATGTGCCAGGCACTGTGCTAAACATTTTGCAAATATTATCTTCCCTCAAGGAGTTTATATTCTTTCAGGGAGACAAGGGTGTGTGTATGTGTACACACATACATATACATATCCACACAAAAGTACATACACATACACAATATATATGTGTATATATATATATATATATTTGTATATACGTGTGTGTGTGTGTGTGTGTGTGTGTGTGTGTGTGTGTGGGCAGCTAGGTCAACAGTATCATGGGCCTAGAGTCAGGAAGACTTGTCTTCCCAACTTCAAATCTGACTTCAGACACTTAGTAACTATGTGACCCTGGGCAAGCAATTTAATCCTCTTTGCCTCAATTTTCTCATCTGTAAAATGAGCTGGAGAAGGAAATGGCAGACCACTCCAGTATTTTTGCCAAGAAAACCTCAAATAGGGTCACAAAGAGTCAGACACAACTGAAAATGACTGAACAACAAATAACAACAACACCACACACGAATATACAGAATAAATATGAGGTAGTTAAGTTAGGTAGGTAATTAGAGAGAGAGGGAGCTAACAGTTGGACAGGGTTCTGGAAAGGCTTTATGAAGGAAGTAAGGAAGGAGATCATTTTAGGCATGGGGGATTGGAACCCACCAGCAGTTTGGTTGAGTTGTAGCATAAGTGATGGTGTATAATATGAAGTGAAGCTGGGGCCATGTTGTTAAGGACTAAATAGTTTATATTTGTTCCTAGAGGCAATAGGGAGTCACTGGAGTTTACTGAGAAGAGGAGTGACATATTTAGATCTGAGTTTTGGGAAAATCTTTGGCAGTTGTATAGAGGAGGGATTGAAGCAGGGAGAGACATGAAGAAAGGAGACCAATTAGCAGGTTATTTCAATAGTCTAAGCAAAAGGTGATGAGGACCCGAATTGGGGGAGGTAGCTGTATGACTAGAAAGAAGGGGACAGGCATTTGTGGTTGAACACACCTCTAATCCCAAGTACTGGGAAAGCTGAGGTTGGTGGACTTGAGCTTGGGAGTTCTGAGCTATAATGAACTATGTATCTACTGATAGAGTGTCCTCACTAAGTTTGGTCCTAGGGGAAAGATGGCGGAGGAGGGCCAACTAGATTGACTAAGGAGGGGCCAACAGGCCTAGGTCAGAAATGAAGCAAGTCTGAGTCCCTATGCCCATTGGAGTGGGAGTAGACCTATGAGTAGACCCTGTTCATCCAGCCTGGGTAAGGTAGGGAGACTCAGTCTCCAGAAAAGGAGGAGAGATGTGGAGTTAAAAATGACAAGAACTGGCAACTGATTGAATAAATGGTTTGAGGGACAGTCATATGACATTACGAACCTGGGAGACTGGAAGAATGGGGGTGCCCTCAGTAGAAAAAACTAAGTTCAGGATTCAGCGTTTATATTGTCTGTTTGATGGGCTGCATTCTTCTCATTCACTAAGCATTTATTTTGTTCTAAGCACCGAATTTGGGGTTGGATACAGAGACACAAATAGGATCAGGACAAACCCTATTGATGATTCTTTCTCTCCACTACACTGTAATCTCTATGAGGGTAGTCTCTTACCTAAACTTTGTACTTCTCTTGGGTGCCAGCTCAATGCTCTGAAGAGGGTAGAGGCTGTTGGTTTGAATGGTGGATGTAGGTCGCCATAGCATCATCTGCTCCAGAGTTGGAGCTCACAGGCAATCTAGTGCAACCCCTCAATTTACATGTGAGGAAACTGAGGCTCAGGGGGATGAAATGACTCGGGATTACAGATCCAGAACTGGAAGGGACCTTAGAGGCCATATCGTTTAGTTTTACACAGGAAACTGAGGCCCAGAGAAATTCAACAATCTGCCGCAATTTAGTTAAGTTGTCACAAGTGGGATTTGAACCCATGACTTGTAACTCCATTGGCATTGGCATTTCACACTTCACCATGCTGTCTCCTCCAAATATGTGGCTAATAGCAGTGCTTGAGGTCTATGTGTGTTCAGCAAGGTGAGTCTGGGTAGAGACTCGGTTGAGGGGTGAGGATCTCTTCCCATCCTCTCTCTATTCGTTCTCTCCCTCCCCATCCTCTCCAGCCTCTTCTCTTCTCTCTGATCCTTGACTCTGCCCCAAAGCCAGCCAGTGTCTTGACCGGCCTCTTCTCTCTTTCCTCCATTGCAGCCCCAGCCGTGGCAGTGTATGAATTATTCAGGTGGAGCGCCTGTTAGAGAAGAAGACTATTATATGGACAAATATTCTGGCGAGAGCTGTTGGTGGGGGCAGCAGCAGAGATAGATCAAGCCGCGTTGTTAGGGCTGAGCAGGGAGGGAATAACTCCTTTCTCCATCCCCTTGGTAATTAAAGAGCAACAGAGGCTGGGGCTGGAGCCGGGGTCAGAGCCAGGGCTGGGAAGGCAGCCCGTATCCGAGAGGCTCCCCTTCCATCGTCCCTGCATCCCCCGCATCCTTCCACATCTTCCCCCTCACTCCCTTCGCATCCTCCCGCTGGTCCAGGCTCAGACGCAGGGCCCCGCGGCCCTAGGGCTTTAGGGGGCACAATGATGGAAGACAGAGAAGGCTCAGTCTCGCCGATTGCTGTTATCGATTTAAAGAAAGAAAAGCCGCCTGGGCCAGGCTTGGTGAGAGATGGCGGGAGCTGCCCGGGCCGTGGGGAGCTTATTATGTAGATGTGCTTAAGCTCTCACGTCTGGGATGGATGTCTTCCATAAAGCAGAGAGGGGTCGCGACCCCTGGGGTGTTTTCCTGCTAAGACGTTGAGAGGGCCATTTTTCAAGTCCGCGCAGGAAACGGGCCCCGGAGCCCTTGTTGGGAGAGGGGTTGGCTATCACGAGGGAGGAAAGGCTATAAGGGGCTCCCGCTTCTCGGGGAAATCCCCTTTCCTCTAATGAGCCAGGGAGAGGGGAGAAGGACGGAAGGATCATGGCCCGCTTGGAAGGGAGAGGGAGGAGCTGCAGTAGTCGCTGGGCACTTCCTCCACCTTCCCCCCATCTGGATAGTGGCATGGCCTCCCGTAGAGATGATAATAACTCGCATTTAACAACAATGCCGAGGGAAAGAACAAAACACCCCAAACTGAACGTTGGGTAATCATACTGATGGAGTTTGTGAAGAGTTAAGAAAAAGCAGCTCTTTCCCTTTTTCCACACGTGGAAGACTATGGGTTTGGAAGGCAGCATGCACAATCAGATTCTGCTGATCTGTTAGTTTTTCTGAGTTCGTGTCTCCTTTAATAGTGCTTCTTAAAAGGCTAGATTCTCTGTCGAAGGGAGAGTGGGAGGGATCTATCTGGAAATGAAGGTGATGTAAAAACAAATGATACCATTAACATTTAAAAATGCCAGTTATTCAGTCAATAAGCGTTTATTAAGAATTTACTAGCTAGGGGTACAAAGAAAAAGAAAAGTCTCTGCCCTGGAGGAGTTTACATTCGAATAGGAGTGACCACATACAGAAATAAAACATATACAAGATAAACACAGAGTAGATGCAAGGGAGGTTTGGAGGGGCTGTTATCTGCAGCAGCTGGGCGTTCAGGAAAGGGCTCCTGTAGAAGATGAGATTGGCTGAGTCTCCAGGGAAGCCAGGAGGCAGGGGTAAGGAGGGAGGACATTCTGGGTTCGAGGAACAGCCAGTGCAGGGGCAGAAAGGCAGGAGAGTGGAAGGTACTAATGCATGAAAACAGAAAGAGGCTGGTAGGTTTGCGATTGGCTTTACATACATGATCCCAATCAATACATTAACTCTTGGAGGTAGATCCTACTATTGTCCCCATTTTGGAGATGAGAAAAGTGAGGTTCAAAGTTAAGTGACTTGTTCAGGGACATAGAGCTATCATATGTCTGAGTGGATCCAGTTGGTCTTTCTGGCTCCAGGTCTCCAGCATTCTAGTCACCACACCACACTGCCTCTCCTTGGGGTGACCTAACTGGCTTTTCTTTGGAGGAAGAGAACTAAGCCAGAAAGAACACGGCACTATAGTGGAAAGAGTCAAGGATTTGGAATTAAAGCGTTTGAATCCTTACTGGGAGACTCACTACCTGGGTGAAAGTCATTTCATTGCTCCAGGTCTCATTTTACCCATTTGTAAAATGAAGGGGATGGAGTAAATAACCCATGAGGTTCCGTCCGGTCTTAAATCTATGAGGCCATGTACATTCTACCCCCTTTTCAACCTCAGAATTCAAACCAGATTTTTCCTGCCCCCAATCTTGGTCTACCTGAGCTAACCCTCCCTGGGCTGGATGCTGGTGGGAGGGTTGGAAGCGGCCAGAGTGACATTGCTGGTGCTCTCTGTCTGACTGCTCCCCACTATTCTGTCTTTCCCCTGTGCTAGCCCCTCTTCTGATCCCAGTCAGCCCTGTTCTAGCATTGATAGCTTGATGTTCACTGAGCCTTTGAAAATTTCATGGATAATTCAGGAATACAAATCAAACAGGAGGATGGAAGGTCTAGATTTATGGAGAAAAATGAGTCAAACTTGGAGATATATGGACAGTTCTCATCAGCATAAAGGAGGAGGCTGGGGGAAAGTGAAGGGAGGGGAGGGTGAAAGGAGGAGGAGGGCTAAGGGGTGGGGAGAGGTGGAAGGAAGGGGAGAGCTAAGGGGTGGGGGGAGGTGGGGTTCATGGTGGGGGGGCAGAGAACTGGAGAGGCTTCAGGCTTCAGCATTCCTCATTGGCCCAGCCTCCTCCTTCTCACACTAATATTCACCCACTGGACCATGAAAAGATGGCCCTGATCATACTACGGCATCAATCAATCAAATAGTCCATCAGTCAGTAAATCAACAAGCTTTTTTAAAGTGCTTACTATGTGCCAGGCATTGTACTAAGTGTTGGGAATATAAAGACAAAATGGAAAATAGTTCCTGATCTTAAGGAGACATTGAAAGGGGGACTGAACACAGACAACCCCAGATGTCTTGATGCCCAAGACGTGTGCTTCCCGAACTGCTCCTGGGCCTGCTTCAGTGATGCAAGATAGAGCCTGGGCACCAGCTAGATGCAGAGCACACTGCTGGGCACTCAGCTACAGAGGCAAAGGAGAGCCCCCATTCTTGGAGGCTTCCTCCCACCCCTCAGCATAAGCTCCTTCAGGGTAGAGACAATTGCCATTTTTGGCTTTGTATCCTCAAGCATTTGGCACAGAGTTAGTACTTAATAAATGTTTGTTAAGGCAGCTGGGTGGCCCAGTGGATAGAGCTCTGGGCGTGAAGTCAGAAAGACTCATCTTCACGTGTTCAAATCCAGCCTCAGACACTTCCCAGCTGTGTGACCCTGGGTAAGTCACTTAATCCTGTTTGCCTCCGTTTTCTCATCTATAAAATGAGCAAAACACTCCAGGAAATGGCAAACTACTCCAGTGTCTTTGCCAAGAAAACCCCAAATGGCATCACAAAGAGTTAGATGCAACTGAAACGACTGAATGATACAAGTGTTTGTTGAATTGAATGGATTGGGGGAGACAGTCCCTCCTCATTCAATCTGAAGTGAAAAGACATAGTCCCTGTCTTCAGGGAGGTTCTGTTCTTTTGGGAAATAACAACTAAGCCTCATATGGTATTCGTTGTTGTTGTTTAGTTGCTTTCAGTTGCGTCTAACTCTTTGTGACCCCATTTGGGATTTTCTTGGCAAAGATACTAGAGCAGTGTGCCATTTTCTTTTTCAGCTCTTTTTACAGATGAGGAAACTGAGGCAAACAGGGTTAAGTGACTTGCCCAGAGTCACAGAGCTAGTAAGTGTCTGAGGTTGGATTTGAACTCAGGTCTTCTTGAATCCAGACCCAGCGCTCTCTTCACTGCCCAGCTGCCTCCATATAGGTATTATTATCCCTATTTTACAGATGAGGAAACTAAGGCTAGGAGATGGTAAGTGACTTGCCCAGGGTCATTCAGCTTGGCAGTGTCAGGGATGTGACTTGAAGCTAGATCTTGAATACAGGTCTTTCTTCTAATCATAGGCTCTTTGAGTTTCCTCGGAGGGTGAGCCAGGAGGCCCCTTCCATGCCTTCAGGGTTATGGGAATGGAGATTGTGTCTTATATCAATTCTATATCTCTTCCCTCCCTGCCTGCACTTGCTTAGTGAAACATTATGCTTTGATCTAGCATCATAAGGATGGAGAAGGAGCTCTCAGTCACAGTGTTTGTGTGGGCACCATTTTGCTTTCTGGGAAGTGTGTGTGTGTGTGTGTGATATTTCCTGCCTTCAGGGAGCTTCCAGTTAGATGGGAAAACTCAGTCTTCCTCCCCCATCTCCCTTTCCCCTCCCCCTTCTTGTCCTCGTGGGGCTCCACATGTGGTGGGGGAGGCACAGTCCCAGTCTGAGAAGTCTGCCTCGCTGCTAACCAGCAATTCCTAGTGCCCTGTGTAAGGGTGTTCATGGAATCTGCAACCCTGCTGGACTTCTGGGCAACCTCGACAATGAATCTCTTGTTTAACTGTGGCAAGTTTCATGATGGAATGGAGCCTGAGAGGGACAGTGAGCACAGAGGAAGTACAGGAGCTTTGTCCAGGGGCTGGAGCTAACTGTTCACAACAGCAAGAAGAAAACAGAGGGAGACTCGTGGTCAGTAAGAGACATTTTTTTTGGGTGGGGGAGGGGGAGAAGAAGAGGGTAGGTGAACCTCAGCCTCTTAAGTGTCTCCTTGGTATTGGAGAGGGAGAGGAGAGGTAGCAGGGAAGGTCTGGGGAGAGGACATAAGAGGCAGGTGCTGGGAGAGAGGGTCAGGACTGAATAACCCTCACCCCAGTCACTCTTCCTTCATCTCACATCACTTTCTGCTCAGAGGATTTGGAGCTGGAAGAGATCTTAGAGATCTAATTCCTTCTTCTCCCACCCCTCCCACCCTATTTGGGGCAGAGGATTGAAAAATGAAAAAACATGCTCTTCTGAGAGCAAGAAGAGCTGCATTTGAATCCTGCCCTTGGCATTTGCTGTGTGATTTGGGGTAAGTCACTGAACCTCTCTGGGCCTCATGATGATGGGGTAGCTAGCTGATTTCCTAAGGTCTCTTCTATCTCTAAAACCTGCAATTCTGTGACTTTACTGAAGTTCACTCAGGGAGTAAGTAGCACCAGAAATTCAAATCCTGGTCCTCTGAATGAATCTAGTGTTCCTTCCAAGGAGCCTTAGAGGCCATCAAATATAACTCTTTCATTTTACATATAAGGAAACTGAGTCCTAGAGAAGTTCAGTCATTTACTCAAGGTCACATAGGTCATAAATGGCTGTGGTAGGATTTGAACCCATATCCTATGAATCCAAATCTATGTCTAGTGTATCACTCTGCCTCTCACTCCCAACTTGTAGTGAAGGGATAACAGAAAGTAGCCATTTTAGGAGGCAGGAGAGTCTATTGGAAAGTGTGGCTCTGGAGGATGTGGGTTCAAAATATAGCTTTGCTACTTTATTACTTGCGTGACCCTAGAAAAGTCACTTAACCTTTTTTGGCAGCATATTGACTTAGAAAACCATAAATTGACATTATTTATGTTGAGTTGTATTATTATTTATTTTGTTCGTATTGACTTAGAAAACCACAAATTGGCATTATATATGTTGTATTGTAATTTTATTTATTTTTGTTAAACATTTCCCAATTACATTGTAATCTGGTTCAGGCTACATTAGGGAGGCTTTGCTGTGGCTTCTGGTCAGGAGTTTGACATCTCTGAACTAGAAGATTTTGAAGGTCTCTATGCATTCTCTAGACAGCTCAGTGGTTAGAACACTGGGCTTGGAGTCAGTAAGACTTGAGTTCCAATCTGACTTCAGACACTCACTAGCTATGTGACCCTGGGCAACTCACTTAACCTCTATTTGCCTTAATCCACTGGAGAAGAAAATGGCAAACCAATCTAGTATCTTTGCCAAGAAAACCCCATGGATGGCATTGGTGTGCTATGGTTCACTGGGTCACAAAGAGTCAGACACAACTGAACAGCAACAACAATGCCTTCTCTACCTCTGGGGGATTGAAATCTTAAAAAGGGCATTTGATTTTTAATCCTCAGCTTTCCATCAACTAACTTCAGGGTGGAAAAGGAGAATTTGAGGGGGATTATGGGGGAACCTTAGAAGCAACAGGGCTCTGGAGGACAGGGGCTTCTCTCCAGGACACATGAGAATATCCAGTGCTCATTGCTGGTCACTTGTAGTTACTTCAAGGACACATCATCTTCCTTCTGAGTCAGCCTCTCTTGGACCACAGCAAAACTCTGGCAGATGAGAACCTGCTCAGAGGCCAAGTGTGGAGGAGCCAGACTGGACTAATCCAGAGGCTGGAGACTTTAAGGATCTATTGATCTCAACGGTCCTCAAAATCACTCTGATTCACAATCTCAGAGTCCTCTCCATTCTGTTACCCACATATCCAACAGATGCCAAAACTTGGTGACTCTACCTCTGAAATCTCTCAGATCTGTTCCATGCCTTCTGCACACTTGATTAGGCTTTTATCCCTAATCTCCTGGACTATTGCCATGGTCTCCTCATTGGTGTTCTTGATTAAAATCTCTTCCTTCTTCAATGCTTCCACTCAGCTGCCAAAGTGATTTTCCTAATGTGTGAGTCTGACCATGTCACTGCACTTCTCAGTGGACTAACTCCAGAGATTCTCTATTACCTCTAGGGTAAAATAAAAACTCCTATTTGAAAACCCTTCAAAACTTGGCCCCCACCTTCATTTTCTACTTTATTATCCCTCATTTTCCTTCCTTCCGTATGGTTCCTCACACATGTCATTCTATCCACCTTCTCTTGTCCTTCGAAATGACCTGCATACCTGAAATGCACACATTACACATACCCCCTCCACTCAGCCTCTTAGAATCCCTAGCTTCCTTCAAAACTGAGCATAAGCACCAAGCTTTTCCTCATTCTGCCCTACCCCGACCCTGCTAGTACCCTCTAGCTGCTAGTACCTACCAGAGTCAAAAAATACCGTGTCTATACTCTGTGTGTGTATAGTTTACATGTATATGTATACACATACATACACACAGATACATACATACATAAATACACACACATACACACATATATATACTTATAACATAAATGTATATATATATATATACTTATCTATCCCAAAAGAAGGTAAGCTCCTTGAGGGTAGATATTTTTCCACTTCTGTCTTTGTATTATCAACACCTAGCATAAAGTCTGGTATAAAACAGTTGCTTAATACATGGTGTATGGAGTGTTCAGGAGGATAGCACCGCTGGTGGGAGGCCTTGCCAAGGCCATTTCAGGGCTGCCCATCCACCTTCGGTATCCATCTTTACCCAGCTCTCATATATGGCTCCATGAAGCTGTAGCATACGCAGTGGCCACACTCCAGTAAAACCATCTTGGCAGACAGACTAAACCAGGTTGAAGGTAACTGAGAGGCCTCAAACCCATCGGTGAGTTAGGTGGTTTGATGTATGTGACACTTACATGATGTTGGTATGCCATCTGGCTAAGTGCTGGAGGTCCAGGAGGGTTAGGAGTGGGACTCAGCCTGGCTCTGGGTTAGAGCCTTCTCCTCCTAAGTTGAGAAGTGGTTTCTTTCTGTCCTATTCCTAAGGGAGACTTTCTCTCCCTTCTCTTCATCCCCTGGATTTGAGTCATGGTCCTCCCCCACACTGGGTCTGTTCTTCAAGCTATGCCAGCCCTCCCTGCGTCTCTGGGAATCCAAGTTTCCTGGCCCTGGAGAAGGGGGTATTTATATCGATATGGGAATGTGTTTGCACCAGATCTCCAATATGTTGAGCATCTGTGGCCATGACAACATTCTGTGTGTTTCTTTCAACTTCTTGGGGAGGATCTCAAAGAACACAAGCAGTCAGTTGTCTGAGATTTACGTGTTGGGGAGTAGAGCTAAAGAACACTTGGGCTAGTGTGTTCATTCTGTTTATGAAGGATCAGGTCTAGAGGGGAGACCATATGGGTAGTAACTGGCAGAGCTGACATGCCCAAAGCCACCCAGGTAGTGTCAGAGGTGGGGCCTTGGACTTCAGATCTCCTGGCTTCTATTTACTTTGTATATAAAGTATAGGCTTACGTGCATACATGTAGTCCCCCTCTCCCACCTCTAGTAGACTACAAGCTCCTTGAGGACAGGGATTGTTTGATTTGTCTTTGCATCTCAAGCACTCAGCACAGTACCTGACACATAGTGTGTTTAATGTATGCTTGTGGAATTGAGTTAATTGATTGATAAAGTGTGTTGACTTCATCTGTCCCACTAAAATAATTTCCTTTCTAGGAATGGGAAGATTTCAGAGGGGTGTGTGTGTGTGTGTGTGTGTGTGTGTGTGTGTGTGTGTGTAAATACAAGTGCTTTCCTCAAAACAGAGGAATCATGAAATAGTGAATAGAGAGGACTGGGCTGGAAATCAGGAAGACCAGGGTTTGAATCTGGGATAGATAAAAAGTTTAGATAAGGCATAGTCCCTCCCATCTTGAAGCTGTCCCCATCAGCTTGGTGATCCCCTGCAGGCAAGGATTGTACCTTCTCCTTCACACTAGGAGATCCATGCCAGCATTAGCATCCTGGAGAGTATGGAGGGTGGGACCTATTCTGCCTCTTTCTACCTGGGCAGGTGCACACATACATAGCCCTATAAGGTGTGCAAAGTGGTTTGTGTACATTATCTCACCTGAACCTCACCCTGAGGTAGGTCTTACTATCATCCTCATTTTACAGAAGAGGAAACCAAGGCTGAGAGGTTAAGTGACTACTGTACTAGCCCAGGGTCACATAGCTAGTAAGTGAGCACTTAACTCCTCTGGGCCTCAGGGAGTAGGTCTAGATATCCTCCAAGATTCTTCCTGGTCCTAAATCACTGATCTGATGATCCTGCAAGGATAGACTCCATCATGTAAAACTTTCC
This sequence comes from Vombatus ursinus, assembly GCF_900497805.2. Lineage (NCBI taxonomy): Eukaryota > Metazoa > Chordata > Mammalia > Diprotodontia > Vombatidae > Vombatus > Vombatus ursinus. The sequence continues at coordinate 32,376,534 of NW_020954546.1, read as the reverse complement.
CCCATTTCCCCACCTCTCCGGAGGCTTCTGTTGAAAAGAATGTTCCAATGAGGTCTCAGAAGGGAGAGGGAGGGAGGAGGAAGATCCCTTTATTGGGATGGTGATGACCCAGTGAGTGTCTCTTTCTGTGGGCAACCTTGGTGAGATCAGATGGAGGTTACCTATTATTCCCTCTGACCCCTTCTAGTCTTCTAGGGCCTCAGGGAGGTGCCAGCAGCTAGAAACAGCTGCACTTTTTCCTGGAGGTTTCTTTTCTTCTTTTGAGATGCCAGAAAGGCCTGAAAAAGATAGCAAAATGTGTGTGTGTGTGTGTGTGTGTGTGTGTGTGTGTATGTGTGTGTGTGTGTGTGTGGTTTTAAAGCATTTCCCCTTACTTCTGAATGTTACTTCTTTCTTTCTTCCCCTTTCTTCTCGAAAAAGAAGTGTGTCAGAAAGAAGCTGGTGCCTTTGACAACAACAGGAAGAGAAATGCCCCTTTGATGGCTGGGAATTATTGTTTTAAAGGCTTTATTTAAGCCACTCTTAACAAAACCCAGACATCTGGCTTGTGGAGCTGGGTGCCGGCTTTGGCTTGAAGGGAGTATTGAGAGAGGGCAGGTTCCCTTAGGGTGGTGCTACCATCCTGGCAACTCTCTCACTTGGGGGCCCGTTGTGTGTGTGTGTGGGGGGAGCAAAGCTGCTTTGGCCGTCCTAGCCGATTGAGGGAAGAAGATGAAGGAATAATATGGCCTTCCTAAGTAGTACTTGATGGAAAGACTTTGCTAATCCTCCCCCATCCCTTCATTTATGTGTGTAATTAGACCATTCACAGAGCCACAAAAAAATCAGACCCTGACTTAAATGAAGGCAGACCTGTTTTTAATGGGAGCTAGCCTTCAAATACAATTCAACCTCACATAGTCTTCTTGTTCTTTGCTTGTTTCTTTGGGGGGAGGTGATGGCTCTTTGACAGGAGCCTGATCTTAGAGCTTTACCTAGGGTTGGGAGACAGGTGTATTGTCCCAGGATGCTAAGATTTAGAGGGAGGAGACAGTTTTTGAAGCCTTTGAGCATCTTAGAGATAACTGACCTTACTACACAATTAGTAAGAACAGATGGCCCATTTCTTCCCTCTAGTGGCCATATGCTATGTGAATTTCTGGGTGCCCCAGCTCTCCCCAGCCCCACACCTCTACTTCCTACCCAGAAGTTGTCTGATGATATCAAAGGCCCTCCTCCACCTCCCTTCACTCTTAAAAAGAAGATTCAAGGATGTATTTGGTGCTGCTTGCCCCAGGTACACAGCTTTCTAGTTCTGGCTCTCATCTTATCTGTTAATCCCATAGGAATTAGGGCATACATAAATGGAGCTGGGCCAGTGCTCATTCTGCAGGTCAAATTGGATGTTTCGCAACCAGAAAGTTTTAGTGTATTCTCCACTCGAGTAAATTGCCACTTACTAGACATGTGACCTTCCGTAAGTCACTTCATTTGTACGGGTCTCAGTTTCCTCTTCTTTAAAATTAATAGGTTACATTAGAGGATTTTTAAGGTCCCTTCGTGGTGTAACAGTCTGAGAACCTCATTTGTTCTAAGGGTGCTATGCAAAGACTCAGTGTGATACCTTGGAAAGACTGGGGGATTTGAGTCATATTTTCTTAGGATTATATAGATGGAGAGCTGGACAGTCTCAGAGGCCCTCTCTCCCTCATTTTAGAAAGGAGATAACTGAAGTACAGGAATGTTAAGAGACATGCCCAAGGTCACACAACTAGTAGATGTCTGAGGCAGGATTTGAACTCAGGTCTTTTTGATTCCAAAGCTAATGCTCTATCCACTTTACCACCCAGGTAGGAGGTGCATTGGAATTGTGATTTGTTTTACTACCTCTGTGACCTGAATAAGGCATGTCACATCTAGGCTGGCTAACGTTCCTTCCACTGCTAAATCTGTAGGAGATTCCAACCTCAGTTTGCTCTTAGCACAGTGTGTTCCTGGGACACAGTGGAAATAGTCTGGGCTTTAGAGTCAAAAGACTTGGGTTCAAAACTCGTTTTTAACATGTACTACCAATGTGACTTTAGGTTAGTCACAACTCCCCAAGCCTGCCATCAAATCAAGCCATCTGGAAAATAAGAGTGGTGTGCTCGATGGCATGACATACTCCTTTAAACTCTAGATCTATGGTCTCATTAGGTTCTCGACTATTCTAATGGATTAGTTTTTTTTTCTTTCTGAGTCCCACATTGGGAACGGTAACCTAAGAAACCTCCCTCTTTTTCTTGGCTTAACCTTTTTTTTTTTTTGCCTTTTTGGGAAAGTTCCAAGCTTCCTTTCCCGTCTGACACCTCCTCCCTTTTCTGGAATCTTCTAAGCTTAGAACTTTCCAAGCTGGGGTCTTTTAGGTTCCTAATTCATCAAAGAAGATCCTGGAAAAAACCCTAGTCAGGGTCCCTGAGCTCTTGTACTGGGGAGAGTGTGGTTGTCTCAGTGTAATCCAATCCTACTACTCTATTTGTGGAGAATTTAGCACAGTGCCTGGAACATAGTAGGTGTTTAATAAATGCTTATTTCCTTCCTTAACTTCTTTGGTGTCATGGACCTCTTTGGCAGTTTGACGAAGCCTACCACTGGACAATTTAGCTAAAGCATACTTATTTGACAAGTGGTGAAGAGCATTGCTTCCCTGTATGGAAAACTCAGCACTTCTGTCAACATGGCCTTGAGGATCTGCTTGGAGATTTGGAGCTGGATCAAGTCCCTACCCCCATTTTACTGATGAGGGAACTGAGGCTAGGTTAAGTGACCTATTAGGCTCACAAAGGCAGTAAGTGCCAGAGCCAGTATTTGAACCCAGGTCATCCAACATCAATACCAGAATTCTTTCCACTATTCAGTGTAGACTCTTCCTTCCTGGTGCAAATGAAGGACAGAGGAACAATACTGAGAACACTCACTCTGGGAGACAGGTGTGCTGGGTTTGGAGACAGAGGGCTTGGATTATACTGTTGTGACTCTGGGAAAGTAATTTCTGGGCCTCAACTCCTCAACTGTAAAATGGGGTTGTTGGACTGTGGTGTAAGCTTTCTCCAAGTTTTTTAATCCTGGCTCTGTCACTTATTCCTTATATAATTAAGTCATTTCATCTTTGGGGGTCTCAGTTTCTTAACTGTAAAATGAAGGGGTTGTACTAGATGACATCCAGGAGGTCATTTCATAGTCATCCTTCGGGTAAAGACAAGATCAGAAGGTTCACTCCCTAACAAGAGGCTTCTACTCTAAGGAGTCATTAATCTTTTTTTTTTGTTGTTGTTGTTTTTGTTTTGGCTAGGCAATGGGGTTAAGTGACTTGCCCAGGGTCACACAGCTAGTAAGTGTTATGTGTCTGAAGCTGGATTTGAACTCAGGTCCTCCTGACTCCAGGGCCGGTGCCCTCTCCACTGCACCACCTAGTTGCCCCAGGCGTCATTAATCTTCAGAAGCACTGGCCGTTCTAGTGAGAATCCAGGTGGCAGGCAGGTAGGTGGCACCATAGTGCACAGAGTAGTGGAACTGGAGTCAGGAAGACCTGAATTCAAATCCTAACTCAGATACTTACTAACTGGGCAAGTCACTTAATTACTGTTTGCTTCAGTTTCCTCATCTATAAAATGGGGATAATAACAGCACCACCTATCTCCCAGGTTTGTTGTGAGATAATGTTTGTGCCTGGCACATAGTAGGAGCTTAATAAATACTTGTTTCCTCCTTTCCTGAAGCCAGAAGGAATAGTGAGTATGTGGGAGGTGGGAGTGATGGTGGATCACATAGGGTCCAACTCCTGTCGTCTAGATGGTAGGACTGTGTCCAGGGCCTCATGCTGGCTGATCATTTCTCCATCTTGAGCCCTAGAGGCATAGAAGAATTGAGGAGAGGGATGGAGGGAAAAAAGGAGAGAGAGAGACAAAAGAAATGAGAGAGAAAAGAGAGAAGGAGGGAGCAAAGGAGGGAGAGAGAGAGAGACAGAGATGACAGAGAGAGATGGAGAGAAAGAAGAGGAGAGGAGGGCTGGAGAGAAAAAGAATAATAATAATGAGAAGAAGAATAAAGAGAGAGAGAGAGAGAGAGAGAGAGAGAAAGAGAGAGAAAGAGAGAGAGAGAGGGAGAGAGAGAGAGAGAGAGAGAGAGAAAGAGAGAGAAAGAGAGAGAGAGAGAAAGAGAGAAAGAGAGAGATGGAGAGAAAGAAGAGGAGAGGAGGGCTGGAGAGAAAAAGAATAATAATAATAATGAGAAGAAGAATAAAGAGAGAGAGAGAGAGAGAGAGAGAGAAAGAGAGAGAAAGAGAGAGAGAGAGGGAGAGAGAGAGAGAGAGAAGAGAAAAGATTCTTCTTTCTTGTTTTCTCTGAGAAAAGTCCAGCTAGGTATGCAGTTGTGACAAGGCCTTGAAGGAAAGCTTTGTGAGAAGGATCATGCTGGGGGTGTGGGCCAGCTGTCCCATTCACCCAGGGTTGGGGAGGACAAGGAGGCTGAGGGGGAAGACTAGAGGCCTTGGCTGAGATCTTAAGGAGCTTGGAGGCGAGAGGACTGGGTTGAGGAGAAGGAAGACAAACTGCAGAAAAGAGAAAAGCAATTATTGGATCAAAGGAAGTAACAGTCAATTAGCCCCAGCATCTTCTTCACAGTAAGAGGCTGCTGCTTTGCTCAAGGCTGGGCTGGGTGAGTCTGGGAGAGAAGATGAAGGGAAAGGAGAGGGAGATAAGGAAGAGGAAAGGGAGAGGGAGAGAAAGGAGAGAAAGGAGAGGAAAAGAGAGAGAAGCAAAGAGTAAAGGCACGGAGACAAATGGAGAGGGAAAGAAAGGAGAGAGAAAAGGAGAAGAAGAGAGGAAAAATGGAGGGAAAGGGGAAGCAGATCAGAGAGAGGGAGAGGAAGAAGACGGGGAAATGAAAGAGGTAGAGAAGGGTGAAAAGAGAGGGAGAAGGGTAGTGATTTTTTCTATATTGTAAAAGGATTGAGCACCAGAGGTTTCACCTCTGCGTGGAAAAGAATTGGGGGAGGGGAGAAGAGGGAAGATCACTGTCCTTGGTACTAGTGTTTCCCCCTGCTCCTTCCTCTGTGTCTGGGGCATGATGATGCGGGTGGGGGGCGTGGTTCTGGGTCTTCTATTATCTCATTGTTTGACCTTGGGGAAATTGTGTCCTTTCTCTGGGCTTCAGTTTCCTCATATCTTTTAGCTCTAAAAATCTGTGATCTTCAAGGGACTTAGAGCCCCTTTATCAGGAATTCTATCCTTTCAAACTCCATTAGTGATCAATTCAATTCGGTAAAAAGTTTTTATCTTTCCCGTCTCTCCCCCCCCCCCCCCCCCCATTTCGCATATGAGTAAAGTGAGGCACAAAGAAATTAAGTCACTTGATCAAGTCATTAAGCACAGAGGACTACCAAAAGCAAAAGAATATTCTTTTCTCTCTCTGGGACAATGGAGAAGTTAATTTGGGAGACAGTTTCTCTTTGGGAAAGGGAATGTTTTATGCTGACCTAATTTGTACCTCCTTATGTGAGAAGTGTTTTTTTTTTTAATTAAAAAGAGAGATAAAATTCAAAGACTAGAAGAATGTGCTCTAGGCTGCTGGACTGGAATCTTGTACAAATAAAGGATTTTACTGGAAAATTAGCCATAAAATAAAATTTTAAAAATGGAAGGGGATAGGGTGGGGCTAAAGAAGTTGAGCTGCCACTGTGCAGAGCTGCCTTATTGGCTCAGGGGTGTAGGCTCTGAGAATGTCTCCCAAGGTGACCCTCTAATTCACAGCCTAATTTAAATATGGCAACACTCAAGTTTACCTGTCTCCAGACCCAGGGATGGCCTCAGTATCTTCCCAACCATCATGTTGCCCAGGAGAAAGGAGTGTCATGCAGCTCCCATTTCATAGATAGGCAGATTGAGGCTAAGCAGTACTTGAATTTGAAGCCATGAACTACAGATGATAAAGCCTCCTTCCCTTCCTAGCATAGGATATTGTACTCCTTCCTGGGAAACCTTGCAGCAGGGATAGAGATGGCTTTCTAGAACTTCTTCTGTGCTAGGGGAGAGGTCCTAGCTGTTTGGAAACTTTGGGACTGGGGTGGGAGTTGTAAGGGTTTGTCATTATTTCAGAACTCGGTGTGGTACAGTGATTATTGAGCCAAAGGTCCTGAGTTTGAATCCTGACTCTGCCACCTATGACCTTTATGACCTTGAGAAACTCAGTTTTTGCCTTCAGTTTCTTCCTTTTTTAAAATGAAGAGGTTTGGGCCAGTTGTCTACTGACATCCCTTTAAGCTCTAGATCAGCGGTTTTAGTAGCTAGGTGGCCCAGTGGGTAGAACTTTGGGTCTGGAGTCAGGAAGCCAGGTTCAAATCCAGTCTCAGATACTGACTGGCTATGTCATTTTGGGCAAGTCATTTGACCTCTCTTTGCCTCAGTTTCCTCAAGAGTAAAATGGAGACAGGAATAGCACCCCCGGGTTTATTGTGAGGATCAAATAAGATAATTGTAAAGAGTTTAGCACAGTGCCTGGCACATAGTAGGTGCTTAATAAATGCTTATTTACTTCCTTAACTTTTTTGGTGTTGACCTTCTTGTCAGTCTCCTCAAAATAATGGTTTTAAATGCATAAAATCAAATACATAGAAATATGGAGAAAGTCAATTATGTTGAAATGCTAAAAAAAAAAAAAACAAGTAAAGAAAACAAGTTCATGGGCCTCAGGTAAAGAACTCCTCAGCTATGATCCTGCAGTACCAAAGAAGGTGCAGTTTCTAGGTATGACCACAAGGTGGTGCAATAATGTCATACAGCTTGACCCTCCTGAGAACATTAATGGGTCCTGGGAGCAGGGAGCTTACTAGAGACTTAGGGAGACTCTTCTGGGTTCCAAGATCAGATTCCCCATGAAGGGTATAGATTCAAGAGAGGCAGCCTATGGTCATGGATAGTGTTGGACTCAGCGCCTGGAAAACCTGTGTTCAAATCCTGCCTTGGGTACTAACTAGCTAAATAATCCTGGCTAAATCACTTTGAACCTGTTTCCTCAATGGTGAAATGAGGCAGTTGGACTAGATGACCTCTAAGGAACATTCTGGTTCTAAATCTGTCACCCTGAGGTCTCTCTGACTCTGGACCCTCAATCTAGACACTTACACCCTTCTCTGTTAGGAAATTGTTGGTCAGTTGTGTCTGACTCTTTGTGGTCTCATTTGGGGTTTTCTTGGCAGAGGCACTGGAATGTTTTGCTATTTCCTTCTCGAGCTCATTTTACAGATGAGGAAACTGAGGCAAACAGGGTTAAGTGACTTGTCCAGGGCCACACAGCTAGTAAGTATGTGAAGTCAGATTTGAACTCAGGTCCTCCTGACTCCATGGCTGGTGCTCTATCCACTGAACTGGTTAGGAAATTACTCTTAGCCACACATGATAGTGTAGGAATATCACTAGAGCTGGATTTAGAGGATGCAGCTTCTAGCCAGAACTAGAAATCAGGTCTTCTGCTTTCTAGTTCACTTCCTACTATTTACCTTACTACCTCTACTCTTTTTAGTTTCTGCCTTCCTCCCCATCAAATATTTAATTCAGAATCAATTCAATAGAGTGCTGGGCCTGGAGTCAGGAAGACCTGAGTTCAAATCCTGCCTTAGATACTCATTAGCTTATGACTCTGGACAGGAGCGTAAGGGGTGTTCAGAGAGGATTAACACCTCTGGTGTGAGGGCTTGCTGAGAGTTTTTCAGGGCTGTTTGTCCACCTTCACCCAACTCTCATCTGTAGCTCCAAAAAGCTCTAGTACGCATAGTGACCATACCCTGGTAAAACTGCCTCTATAGATGGGCTAAACCAGGTTGACAGGCCTCAGACCCATCGGTGAGCTAGGGGACTGTCTAACCCAAGTACGTGAAGATGTCCCCCAGAAGGATGGTCAGATGAGAACAATTTGTTCTATTGGTCATGAAGGCAGTGGAAGCAGGTTCTGTGGAGCACTTAGAGCTTGGTCAGACATTGAAGATGCCAAGATCACCCAATGCATCCAAGGCCTTCACAGTTGTCCTGACTTTTGTTCTGCCCCTGGATTTTGATGACTGTGGAAGAGAAAGTAAGGTTGGCAACTTTGTGCAACTCTGCCTCACTTTAATACAATTCTTGAGTGAGTCAGGATATCACCCTGTGATGTCATTGGTCCTCTTTGAAAATGAAGGACAAGGAGCAGCTGGGTGGTGCAATGGATAGAGCACTGGCCCTGGAGTCAGGAAGACCTAAGTTCAAATCCGGCATCAGCCACTTAATACTTACTAGCTGTGTGACCTTGGGCAAGTCACTTAACCCCATTGCCTAGCCAAAAAAAAAAAAAAGGAAAAAGAAAATGAAGGAAAATGAAGAAACAACAAGAACAACAGTGACTCTGGGCAAATCACTTAACCTCTGTTTGCCTTAATCTACTTCAGAAGGAAAGGGCAAACTGTTTCAGTATCTTTGCCAAGAAAACTCCATACAGGGTCATGAAGAGTCAGACATGACCAAATGACTGAACAACAACATGGAGGAAGGTCACTATATTAAATGTTGGGGATCCAAAGACAAAAAGAGAAGAGTCCCTACTTTCAAGGAGCTTATAGTGTGCTGCAAGAGAGACCATGAGAGGAAGAAGCCTAGCTCTTCTATTTATAGAGCTGAAACTAGGGTAGGATGGCTGGGCTTTGCCACAGGCACTTATTTGATAAACTCTTTTCCAATATAATTTATTTCTTTGTAATCCTATGTATTTTATTTTGTACATTTAAAAACATTCTGAGAGGGGTCCATATGCTTCATGAGACTGCCAAAGATGTCTATGACAAAAAAGGTCAAGAAACTGATATAAAGGGATGATGTAGCACTTGTAATCCTTTGGCATCTTAAGATAGAACTCAGTTTAGCACATAGAATCAACCAATAAGTATTTATGAAGTGCCTACTGTGTGTTAAATCCTGATACCTACATGACATAGGTGAGTTTCTGGTTGGTCTAGCCCTTCCTCCCCTCCCCCACCTCCCCTGCCTCAGATTCATGGTGCCCTGTGAACTTGCCACTCCTCACAACTGAATTTATTCACCTCTCTGTATCTCAGTTTCCTCAGCTGTAAAATAAATTGGACTGCATTCTGTGTAAGGTCTCTTCCATGATAAAAAGTTGATTTGGTGCTCTTTGTCCCAGGTACCAAATTAGCTAGTTATGGCTCTGGCTACCTTGTGTGATTTAGGATAAGTCATTCCCTCTTTCTGGGTTATGCTGGGCTAGATGATCTTTAAATATGGAGCCTTTGAAACAGATTTGACTTGGAACTTTTAGAGAAGAAAAATAATAAACTCTTGTTCCTGGAGTTAGGAATGGGAGGGACTGTACCAAGTTTGGGAATTCCAGTATCAAGCAGAGATGCATTATGGGGAGCAAACCTAAATTTTGGAGTTTATCAGCAGCACCTACCTCATGTTATGTTCCAGTCAAATCTGTTCCAGTCATTTCCTTTAACTCAATTTCCTGCCCCTGTTAATTTGAGTAAACTGACTCCCTTACTAGAATACCCTCCCTCCTCTTCTCCACTTTTCCAGAATCCTGGTCTTTTTTCAAGGCTTAGCTCCAGGGCCATCTCTTTCATGAAACTTTCCTTGATTCCTCTCCCCCTTCCTATCTCCTCCCCAGCTGTTAATGCTGTCTCTCTTTTTCATTCTCCTTGTACTATATTTGCTTACCTAGTGTATCTCATTTCTTCTTTCTCTCTCTGCCCCCCACCCTCCATAGAAGCACTTCAACAGTATAGGCTGGTTCTATTTATTTTCTGATTGTATATTCCCAGGGCCTAGAACAAAGCTTTGCACATAGTAGGTGTTTAAGAAATGTTTTGTTGAATTGAATTGTTCACAATTGTGCCTGAGCCTGCTAGCCTGTCCTTATTTTCCCTGGCTCTGTTTCCTTTCCCTAACTCGAGGAGTGATTGAGCATTTTCACTGTTTTGTTCAGGGATTTTTTTTCAGCTAAGTAACTGAACTGTTGCTTTATCAAGAGTCCTCCAGTGGATTTTCAATTTGAATCCTTCCATGTAGCCAGAGTCTCCTTTTCTTCCCATTTCCCTTTGTAGTGCAGATCAGCCTCTTGGAGGTGAATTTTAAATTATTTTGCTCCAGGGAGGGGTGAAAAAGGGACAGTGTTGAATTGGGGTGGCAGACTGGCAGCTCTAGGATCAGAGGATTTAAATTTGAGAGAAAGTTTGGACACCATCTAGTCCAATTCTCCCCCCCCCCATTTTGTAGTTAAAGGGATTAAGACACCAACTGGGGAAATTGATTGTCTAATAAACAAGCATTTATTAAGCTTTTATCAGATGCCAGGAGACCAAGGCAGCTAGGTGGAGTAGTAGATAGAGTGTTGGGCCTGGAGTCAGGAAGACTTGTTTTCCTGAGTTCAAATCTGGCTTCAGACACTTACTAGCTTTGTGATTCTGGGCAAGTCACTTAACAGTGTTTGCCTCAGTTTCCCTATCTGTAAATGAGCCGGAGAAGGAAATGGCAAACCACTCCAGTATCTCTGCCAAGAAAACCCCAAATAGGGTCACAAAGAGTTGGATACAACTGAACAACAGAAGAGAAAATTGAAGCCCAGAGAGGTTCTCTGCAAATTCTTATAATGTTCTCCATATGTTTTCTTTCTCTTTTCCTCTCTTTTCCTCCTCCCTTATCCTTTTCCCTCCTCTAGTTCAAAATGGTAGGCAAGTGGAAAGAGGTTAAAGACAAAGGACTGAGAGAATAGTAAGAGACAGTTCTATTGAAGTTTACTTTTCCTTATATCTCAAGTTCACAGGTTTACAAGATTTAGAGATGGAGGGTTATTAAATACCATTTTGCCAAAGCCCTTTTACTTTTGATTGGGGAATCCCAAGACTTAGAGAGTGGTAATCACTTGTACTAAGTCAGAAAATTAGTCAGGGATAGAGGAGGAATTTGAACTCAGTACTCCAAATCCAGTGCTCTTTCCACTACATCACATTGTGTCTCAATTGTAGGCTTCACCTAGGGAGTTTGTATTGCATCTCAGTTTTGGGAGTCTTTTTCTAGGCTCATGGAACCATAGATTCATTAAATCACAGAATGTTGGAGTTAGTGAGATCACTCATCTCTACAAAGACAGAAATTGAGACCCAGGAACAGGAAGTAACTTGGACAAGGTCACACAGCTAGTGAAAGGTTGAGTCAGTACTAGAACTGAGATCTGTTTTTTAGGCCATCTCTTTTTAGTGTACTGGACTACTTCTACTCTTTTTGCTTTCACTTCATTCTCCATCACTTACTTAGCTTAGAATCCTGTCCTTCTAAGTTCCTACCACTGATTCAGGAGAAAGAAATCTCTAGAGGATGAACCAAGATGAGGACTTCTCTGACCAGTCTGCTAGGTCCCTAAGAATGTTCCCAATTGGTTCCCAAGTCAGGCAAGAAGATATAGACCTTCCATCTGAAAGGGGAGAAAGAAAGGGAGAAAATTTGGAACCCCAAATGTTAAAAAATGAATGTTAAAATTTTTGTTTATGTGTAATCAAGGAAAAAAATCTTTAAAAAATTTTAAAAAAGAAAAGAATGAAATGGAGACCAAAGTATCATGTATGTTTGTGCGTGTGTATGTGTGCGCGCACGCACACGCGCGAATGCAAATGCGAACAATTCCTCTGCCTGGAAGGGAATCATATTGACAAGAAGCAGGGGCATTAGTTTCAGGGAGATTTGAAGGGCAACTGCCCTAAGTAATTTGTGGTTCTGAGGTAGGTACTCAATCTTCTTTTAGACCAGAACAATAAGAGGTGACGGAGCTCTCCATGGTACTGAAATATTTCTGGATGATGTCTTTGACACAAGGTACCAAAGCCCTTATGCAGCTAAGTGGCACATACAGTTCTGGCCTTGGAGTCAAGAGGACCTGAGTTCAAACCCAGTCTCAGATATTTACTAGCTCTGTGACCCTCAGCAAGTCACTTAACCTTGTTTTGCTCAGTTCCTCATTTGTAAAATGGGCTGGAAAAGAAAATGGCAAACCACTCAAGCATCTTTGCAAGAAAATCCCAAATGGATTCACAAAGAGTTGGACACAAATAATGTGTCCAACAAATAATGTGAGCAATGACAACTAGAGCCCTCTGTCTCTACACCTGACACCTAGAAGCATAGAAAGGATCTTTGAGATTAGCGACTGTAGCACCTAATTGTTGCCAGTCTGCCATTCAAATACTTCTGTTAGTAACCACCTACCCCAAACTATAGACCTTCTAGTTCAACCTATCCCATTTTAAAGATTAAGAGACTGAGGCCTAGAAATGACTTGCTCAATAACAGAATCTGATTGATAGAAGAGCTGGAAATAGAAACCAGGTTTCCTGAATCCCAGACTTGTTCTCTTCTAACACTGTGCTGTCTTCAGCTACCTCCAGGACTAATCCCCTGCCATGATTTTCACTTAACCTGTTGCTGATCATGCTCTATGCCCATTAAGTGCTCTAGTAATGCCCTTGATGAAATTATGTGCTACAAACACTTAGTGCTGTGCAAATTTAGGCACTAATTAGTAAGGACTGAAATAGTTAGGGAAGACTTCATGGAAGAGATGAGACTTGAGCTGAGCCTTGACAGATGTGTAGAATGGGAAAGATGAAAGGGATCTGGGAGAGAATAATGTGAGGGAAAGCATGGAACCAGGTACATGCACTAGCACAAGGGTAAATAGAGGGGAAGGTTTGTTCTTCTAGTAATTAAAAAAAAATTTCTTATTTCAGTGAACTCATGATTTCAGAGAACTCCTGGTGAGGAAGATACTCTACCAAAGCAGATGGGCATCTTCTCTTTAATGTATAGTCTTATAGAATTTCCTGAGACACTGAGAGGTTAAGTGATCCACCTAAGGTAGAGCTTATATGTGTCTGGGAAAGATCTTGAGTCTAAGTCATCCTGACTCTGCAGCCAATTCTGCCCACCACACTGCTATACCTCTGTCCTTAGTAGTAATGAGAAATAAAGGTATAAAAGAGGAATAGCCTGAATCTGCTGGAGCTCTTTCTCCCAAAAGCACAGCAGATAATAATGTCTTGACTTGCCTTAATTATAATTTCATTCTTCCCAAAGTGAAGGAAGCAACAAGAGGAAATTCTATATTGGATCTGATTATTTATAACAGGGAGAAGCTGGTTGCTGGGGTAGAAATGATGATATTAGCAGGAGGTGAGTATTCCTTCCTAGAGTTTATAATAGAAGAGAGTAAAGCCAGGTAAAGTCTGACATGAACCCTACAATCTGCAAAAGCAGATTTCAAAGGGATCAAGGGAAGCATAGGTAGGCTCTCATGGAATAAAATTCTACAGAAGACATTAGCTGAGGAGAGACGGGAAACTCTCAGAAATGAAATTCTCAAGATACAATGAGAAACAATTCAAGTGGGGAATAAAAAGAGGAATTTTCTGAAAAGACCAATGTGGATGCACAGGAACTCATCATCCAAGTTAGATTAAAAGAGATGTCCTGCAGATGGAAGAAAAGGCAAGTTACAGAGGTATATTCAAGAACCTAGCCTTGAATTATGACCATGGCACAAACCTGTACAAATACTGCAAAGAGTGCTAAAATTCAAAATGAACTAGGTCTGGTGTGGGAAACCAAGGACCAACAAAAGTCTCCTTTTTAAGTTATAGTGAGGTAAAGAAGAGGACCAAAGAGGGTATAATACCAATATTTGGGGAGGATGGGACAGTGATAACTAGCAACAGAGAAAGTAGAGCTACTGAGTTTTTATTTTTTTTTCCCATGCTAGAGAAATTGCCCTTTGCACTGGAAATGATGCAACAAAATGGCTAACAGAGAGTTGGTACCAGGGGTGTGCTGGAGACAGCTTGAACCCAACTCTTGAGAGCCAATTGTTAAATTTTCAATGTGCATTCAATGTGCACAAAATGAGTATTTTGTACCTCAAAAATCCACAAAGGTTACAGATCAGAATTAGATTTGTGGGTTGTCTAGACTTAAAAAAGTGTTGAATAAAATATTAATAATACATGTTAGACATAAAAGTGTGCTGTGCATACTTTTTTTTCAGAGAGTCAATTATTAAACATTTAGAGCAACCTCTGGTTGGTACCCAAGGTCAGTAAAGAGATACCAAGAGATATCACATGCCCTTGATTAATTCAAGTCATATGGGTCAAATGAACTACATTCTTGGGTACTGGCAGTTGTGATTCCTAAGATATTGTGACATTTGAAAAATCATAGATAATGGGTGAGGTACTTCAGGACTATGCAAGGGTAAGTATTGTCCCAATTTAGAAAAAATAGAAGAGAATAGAGTGCAAACTATAAACCAGTGAGCTTAATTTTGATTCTTGAAAACATTCTAGAATGGATCATTAAAGAGATAGTTGGTGATTATTGCAATGATCATAACCAATTAACATGGCTTCCTGAGAACAGATCATGACAGACTAAGCTCATTTTTTGATAAGGCTGATAACCTGGTGGGTAAAGGGATTGATGTAGAAATAGTTTAATTAGACTTTAGCAAAACATTTGACAAAATATTTTGTATTCTTCTTGGGAAAAAAGATGGAGAGATGTGAACCAGATAATGACATAATTGAATGGGTTTGGAACTTGTTGAGTGATCAAACTGGAAAGAGTGGTGGTCTTTAATAGTTCAATATCAACCTGACAGGAAGCCTCCAGTAGAGCAAAGATCTCTTCTCATCCTGGTCTTTTATTATTTTTCATCATTGTCTTGAATAATAGCACAGATAGAATATTCATCAAATTTGCAGTCAACATAAAGCTAGAAGTGAGTCAGGATAAAAATTTTTTTACCAGTCACAATTATAGCTTTTTTTTAATGCCTATGTGAGAGTATTTTCTTCACCATCTGTCTCCCAATTCATTGAAACGTTGAGACAAAAGAATCTTCAGGGACTATTCTCAAATATGACCTTAAGTAGCCTAGCCTGTGTTATAGGATTATCAATGGCTGCTTCCATAAATGATCTAATTAGATCATGCCAATTTCTTGGTTCCATCCTGCTGTCTACAGATGGATACAGACTAAGCTGGGCCCACACCCAGGAGCTTCTTTTTTATGAGAAACACATAGACAGGATACTTAGGTTCTTGGGAACCAAATCTATTGGTGTTGGGGACCCAGGGAAGGCACATAAACACACACATAATAATGTGGAATTCCAAAAATACTTTTAGTAGAAAGATTCCTGAGGTCTGAAGTCTTTCTGCCTACAAAGTTGCACAGGTTTCTTGCTGCAGTAATGTGACCTGGCTATGATGCTGAGGCAAGAAATCAGAACAAAATCAGATCACCAGTACCAGGGTGATTCTTATGGGGGAGGTAGATTGACTTTAATAGAAAAAGAGCTGTAAAATAATGAAAGCAATTTCAGTTACTATTCTTCCACCAAATTTCTTGCACATTCACATTTTTTAGTTCCCATTGTCTTTTACAGCTTTGTCTGCTGTCCAGGGTTCAGGGAGGCTGTGACTTTCACCATACACACATTGTTTTGTTTATTATTTCTCAGATATTTGTGTGGCTATTAGCCCATCTGTCAGCCCTGCTCAAATGCCATCTTTGAGTGTCCCATTTCCCCTAGGAAATCAGAAGTGTTCTCTCTTTCATTTAAATACTCATAGCTCTGTTAACTTTTCTCTTCATTCTCTGATTACTTTTTGTGACATAATTATTTATGTTCATGTTTTCTCCCATATTAGATTGTAAGCTCCATGTTGGCAAGGACTGTGACTTACTAATCTTTTTCTCTCTTCCAGTGCCTGGCACAGTACCCTGCACAGAATAAATCACGAGTAAATACCTTGCTGAGTGGATGAATGTAATTGCATGTTATAAATGAAGTTGAGCTCCCCAGAAACTGCCAATTCCTCATTCAAGGGAAGATGTACTTTTGCCATACAATAAGGACATATTGCCGTAGAATCAAGCCTTCTCCCAACATCAGAGATGCTCAGAGTGGAATAAGAACAGGAGAAATGGTTCTCTTTATCCCTTTCAACCCTGGGGTTCAACACCAAGGATAGAAAATCCATGTGCCCTGGAGCTTCCTAAGGGGTTGGTTTGGGATCCAAGGGTCCTATAATCTAGGAATGAGGAATACTATTCCAGTAAATCTAAACCTTGGCTTTTCCTATCATTCTCCATTGTCAGGTGTCATTAGATGCTGTGCAGAAACAGATGCTCCAGATGTGAGCATATGGGATAGTAATGACTGGTGAACTGAAAATCTGACTGGGCAGGAGATAATGAGGCACTCATTTCCTTTCCTTTACCCTTTTTTAAGTGAAAGAAAAGGAAGAGATGAAAAGCAGTGTGATATAATGGAGTTAGGAAGACCTGAGTTAAAGTCCTGCTTTTGAAATATATGGACTGTGTGATCCTGGGCAAGTCACTTAACCTTTAGGCAACTTTCTAACACTACAGAGAAGGCAACTAAGTGGTGCAGTGGATAGAGTGGTGGGCCAGGGGTCAGGAAGACCTGAGTTCAAATCCAGTCTCAGATAATTACTAGTGTGACCCTGGGCAAGTCACTTAATCCTGTTTGTCTCAGTTCCCTCATCTGTAAAATGAGCTGGAAAAGAAGATGGCAAACCACTTCAGTATTTCTGCCAAGAAAACTCCAAAGAGGGTCTCAAAGAGTCAGATATAACTGAAAATGACCGAATAACCACAGTACCTAAGACTACAGGTTGCAGAACCGCTATCTTTCTGCATATGTAAGAAGAATTTCCTCATGTATGAAATCTCAGGTCAAGAAAAAAAAAACACAATGGAAGAATCTGGAAACTAAGTCCTGCTCCCATTCCTGGCCTAAATTGTCCCCCAGGTGCATCAAGGAGGAGCCCTCTGGATCAGCCTAGCACATCTAGAAGCCCATTTAATTGCTATCAGAACCTTGGGAGACTGTGAAATAAATGCTACTAATTTTCCCTTCTGCTGTATATCATAAACTTCATCCTCCCTCTCCTCTCCCCCAAATATAATTTTCAATAAATAGCAAGCTCATAAATAACAAGGGACATCGTAGTGCCTAATGAAACAGTGACAAATGTTACATCTTCATGGGATCAGGACTAATAACAATGTGGAAAGGGAGAGTGGGGAGGGGGGAAGAAGCCCCTAGAGCTAGCAAAATGTTATTAAAAATCCTTTAAGTTGCATGCAATCCATTAAAGCAACTCATGTACAAAATAATTAAACACAGCTCAGAGACACCACTATTTTATTAACAGGATGCAGAGCAGAGGATGGCTTCCAAGCATGTTCCCACTTTCTGCAAAGCTTTCTGCAACTAGAATTGTGTTCCTCTGTAGATTGGGTGGTGAAAAGAGCATGGAATTTTGAATCAGGAGACCTGGGTTCTAGAGCTGGGTTCCAGTGCTGGCTTTGCCACTAACTTATTATGTGACATTGGACAAGTCATTTCCCCTTACAGTGCTTCAGTGTGTCTCTCTGTTAAATAAAGATGTTGAATCTAAGGAGGTTTCTACCAATTTGGGGACTGCTGAATGGATTGTGGTATATGAATGCAACGGAATATTATTGTTCTGGAAGAAATGATGAAAGAGATGATTTCAGAGAATCCTGGGGCGGTGTGAACTGATGCAGAGTGAAGTGAGTATAAGTGGAAGAAACATTTATACAAAACAGCAACATTCTAAAGAAAAATAACTTAATAAGGCTTAAGAACTTTGATTTGATAACTTGCTATGATTCCAAAAGACCCACAATAAAGCATGCTACCCATCTCCCAACAGATGATGAACACAAGAGGGTAACTAGGATAATGGAGGAATGGAGAACATGCCACATAAGGATTAATTGAAAAAATTGGGAGTGAGAAGCCAGGTCTTGTAACTCGTGCACTGATCAGTACTCCTTCTACTCTGAAAAACTGCCTACACAGAGAGTTTTGTCATTACAATTGCTTGTCAACAAGGCTGTTTCTAATCAGGAGTTACTTTTTCACTTTATTCTTATTGGTGCTTCTCTCCACTCCACTCCATCAGTCATTTAACTTGAACTAATCATAGATGACTAGGACCTTAGAGGACATTTAGTAAGTCCCTCATTTTATAAAATAGGAGACAAACGCTCAGGGGAGTTGGCTGATTTTTTCATTGTCCTGAATGCAAAATGTAAAATGCTGTAAAACCTAAATGGAGTATGTTGCCTTCTTCCCACTTGGGGTCCCCAACTCTGGACTCACATGGACTGAATTCATGTCCCAGTAAGGATCTCAGAGCATTCTCTGGTTCATTATGTCCTTACTCCAAAACCCTGGTGAAAAGTCCCTTAAAGTTTAGGTTCGGCTCATTTCTATGATTAATCCTCAGAGGGATTACTAGGTTCCCTTCTAAAAAGATGCTCAATGTACATTGTAGTATCAGGTATAGGACAGCTATTTATTTCCTCTACTACAAGAGAAAAACTTAAAAAATAAAAGACCAATGAGGATGCACTGACAGACTTAAAATATCGATAGTAATAGCTAAGCATTAATATAATGTTTTATGTTAACATGTTATCACGTTGGATCATCATTATTACTAGCACTATTATCCTCCTTTTACAAATGAAGAAATTGAGGTTAAGAGAGATTGAGAGTTACTCAGAGTCCCACAGCTAGTAATGTCTAAGACAGGATTCAAATTCAAGCCTTCCTGATTCTAAATTTAGCACTCAGTTCCCTAGGGGACATAAGAGCCTATAAACAGATTTGTAAACAATATGAAGTGGTCAAAGGATTCATAGAAAGTCTATTCTATTTCCAACATGTTTATACTTAAAACATGAAACACTTTGAGGTCTGTTGAACAGACATTTCACCTTCACCTTGGCACAGCACTGTCTGAACAACCACTTAAGGTCCATATTTTCTGGCAAGCTAGGGAAGGGCTTGAGTTCACCTTTCTGGCAGTGGTCGTCTTATCCTTACATAGGCTGTTGTAGAGATAACCTCCAATAGGTCAGCCAGCACCTAGATCCAGCTGTCCCAGACCTCTCAAACTCAGGAGGATGCTGCCAAAAGTAGAACCACCTATCACAGGATCATGATTGGGCCACCTGTGCTCAGGGAAAGACAGAGCAGAAGAGACAGATAAGGAGACTTAAAAGTCTCAGATCAGGTTCACCTACACATGAACATTGTGAGAAATGATTATTTCTCTCTTATATTTAATAACTAATTATTGAATCAGAACTAAGGTTTTTTTTTACTTCCTCATCCAGAAATCAGTCAGTGTGGGAAATTTGAGGCAGAGATTTACCCAGGCCAAGATCTAATCAGACAGTAGAAGTGATTCTAAGTTTGGGTTGATAGGTGCATTCCTGCTCATTGTGTTTGCTCAGACAGGTCTGGGAAAATGGGGATCCTCCCTTTTGTCAGGTGGCTGATATGGAAATTGACAAGTCTCTTTGACTAAGATTTGGGTGACTCAAGTTACCTACTCCAAGAGCCTCATCATAATATAGCCTACGCTCTTACTGTAATATTCATTTTCTCGTTAATCATTAATCAACCAGTGTTGATTGCCATCTTGAGGAATACCTGCTCTTCCAAAGACATATAAACTGTGGGCCCACTGCCACGAGGGGTCTTTGGTCTAAGAGAGAGAGCCAAATGACCATCCTTTTATTAATAAATGTCTGGCCTTATTAATAAAATGATTAAACAACCCAGAAATGATGTCTCTCAAACCTTTTTAAACACTGTAACACATATGTGTGAGCAGTCATCCTGGGGGAGAGAGAGGGACAGGGAGAGGAAAATCCCCTCCAACCCCTCGGTATAAGGCCAAGGGAGAGCTGTCAGAGTCCAAGCCTCATTTTCAAAAGAGGGGAAGAGAGAAGCATCAGAGGTCTTGTCTCCTTTTAAACCCTCCCGAGTGGGCGGCCATCCCTGTTCAGTGGCCAGTTTTCTTTGGCACACTCCACCTCTCCATCATGGGGATTGGGAGACTGACCAGCAGCTTCTGTTTGCTATGGCCTTCAGCAAGAGGCTAAGGCACCTGTGTTATTGGAAGTGGCACTATCACAGGGCCACTAGAAAGGGCCAGGATGCATGCTCAGCTCTACGGAAAGAGCCCCAGCTAGAGCACAGTAGGATGCCTTTCTTCATTACCCTAACCATACTTCCTCCTCACAGGTTACGTATTTGCTGTTCTCAGCAAATCAGCTGAGGGTGCATTTAGTACATTTGTCCATAGCCCTAATTCTTGGAAGTTATCTTCGGAGGCTTAAGCATTATCCTTTAAGTGCCTTCCCCTAGTGCTTTGCATTAAAGATTCTCAACAAAGACCACCTGGCAGCTCTCAATGACTTCCTGGATGCTGCCTAAAGAGTCTTGGCAGTTTCCATTCATTACAGTTCTTAAATAATCCCTCATATTAACAGCTTTTATCAAGCATCCAGATGGATCATAGATAGTGGACCTGGAGATTACAATCACCCCTAATACGAAGTTATACCAGTTCAACCAAACAACATTTTATAAAGGTTCTGTCTGCCTGGCACTTATAAAAGCCAACCCAAAATGACTAGGAAAGAGCAACATAAAATAAACAAACATAAATAAATACAATAAAACAAAAATGAAAAACAAAAAAGGTGAGGAAAAGAAAAATGAAGTTTCCCATCGCAGAAGGAAAGTCAATTCCCAAAAGAGTTTACAGAATATGTGGAGCTCTCCCAACAGGAATTAGGGATGATTGACTAGAAGTCAACCCCTCATGTTTACAGGAGAAAACAAATGGTCCTAGGGCAAAATTTCTCCATGAGTCCCTCCCACACATAGGGACACCCATATGTTTCCCAAATAAATACCCTAACCATGCATAGGCAATCAAAATGGAGTTCTGAAAGAAAAAGTCCCTCTGGGGGCCTACAGCACATAAAACATCCCCTATGGAATTCATAATTCACCCAACAGTAGGACAAGCAAGTTTAGCTAAAAAAAAAAAACCCCACAAACAAACCCAAAGCAAAGAAACTCAGATGACCCCTGGACAGTTGTTCAGGGTCCCCAAAAGGGATTAGGTAATTAGGGTTGTTTAGAATCAGCACCTCAGATCCTAAATGAGTTCCCCAAGTGTAAGATCTGCCTGGCCCAGGACATACTTCCAACCAAGGGACCCAAATAGGTTGGGTTCAATTCTGAGGAAACTTGATTCTGTTGTTGTTCAGTCATTTCACCCTCTTGGTGACTCCACATGGGGTTTTCTTGGCAAAGATATTGGAGTGGTTTTCCATTTCCTTCTCCAGCTCTTTTTATAGATGAGGAAATTGAGGCAATCCTGGTTAAGTGACTTCTCCAGGGTCACATAGTTAGTGAGTGTCTGAGGTCACATTTGAACTCAGGTCTTATTGACTCAGGCCCCATACTCTATCTATTGTGCCACTCTCATATTCTTCGTAATGATTATCTTTTCTTCGGAGGAACTGTTGCAGAGAACGGACTTGGGAGCTCTTGATCTATCAAAGTCCTAAGGTTGATGTCGAGACTAGAAATGCTCATCTCAGGCTCTTTTGGTCATCCATGTTTAGGGAAAGAAATACAAAGAAGAATAAGCAGAGACTTGAGGCTCAAGCTTAGCCTCATATTGGCCCGAACACAAGCGTGTTGCCACCAATGTTGATGGAGACTGGGGTAGCAAGTTCTCCTTCCTTGGCTTCCCTCCCACCATGGGAATTTGAGAGATTTAAAAGGTTCCCACCTTACTAGAGATATGGAAACATAATGCAAGAGCAAAAATTGTCTGTTTTTTTAAAATAGTATTTTATTTTTTCACAATTATACATAAAGACAATTTTTAGCATTGTCTCTCCTTTTAAAGTCTACTGAATGAGCAGTTATTTCTGCTCAGAGACTATTCCTTTCTGGCATGCATCCTTCCTTCTCATGGGGACCATGGTACCAACCAGGAGGCTCTGTGAATGTCCCTCTACAAGAGGGCAGGACACATATATCATTGGAAGTGGTTCAATCATGGGTCCACTGAAAGGGGGCAGGGCATATGTTCAGCTCCATGGGAAGTACCTAGCTAGAGAAGATCAAGGGGGAGCTCTCCTGATTACCCCCCCATTATAGTACATTACATATGATTATGACAATAAATCAAATTAATTTCCCAAGGTCACACACAGTGACTTGGAAGCTCATATTCAAGTCACCTGATTCCTAATCTGTCCAATACAAGGGCCAGAATCCAAATCACTTGGTGCCTCTAATCTGTCACTCTTTTTACATTCAGTTTAACTTTTTTTAGCTGGGGCTATATAGATAGTGTGATGTAGTGGAAAGAACGTTGAACCAGTAGATAGGTGTTCAAATCCTGTCTTCAACACTTACAAGTCTTGTGACCCTGGCTGAGTTATTTCCATTCTTATGGAACCTCAGTTTACACATCTGTAAATCATCTCCTGGAGCTGTTGTAGGGAAAGTGCTTCATAACCTCGAATGGCTAAAAAATGTGAGTCTTTAATGTAACTTGATTAGTGTAACTGTCGCTACTAGTAATGGTCTAATAAAGAGACCAGGAAGATTTTAAAAAAAATTAATGTTTTATTGATGCTTTTAATTTTCACAGCACAGACATTTTGTTTCCGTCACTATCAGTTCTTTGTAACAATGGAAAACAATTAAGTAAAACCAGCCAACAGAACAACCATAAACATCTGATGGTGTATACAGCATTCTTCATCCATTGTCCCCTACCTCTCTAAGGAAAGAAAAGAATTGCATATCTTCATTTGTTCTCCACAGCCAAGATAAGTCCTTACAATTACATAATCGACACCTTCATTTTAGTATTCTTTTTTGTTTTTGTTATTGTAGTCATTTTGCACATGGCTGAGAAAACGTTATTGTCAATTCATTTCTAAAAGAGTCACCAACCCTTTTGAATCAAATTTGAACAAGGTTATTTTAAACAGAACAGATCTAAAGACTAGTTTCATTCCACATTATTACCCATTAGCCACTGCAAACAGATGTTGCAGACCAAATTGTAGGCTCTTCCCTCCATCAAGCTAGTGGGACCAGAATCAGGTGTTTCAGAGAAAAGCTCCCAGGGAGTTGCTTAACAAAATAAAGTAACTTTATCAGAGAAAATCCACCTGTCAGGGACCTGAGCATCCTTGGATTTAGAGTGGGAAAGGATCTTTGCAATCATCTTGTCCAATCCCTTTATTCTACAGAGGATGTAACCTCTGACCAAGGCCACACACACACACACACACACACACACACACACACACACACACACAC